>NC_136697.1:12030981-12547608 GCF_947650265.1 Symphodus melops
AGACTTGTACATGTTTTACTTGTAGTTGTATTTAAATTCTGAAGTGAATAATTATAATAGTGCCTGCAACATGTGGCATGTCAGTCATCAGGTGTTGTTGAGTATGTGAATTAGAATAGATTGATCCTCAAGAACCAGATGTGTAATTTTCCCTCCTGAAAACCAAAGCCTAATTAATAAAAGACACATCTCTATACGTGTATGCTCAGGGGAGATCTGAGAAAACATTTAATGTACTGAGGATTGTTATAAGTGCTCAGATGAGCCCAGTGAGAGAGATCCTGCACGGCACATTTAAAGTGAAGTGGCTTTGGGACCAGGGAATTCTGTGAGCAATAAATCATCAGCAGGGTGTCTGTCAGAGGGCAGGAGATTCACAGTTTTGGTTCTCTGCACATGCCTGTCTGACTGTGTCTTGCACCATGCACAGCCCCCATTTACCCCATTTCCCTGCCTCTCTCTGCAGTGGTAATTCAATTATAGCTTTTAATAGGCAGGGGCTCTAATACAAGCACAAAACTGACAGGTTCTCATTGGTGAGTCCATTAAGTCTGGTGTTAATTGGGCTTCTGTGCCAGCTTGAGACTAAATGCTTTGATTGCGATGTAAATTTGGTAAATTTGGCATCAGCAAAGTGTGATCTTATTGCAATTGTTTTTGTTTAGTTTCTTTCAAAACTATGACCAGGTAATCTCTCTCGCTCTGGACACGTAACTAAGGTTTAAGGTAACCCATTATGGACGTTTTACATTTATCTAAGGTATTCTAACCATGTAAATAGTATATCTTCTAGTAAGTGATACACCCCTAAAACAAATGGAGAAATAATCCAAATATGACAGGCCTCGGTTTTCTAAGGGATAACTTTGGTTGAATGTATTTTTTACAAACTTTAAACGTGTGACAAATGAACATATGGTAGAAAGTATAAAATACACACAGTGTTTCAGTTACAATTATATATGAATATAAAATGATGAATATAAATCTCTCTGTCTCTCTCTCTATTAACTTTTAAGAAAACACCACAGCTTAAACTAAATGTATGAAACAAACTACAAGGATGACAAATGAGTTATATGACTATAAAGGACAAATGTATTTTTTCTTCAATCCTCATGAGGTATTTAGTCAGGACACATAAAATCAGCTCTAACACTTCGATCAACACAATCAAAGACTATCCCATTGAGGGTCTTATGTCCATATTTAGTTCTGCTTCCCCTTCAAAAATATTCAAAACAATAAATGAGAATACAAATTGCTGCATAAAATACTTGTTATGATTGGGGATAGGTCTATTGTCTGGGGTCAGATCAGGCCTCTGGTTTACACAGTGAGGCCTCTGATGTCCTCAAAAAAATGTGTTGCCTTGAGGTTTCCCCTCTCTATCATACTTTCCACTGCCTTCCTAAATAAATGTGACTGAAGTAACAATGCAGAGTGACTGCTCTAGATGCTCTTGTTAAAATAGATTGCCTCGAAGAATATTAAACGAGATGAAGTGTCACACGTAAGATGGCAGACTTACAGGCGCGCACGCAGCTGGTGTGGGCTCACAGTGTGACTTTTCCTCCATGCCAGCATCTTTTGTCTGCAGCTTTGTTTCAGCACAGATACTGTATTGTGAGGATTTATGTCTGGAGGATTTATTTATTAAGTGTACAGCTATTCTTGGGCTCCACCTTCACCTGAATAAACCCTCTCTAAAAAGAAAACAATCAAGTATGACTCAGGTCTCTGTTTTATTCATAGACTGTAGAGGACATGGTCACTGTGATATCCCCATGTAGAACACATGGAAGCAGTCTAAGTGACGTTCCCCATTGGATGCTGATATGTAGTTTTGAGGCCCAACGATGGCGGTCACCATATTGGAAATGCTTTCTCAACCACATTTTTTGGCCAACCAAGTCAGAGATAAAGAGATCGAGGAGAAGCGAGTCATAAGCCTCCTGACAAACAGCCACAACATGCCTGCTTACAGTCAGATTAGTCATGCCTTGAAATAAATGCTTTACTTTTTTATTCATAAAAGGGAAACGATTTCTAAATATAACCAATGCAGTGAAGCATTTTCAGCATTAGAAACACAAAACACCTTTGATGTCAGCTGTTTTTTGTCTATGTTGTCAATCGAATTCAACTTTCAGAGCTCTGCCACGGTTGTCAGTGTCACTTCTCCTTCACAGAACAATCAAAATCCAGAGGGTGCAGGACTCCAGATATCAACTTTTTCAACAGCAATGGAAGAAAAGGAAATGACCTTTACCTTGGACTGTATATCTAAAGCACCCAGACTTCTTTTTCATGACAGGAGAATTTCCAGGTGTAGCGCTCTTGCTAATGTCAGGGAATGTCACCTTACCATTGTTTATGCATCATGACATTTCTTAAATAAAAAGCATGTTTTAAGCTTGCAGACCATTTTTAACAGACATAATGGTCACAATAGGGAAAGTGATATTCCACAGGTAACTTTTGTTATCTATAGAAACCACTCGGAGCACTGTGAAATTTAGTCATTGAAATCGTTATTTTTATTTGCAAGCAGTAACGTTTTAACCTTTGGCAAATAGAATAATACAGGTTACAGTCTATGAACTCATATTTGGATGTATATACAGAAGATGGAATGAATCAAGGCACTGATTGGCTGTCATTAAGGAACAATTTACCCACTTTTCTGTTCAACGACCTGTATGTCAGTGCAGCTAACAAGTCATTGGCATTGAACGTGTCAGTCAGACTTTATCAATGACCAGAGGAAGATAGAGGAAGTGTTGCTACATACAAATGACTTAATGTTGAGGTAATTCCCACTTTGTCCTCCATTCACTTGATGTAACCACCACTTCCCTTTTAAATGATAACTTTAAAAAGATGGATAAGTCTCCTTTCCTTGAAATGCTAACAGCATGTCCTCTTCAGATTTAGTCACTTTTTCAAGCAGTGAAAGCTTCAACTTCTTATAAATCTAATGTTAAAAGCACTCGTTCATTCTGAGACACTTTTTCAAGCATATGAGTGTATGATCACTTTTGAGTCAGTCAATGAGCACCCTGCCTACACCTTCTATTCCAAGCAACATGTCTCCATCAGTGAGTCCATAATGGATGGAGCCATGGATGGAGAAACTGCAGGAGTGTTTCCGGTGTCACACTGTGAATAGTGGCTCCTCAGAGGAGAAGCTGCCAGATGGATAGAGGAGGAAACAAAGAGTACAGACGGTTTCTAACTGTTCAGTGTCTTTTAATGTCTGTTTTCACAGACTTTGGACTGTTTCCCTACGTTTCTAGTTTTCACCTGTTCTTTTTATAATGTTTGTTCAGTACTGGTGCTATAAAGATTGATTGATTAAAAATTAAGGAGGTTAGAGCACAGACAGGTTTCAATGCAAGATCAATGCAGAGCTGATAAAACACAGAAGCGTCAGTGTTTGTGATATGGCATCCCATTTGCACTTCGACTCTGGGGAGAGAGGTGGGGAGACAGTTCTCTCAAAATTTTCGAATTCGGACTGAGGCCCCAATTTGAAACAAACAAATGTGCAGATCTATTGTATAAAAACTCTGAAGCATCACAGCTGGTGTGGCACTGCACAATATGTTTTACATTATTTTTTAATTCATGACAGGTGTTCATATTATACATTTCAAATAAAGCCTGTGTCTGTTTCTTAGAACAGGAAGCAATCAATATGTCCTCACTTAACCTTAGAGTCATACAGGCATACTGTATAAAAAACTGCAGCTGGCATGCATCTGCTGTCTCTCCTCCTCCACTGCTCCTGAATGTGTAATCCAGACTTAAATTGACATCCTCTTTTTCAGAGGATGTTAGATTTTCTGTCAGTGCTTCTGACTGTATTTAGGAGCAGCAGTGACTTTCTCTTGTAGTACCATCTCTCCAAACTTGGAAATACGCTGTTTATAGATTCAGGCAGCGTTTACAGTAGAGCATCTAGCACGAGTGCCAGTAATACTGCTCACTTCAAACACTGTGAAATGGTACTTTAAGAAATCCATCAGACAGGTTTGTCATAGATAACTTATATAGTTTATAACTGATGAAATATTTAGTTTACTCCTGGTCCGCTGCTGCTCCTGGTTGTGTCACAGTAGCGCTAAATGTATCATTGAAAAAAATCTGCATGCAGGAAATAAAAGAACGAGTATTGCCAGAGAGAAAGAGAGAAACAGAAGTATAAAGCTGCATTTCCACCTACAGTAGTAGACTTTGAGTCCCATGAGCTTTTTTTTCCTCGAAAATGTCTCTTCCCCTTTGTTACCAGTACTTCAATAGAAGTCTAAATATAAGAGCACACTGCAGTGTCGGCTCCAGCCTAAGTTAGGTGGCGGGGCATTGAGACTGCTCTGCGGGGCACGCGCCTGCATGCTCGCGCCTGCACGCACACCTTTGTGGATGTAGCCCAGGATGCAACAAATATATATAGCCTTCGTTTTCTCCTTCATTAAGTTTTTATATTTAATACAGTGCGTAAAAATATGTTATTTTAAAATGCAATCATCACTAAATCATCACTGAATAGGATTTTTTTTACACCAAACACATTATGGAACTTGAAGGGGCACAGTGGCTCAGAGTGTCAGTGTTTCCACTGTAGGCCTATGCCTAAGCCCCATATAATAACACACCATTCATAGGCTAGCCTACTGATAGGTTTAATGTGCATTTCCACCTCCTTGGACCTTCAACCTCACGTTGCTCTTCATCAACTAGGCTATTGTGCACATCTAGCCTGTGGACTGCATGGCGCTAGCTAGTGATTGGCACCTGTAATTGGTGGACGTTTGATGACGTCATAAGCCAACTCAGAATTGATGGAGAAAATATCAATCTTTTTGTAAAATCGGCGTCAATTTTGAGTGAATAGTAAGCTAGTCATGCAAAACATAATCTAATGCGACATTTGACAGCTGTGAATGAACATAAAATCACATGGATTTTTTTGTTATTTTTACCCACCGTGATTGAGAAGACAATGTCAAGGTAGGGACTATATATACTGCCTTGGCTACAGAAAGATAAATTATCTATTGGGGGTTCCCTAGCGTAAAACAAGTTCACCAATCATGGGGCAACATGTTTGGGGGGGCCTGGGTAACCGCTAGTGGGGGCATGGCCCGCGAATGCCCCCCCATAGTGTTGAGACTGGCACACTGCATGAGGTGATTAACACGCTGCTGTTTAAAAAAAAAAACCATACACATTCATCACAGAAAACTAGTATGTCTTGCGCAAAAGTCTCTCTGAGTTATGACTGTATACAATAAGTAAGAACTTGAGTCCCACAGCTGTATTGTTGTTGGGCCGTGTTTACATCATGTTTACATGGACGGACTCCTTAACGTATGAAGCTGTTGCATTAAAGGACTAGAGAGAAAAAAAGAATAACAGAGGCTAGTGACTGCTTATTTGGATGTCACATAAGTGTCTTTAATTCACAGTCACTCCATGTTAATGTATGTGAAATATGAAGCTATGAGTTAACCAAAGTGTGCGAGCATTAGCCTTTTCCAGTCTTTTGACTACTCAAACTGCTTTCGACCTGACGCTGACTAACAACTTGGGGTTAAGTGCCTTGCCAAAGGAAACGTCAGACATGTGGCCTCAGGAGATGGGGATTGAACACCCAACCTTCAGCTTAAGATGACTGACTCTACCACTGAACCAAAGCCGCCAGCTGTGATGATGTAGCCAGTTTAGCTCCAGACAGAAATGGCAAACTTGTGTTTTGTTATACTTCAGTTTTTCTATTAGATCGTCTGAGACCTGTTTTATCCACATCTTCACTTTAATTTTTTGTAGCTTCTATTTGTTCCATTGTGTAATATGCATTTAAATAATGGGCAACATTATGAGCACACTTCAAAATCAAGTAGGTTCATTATGCAAACTCATTGTTTCGAGATCACTCATTTGTCATTCATAAGTCATTTTCCAATGTGAATGGCCTTCATTAAAAACCTCCTCAGAATGAAGTGCAGTGTAGTTGTTGCACGTCACCTGCCACTAGGAGGCGCTCCTGTTCCATGAGTGACAGCTCCTCTTCTGTAGGGATGTAGAATACTGTATACCTGCTGAAGCCAGCAGAAGGTTGCGTCATTATGTAATATTTAATGTGTCCTCGTGCCAGATAAATCTCAGTTTGTGTGGCAGCCTGCTCACTCTCTTTGCTCGGTGTCACTACCCGTCGCAGGGATGAGGAGGATTGGAGGGTTCGGAGGGGGCAAACAGTCACAACCCCTCTTCATCATCACAACTACCTTTAAATTTAGCTGTGCAGTCATTTCTGCTACACACAAGTTTCTGCAGCATGAAATCCTCGGAGGGGTTTGGTCCCACTAATCCGCTCAAACATGATGAAATGAACCTTACTCAAGGGGTTTGACTCACACACAAACACTCTCTCTCGCTCTCATACACACTCATACTCACACACACATACTCACACACACACACACACACACACACACACACACACACACACACACACTCACTCACACAAGGCGCATGGCATCATCCTGGCCTCATTATGAAAAGGTTTCAGAGTCTTCGACCCACAGATTGACTCTCTGGCTTTTGTACTCCAAGCTGATTCCCATGACGTTGTGATTTGAGCCTCTCTAGGAGAAATAGATGTCAGTGTGAGACAACAAAAACAATAACTGTATAATAATTCTCCAAGAAAGCCATGTTAGCTATTTTTGTACAACAAAATTGACATAATGCAAAGTATGTCTTTATTTAACGAAATTACATAGTTGTAGCTAACAAGTGTAACACTGCTCTTTGTGTAAGGTCGGTTAAAGTCAAACACTGGGATGTCTAAGCATTAGTAGTAAATGTGAAATACGAACCTTCAATGAGGATATATCGGTGATGTGGGTAAAGCAAGAGCACAGGTACACTTTTGCATTGCTTGTGGCTCATATTCTAATGATGGTCTCTGTGAGGTTAAAGGCTAAATAACTTCACTAGAAAAAGCACTACAACAATAACCAGATTCAGGTATAGGGCATTGTGTCAAACAGTACTCCTTCAGGATTATAAATAAAAACAGATTAAGGAAAGCATTTAATGAAAAAAGATCTCATCCTCATTTGATAACTATTAAGTAATAATAATGTAAACAAATCAGTTTTAATCATAATTCATCAAGAGCAGGATTGTTATCGACTTTTGCTCTGTTTTTGTTCTCCACTATCCCATTCCTGGGACAAAATCAAAACTCACTTGGTGGTGAGAGTTTCTGCATGTCAAGAAAATAGTTTTTGATTTTTTGATTAGAGATTTGCTGCCTGCTGCTGGCATTACTGAGACTGAACTGAGTCTCACTGCATCATCGATTCTCTTTACTTTCAGAACTGCTACAGACTGCCCCAGTGTGGCCAATAAAGACAAATAAAATCTAGGGTCAGGTTCACAACACTTCCATACTTTAGCTTTCCAATCCCTGTCTTTAAAGGCTATGTCATCAAGCATTTTCACATATGGACATTTAAACTAGCCTACTTTTAAGTAATGTTTTTCAGCAGAGAGGAGGTAAACAAACATTTAAAACTTTAACTAACCTAAAACCATAAAGAAACTCTGAGCTCCCACATCAACGAAGAGTACGTGTAAATGAAACTGTCGGATCGATTTGTGGAACAGTTCAAACTTGAAACTAAAATAAAGCAATAAATAAATTCAGTTTTTTGTTTTTAAAGCCCTTTTCCATAGATATTGCAGGAAATATTGACATTTTTTCAGCCAGAATGTTGTAGCTTTTGTTTAAATTTTCTTTTGATGCAAAGGTTACGTGTATTTGTCTATGTCAGTCACCCTCCTGAATGCCAAGTTTCCTTTTTTATCTTGAGATCTAATTAAGCTATTTAACCAATGTGCTCTAGCGCACTTTTACTCATTATTAGGTGTTGATGTAAAACTGATAAATACTGGTATAGCCTTGGATTTTAGCTACATATACCAGTGGTAAAAATGTCGCCTAATGTGTAAAATATATTTGATTTAGCAGCATGTGACTTGCTTGGTTAATAGGTTATCTGCAACATACTTCAGCTGTCAATTAATGATATAAATACATCTTCAATATTTCAGAATAGACACCTTGTCTCCTTTTGGACTAATCCAAAACTATATTGATAGTGTGATTATTAACACCTAAGAATTAATAATCTGGGTTTATTTTTGGTGAACCTGATAAATGGGAGTCCAGTGGGAACAGAAAAGTTCACTGAACATTTGTGCAGGTTGAAGCCCCCTCGGGGAGGGGGAGGAGGGGGGCATGTGAGGGGCCTCTGCAGCGATCTGCTCAGCAAGCTTGATCATTTAAAACCTGAAGTGGAGGATGCTGCTGCTTGAGTCAAATCATTTTGCAGGTTATGCAGGGTGAGGAAATACTTTATTAAAGTGTGGACCTTTTCAGCTGCTAGAGTGACTGCCAACCCAAGCGGGGACACATCGGAACAGACTGTTTTTACTGTGTAAGATGCAAACACATCTGACCCCAATTACTCCATCTGTGGCAGAAAGTGGAGGAGTCACTTGTTGAGGAATATAACATGATGAAGAGGTCAGTGGTGCTTCAGGCTTTCAGCTACAGAACATTAGCATGTGTTAATAATTGTTGTAGAAAAAGCTTTGGGTGTCACGTTTCTCAGCGAGAACAGTAATTACAAGATGAAAGCTCATGCATGACGATAATGTATTCAGCGGGCAAACAGTGTTGTGACACACCTGTAAAGAACACAATCTCATACAGGGTGGTTCTTTATGTCTGTATTAAAAGCTCTGAAGAAAGGAAAAGTCATACATTATAATGCAGTAGTTCAATCTTATCATTCACTTAACTGGAAAAGATTTCCTGAGTGCTAATATAAAGCACAACATCAGAGACACTTAAATGTTTGTCACTCCTCTTCAGGTGATCTGAATAATTAAACTTCACATTCGAAGTGATGTTTTCATTTAGCATGTATCTAACTATAAACCACATATATCCCCAAATAATGTTTGAATAATGTGTGAACTATGAATAGTTAGGTGTAAACATACTCAAAATAGCAAGATTACGGAAAAATGGTTATTATTCCTGTTGCTTGGCAACAGACCAGAGACCTTTACTACGGAGCAAGTTCAACATACCCAACATACCCCATCGTCTTGGTTATCTGGCTTCACGTTCCCTGACAGCTGAGATCCTGTGAAGCTTGGTTATCAAAGTCCACTAGATTTTCTGTGAATGTGTTCACATTCGGAGTTTTCTTTCCAGCTTATGACCAATTAAAAACATACAATATACATGCTTAAAAACCAGAGCAAACTTTGAAATCAGAACAAAAAAAACCAAACAAAATCACTACAACTGCAGTGACAAATAGGCTACAGGAAGAACAAGTGGTAGAAGAAAAATTGACGAGTGTGAATGTACAAATTGAGACATCTAATCATTAATACACATGCTGCACACTTGGCGGTATGGTGCTGAAACAGGCATGTATACTTAGCTTTATATTTGAGTAAATTAGCTTCAAGGTTTCAAGGCTTCAGAACCATACCATCTACACAAATAGAGTATATTACATGTTGTTTGTAATGGTGGCCCCAGAGTTCACTCTGAAGTTAATTTCTGTTGTACTTACTAAAGTTTATTAACACAAGTTTCTTACTAAACTGTTGCAGATACATAATAACATCACACCCCGTTGTGCTGTTCTTACCAAATCACAGTTGTGTTATTATGATGTACAACAGCACTCCCTGTCTTGTGATACAGGCTGTAAAAAACAGTCTTAAGCTCTTTCAGAACCACAAATATGTTTACAAGACACACACAGCAGGCACATTGTCTCCACTCTCCAAACTCTGTTATCTAATTTGTCTCAGTCGTGTTTGATCACGTTCCTGCTCCATATCAGCTGATGAAAAACAATTGTCTGTATTCATTTTCTGCCTCCACTTCTCCCTCGCCCTCTCCTCTGCCTTCCTGTGGGAGCCCGGTTGGCTGGGCTCTAGGCTGGTGAGGGATGTGAACATAGAAAAATTAGCAAACACGCCAAAGCCTGTAATTGTTAAATTGCTGCAAATGGACCCCATGTGAGCCAGGCAAATAAACTCAGAAATCAACAGCTTACCCAGACTCAGTTTATCTAAATTCCAATAGTATGCTCAGTAATGGAAAAACACTGTAGAAATGCCATTTCAAATAGACCCCGATGTAATCCCCTGCCCACTGGGGTCCATTTAATCAATGCTACAGACATGAGCATAGAGGAGGAACAGTCTGCAAATGGAAGTGGAGTTCTGAGTCAGCTCACAGGAGATTAAAAAGTAGAGGTGGATGAATAATGGAGGAGGAGAATGGTGGGAAAATTGCCGAATGTGGCGAATCATCAATAACGCCTCCTGTGAATAATTCTGAAGGAAAAAAAGACTTCTGCTGAAACTGTCTGTGCCCACTAAAATGGAATTGTTCTTAATTAGTTTTTTGCTGTGTATTGCCTCACTCTCTGGATGAGCACTCTTTATTTCAGAAGTAAGCCTGCACTCATTTGTGCCTGAGATTAGCTGCAATCCTGAAATCTCCTGCTGAAATCCCCCCACTGTTATGCAAGCTCCTACACAATAACTGACAGCTTTCCACTGATTAGCTGTGAAGTTTGGGAGTCAGAGGAAGTGCAGCTGTACCTGGAGCTGTGGCTGACAACGAGAGGTATAGACTCAGGAAAGCTCCCAAAAAACCAACACCAATTCATATTTAATCAATCAGCCGTGCAGCGAGCAACACACTGACAGCAGTTTGTGAAAAGCCCAGCAGTGACCGTGCCCCTGAGCACCAGCTAACAGCCAGCTCCCTGTCTGATCGTAATCATGTATCATTACTTCTCCAATCAATGAAGCAGAACGCCACTCCTGCACTATTTCATGTCACGATTCAGCAGAGCTGGTGAGGACTCTGAACACTTCATTTTGGCCTCGTTAGCAAACAAACAGAGCTCTGACTGACAATGACAGATATTCAGACATATGCAGAATAATGTGAAAACACCTTAGGCAAAGTATTTTACTGTTTTCCCCTCATTATCTATCTGTGTTGTCGCCCATTAACTTTCTCCCCCGGTGTTTGTTGACAGATCGTTTTCTGCTTTTCTCACATCAGCAGCCCGAAAGAAAAAAATTAACAACAACTTTGTGTAATGTTCAGAGAGTAAATCAGTTTTTTTCATGGCCAGCTTCGTCTTTTGGTTGTGCTCATATAAATTCCATGACATGTTGAGGTTTAAGATTGTAAATTACATGTTGTATTGAGAGGAATAGTTTGACATTTTGTGGAATATGCTCATTTCTGTTCCTGCTGGGAGCTGAATAAGAGTGGGCTATTGATACCATTTTTAATCATAATAGTAAAGCTAAGCCTACAGCTAATTAGCTTAGCTTAACTTGGCTTACTGCAAAAACAAAAGCTTACAGTGCCTTTAGTGTTAAGTAATGCATTTATAGTGCCATCTTTATTCTAATTTTATCATTTAGAGCTATGTGTAAAAAGTGAAATTTATAAAGTTAGGAGAGTTACATGTTTAAGCTGCAGTAGGTTTGACCTAAGCTAACTTTTGCAGTCGCTACAACTTCATATTCAACTACTGAGAGCTCCTGGTACAGACTCTTGTGAAATCACACATTGACTAATGCATCTCCCTACTGGCAGGTACTTCCTGTATGCACAATCAAACCTCTACAGATTTTCCAAAATGCAGCTGTGTGACTGGTCTTCTACTGACCCAAAACAGCACAAAAGATCTTGCTGTTCAAGCCATATGTCTCTATCTGAAACTAAGACAATTCTTGCCAACTATGCTCTTCCACTTAAGGGCATCTAAACAATATAACATAAATACTAATAAACAAAACCTAAGTGATGTCACCTATCTGTTAATGAAGGGGTCTCTGGAGGTTCAATACTCATGCTGGAAATCCTGTCTCAGTTTAACTTTCAGTCAACCTAAAGCCAGACTGGTATTTCTGCAGCCAGCCTCAAGCAGACCCTCAACAAATAGGATGTTGTACTTCCATATTGGCTTGATTTTTCCAACACTGGAGGTTTCCCCTTAGTCTGATCCTATGTTTACAACAGGGCCCTGAGACTCTAGCTAGACTCTTCTCTGCCGCCCCCTGGTGGTGGAAGGAGCTACCAAAAGCCATTCAATCAGCAGAGTCCCTTTGCATCTTTAAGAAAAAGCTAAAGACCCACCTCCTTCATGTGCGCCTATAATGATATTGATGATGACGATGATATTTATCATATTTATATGATATTGCTTGAATTTCCCTTGGGATCAATAAAGTATCTATCTATCTATCTATCTATCTATCTATCTATCTATCTATCTATCTATCTATCTATCTATCTATCTATCTATCTATCTATCTATCTATCTATCTATCTATCATGATATTCATAATTATGATGGACTCATTCTCTCATTCAATGATTCACACTTGCTGTAGGGAAGACAGTACAAAGAAAATATTTAGAGCTCTATCAACACTTGGACAAAACACAAATATCCAAAATACTTTATTTGGACTTTTTTTCAGCCAGTTCTTATATAAAATGTTCACATTAAATTGGATGAGTCTATGCAGCAGGTAGTATTCAGGAAGATTCCCCGCCATCTAGTTGAAGGTCAAGGTCATCTTTATGGTCGATTTTATGAACATGTGCTGGACACACAGAAAAATCGAATCGAGCAAAATTCTCTCTGAGCCTCAGTGCAAACTAACAGTAGAAAGATTTTAAAACATACAAAAACATAAAGGATAAAAATAAAAGTACAGATTTACCAAACTTGGAAAGCGAAGGGGTTGATTATATGATTTGATAGGTCCTTTATTTAGCAAATGATGAATGAAGCTTTCCAGTTTTTTCTCCTCCTCTCGTTTTTACTGCGAACACATCTAATGGAATGATACAAAGGCAAAAACTGCCATCATTGCATCAATTTGCTACTCGCCCTCCATGGCGCGTCCTTTTTACGTAATATCTTCTGCTGTCAGATGTAGTGAGCGTGCGTGAACTACAAAGTAACTCTAGTGCCAGATTAGAGAACAAAAGCTGTACACTAACTTTTCCCAATGCGTTGTGGGATACTTTGAGTGCTCTATAGAGGACATACAAATGTTCATTAATCATTAAAACAGTAAAATGGTGAATTCACTGGACTCTATAGTGTGTATAGGGACTGATCCATAAGACAACCATACACTTTGACTAGTAATCAAAGCGCTTAAAGTGCTCAGAAAAAAATAAATTCAACCATTCTGATGTCATAGGGCAGGTTGTATCTAGAGATGGAGATCATCTCTTACTAGTGACAGCTCCAGAACAACAACAATCTTGTAGTGAGAAAGTTTTCTGAGTTTTGTATTCAAGTTCAGTCCAATTTTTAGATTGTCATTAGAAAGAGGAATGTATGTATAATATAAATTGGGAAACATGGAACCAGAATTCATTCATTATTCATATTGCAAAACATGTTACATAATCCATATCATGCCCTTATGTAGGATACATATCAATTATGCATCTAAGAAGAAAATAAACCATGATTATACATCATGGTTTTTGGTTTCATGCTTGGACACTTAAACATACTGTATGCATATAAGCCAGAGCAAAGAACTTTAAGATTCATGCAAACAGTGCAGATGTGATCCCACAAGTAGTTTTCACATGCACACAAACTGCCTATGTGCACATATATGTTTCTTATACACACAGCTCTGTGGACTGGACAGACTCCAAAATTCAGTAGTAGTTTGCAACAGACAGTCTGGCTTTGAGGAGATTTTCTGTCATCCCTTCTTGTCAGCTTAACACTGCCGTCCCACAGAGCCGGTTTTCATTCCCTCCACTTCAGCCGCAGCTCGTCATGTCTCCTCTCCATGCTCTGTAAAATATGTATTTTTCCCCCAGAGCCTAAGAACTGATTTCTCATCTGCAGCAGGGATGGGAAGACTCTCCAGAGCAGCAATTCTTTATTCTGCTTGTCGCTACAACAAGTGAAGCACATACAATCCCTGTCCAGTCAGCAGCTCAAATCGTGGGATTTAGCTGCCAGTTCATCATGTTTGAGGGGGGTGAAAGGTTGAACTGGAACAACACCTGAAGACACAAAACAGATCAACTCTAACACTTGTCTCTATGGACTCTACTGACTTTACTGAAAAAGAGATATAATTAGAAGCATTTTACTTTACTCATCGAAGGCAAATATAAAAACGTGGCTCACTCTGCAATCCCCTTCAGTCAGAATTTGGCTTGTCAGGCTATTTCAAATATGAGCAGGAATGAAAATGTACTGCACTGTGTACTTACGACACTGGGGGAATTCAAGGACTGTTTTGAAGCTGCAGTGATTAGCAGATTTGTAAATTGTGTCCAAACACTCTCTCAGTGTCCCAGGAGCTTCTTAAACACACAAACAAACAAGCACGTTATGAGGCATTTGCAACAAATAAGAACCATATGTCAGAGGAGACGGTTTTATTGCACCGTCACATGTAATTAGTAAAAATTTTTTTATAGAAATATAGTGTGTGTGTGTGTATATATATATATATATATATATATATATATATATATAGTGTGTATATATACATATACAGTATATATAAATAATAATAATTATTATTATTGTTAATTTTTATTTTTTATTTTTTTGAGGGGGGGGGCACTTAGGTTGTGTCTATCTGGTTAAAGAGAGCTGTCCATCACTGGTTTCAGTAGTGGAGGCCGACCCAAGCCTGCTGGGAACTGAACTGTAGTTAATTAGTGCACAAAGCTGGAGGGACAAAAGAAACTTTGGGATGGAGGTGATTTGGGGAGTTCCTTGGAAGTGTGGGGGATGTGAAGGGGGGTTGAAGGGGGATAAAAAGGGGGGACTTTGCATGTGTGTGTTCCTGTGTCTGGCTGCAGCAGGAGGGGGTTATAAAGCAGTGGGTGTGCATGCACAAAGAGGGATAAATTAGCAGTGTGAAGGGGAGCCTTGTCCCTGAGCTGCTACCAGAACATTCACACGCACACACACACTGTGTCTCCATTGGAACCCGCTAAGGGGACAAAAAAGAACGGGTGGGTCTCCTGGAAAGAGACCTAAAAGCAGAGACTGCAAGAGACTGAAAAAGGTCAAAGTATGATATGAACTAATGAGGGCAGACAGTCTGTCAGGACACTGATCTGAACCATCACTCTGATGTGCAGTAGCTACTGTAACCGTCTTTCTCCAACACACAAGAGACACATGATTGTAATGTGTCAGAACGAGGTTCAAAGAGCCAGATCACGTATGTAAACCAGATCGTTTTTGGAAAACACTTACTGCAAGGCGTGTTTAAGTGTGTGATCAGGCTATCTTTTTTAACTGAGTGGAAATCTAATTTCATAATTTAGTAGATAGTCTTTTAAAGAGCCCCTTCAATTAATCATCCCCAAAGACTACATGTAGTTTTTTTTTTCACCATGATAAATATTTTTGACTAATCACATCATTTGCAAGCAACAAGTTAGAAGGTAATAAAATCAAGACACACCATGAGGGTGATATTCAATGTTTTGAAAACACGAGATAAAATCATGGTACTGTACAGCCTATAAGGCTGAATATAATAAAATAAATCATTTCTGTCACCTAATATGCTTACACATCCATCAGAGGTCAAATTTAATAAAGTTTAACTGAGCTTCATTTTAAACATTGTGAGTGAGTTGCTGAATGAAGATCTCTCGTTGGCTCGTATTACTTAGTTGATTCAAGATCTGTCTCCGTGCGACGAGATGATTTACAAAATCCAGTAAGGCCTTTATTTATTTGTCTGTGCTGAGCAGTTTATACTTCTATCCAATCGATCAGATAATCCTAAATTAGGCTAATGGTGATTTTCGTACACACAAGTAGCCTTCTAGTCGTTGCATTTACTCCGTGTGTGTCCAATCACAGGTGGTAATTGTGCAGGATCGGTCTCCATGGCCGCTCAGTAACCCGCGGGAGGCGCTGTCTGTTCATTGTTATCAAAGCTCCTATTGACGTTTTCCTCCACACTCCGTTTGATGCCAGGATTGATCCGCATTGAGCGGACCGTCCATCCTGGTGATACCTGCTACCAGCACGGACACACACTGCGGGATGGTGGCCGTTTTCTGTCTGCTGACCAACCGACCTACTCCTCCTCCTCCCCCTCAAGCTCCGCGCCCCCCTCGAGCTGCGTCAAGCTTACTGAAAACAAACGGTGAAAATCCGGAAGTATGGGACTTTTTACTCCAAAATAAAAAATAAAAAATACTTCATATTAAATGATACTCGATTACACAGAGCGCTCATCACCAGTAGCAGTAACGTCACAAATGTATTGCTCGTGAGGTGAAGGTGTCATGGCCCATGACATCACTGATGAGGGTGAGGTCAGCTGCCATCAAGAAGCAGTAAGGTGTGACTCACCTTTTTCATTGCACTGACATCAACGTGGCTTCAAGGTTATCACAAAGAACATTCAAAATGGTGATAGTACAACATTGTGCATGATTGTTGGTATTTAAAATTGAAAAGAATTGAAATCAGTTTGTTAGTTGATATTTATGAAAAGATTTTAGACTGAACTTATTGTAATACAACAATTCATTGAATGTGAATCACAGAACAGATTGAGTGCATTAAAGTAAATTAAAAAAAAAATCTCTGCTGTGAGAGGTCAACCTATAAAACATTCAAAAAGATGGGGCTACACTTGCAGATGATTTAAACTTTTTGATCCTTTAAAACACAATTGATTTATTCTAGAAGAAGAAGATATACAAAAACAAATCAGGCTTATTATAGTAGAATTTTCAAAGTTCACGTAAAAATGATAGGCTTATGTAGTGTACATACCAAAATATATTTAAAATAAAAGGAAACTGGATCAGAAAAAACATTAATCAAATATAAAAAGCCAACATTTTAAATGGTCTTTAATGCATTCATTGGATTGAAATAAATTTAAAAAAAGAGACAAGATCAGCTAAAATACTGTTGCCACTTTTACGATGATGTATATTAAGTCAAACAATAAAAGTAGGCCTACTAACTTAAAAACAAAAGAACACTATTAGCCTATATCAAATCCATCTTTTGAAATCATATTAGTGATGAATCCCAATGTGTACTGTTTCCCCTCTAACAAATATATGAAGTTGTCAATATTTCGCAGCAAACTATTATTTTGAAACTCTTGGCCGGAAGCCTTACATTTATTGTGTCTTTCTTGGCGCTGCCTGAGCCCCCAGCCCCCTCTGTGTCTGGTTCCCACTGTTGCCATTCCGACGCACATCCCTCACATACAAGCAACAGCTCTACGGAGTTAACCGAAGAGGACCTCACGGAGCCCTCAGCGGGCAGACACCTCTCCACGGCCGGGTTTCCCTCCTCTGCTCGGGACGAGCAGCAGCAAAGAGATGCGCTCCTGGACAGGGGTTCTGTTTGGGTTAAGTGAGATTTAAAAAAAAAAAAAAATGAGACTGAGCAACACTGCATTCACACTGAGTCTGGAGGAATAACGGGACCCGGGAAGTGTTCGGTTCTGGTGGAGGATTGTGGGGAGAATGGGGCGGTGAGAGTCTTCATCTGTGCCGAAGACATGAGCATTGGAGGGGGAACAACAAGCTCGGCTGAGGCGCTCCGTCTTTGAGTGTCCATCCATCTGGAGGGTCCAGTCTGCACACCTTTCTTCATGTTGCAAAAGCTTATTTTATGACAATGGATTACTTGCTGTGGGTGTGCAGCCTCGTTGTGCCCGTGGTGCTGGCTGTAGAAGGTATGTCGTCTTTTAAATGTATGTCTACTTTTGTGTCCCGTGGATGAACAATGGGGCTGCTTGTATGCATCAGAATTTGGCAGTAAAACCCCTTTTGTCTCCATGAAAAAAGATCTTAAACACACAGAAAATCTGACACGGACAAAAGCACACATTGTGTTTTTTCTTCTACCAATTTCTCTCATATGGGGGGCAGTTTATTTCGAAGACCAGTCATTGTATTTCCGGAATTACCTCTGCAAACCACACTCCATTCATGATGTGGTTAATTATGGTTGTTAATATAAAGCGGCCTGCTCCGTTAAATAGGCAATTCCGCTGAGTATCAATTTGTTGTGTGATTGTTGCTCATGTACACATGTATCAGCACGCCTCGTTCCCCCTGTGTGATTGTTGTTTGAGGTGTGTGTGTGTGTGTGTGTGCTGACATCCAAGTGTTTCCTATGCGCATGAAGGACTGCCCTGTTGCTATTGTCCCCTGTTGATGTCACACCCACAAGCTGATTGAGGAAGCCCACCTGCATGCCCCACCTTTTCGAGGTTTGATTCACACTCACAGAGGTTTGTCCCTTCAGTGTCACCGTACAACAGAACACACACTCTTCATATGATCTGTTGGGTTCAGTAGTGAGTAGCGTATTTAAACAGAGACCCCGAGGTGGATCATTCGTGGACCCTGGAGTGCCACAGGGACACACATGCGAAACATATTAGTCGACAAGTGTGAATTAAAGGTCAATGGCTTAACAAGTAAGCTGCAGCCCCTGAAGCCCTCTCCATCACCAAGGGAGTGGTCCTCAAGGGAGAAGAAGCCCACCACCACCACCACCAGTGCTCCCTCCCACCCACCCTGGTGACGACTCCTCTTTCTCAGAGCTGTAGCTACATTTCTCCTCCTCCCTCCTGGTCCAATCTGCCTCTCCTGGACCGTGGCCAGCCTGATCCCTCATCAATTCTGGTGTCAGCGAGTAAATCAATGCGGCGGCAGCAGCCCTCCAAGTCCCACTGGGCTCTGACGCTGTGACGATCAGTCCCCAATCCCCCCCCCCCCAAAAAAAAGAAAAAACCCAGACAACTAAGTGTTACTCAAAGCGGAGGGGTTAACTAATGTTTGTCCTCTGAGGATCAACATGAAGGGCAGATGATTGCATGGCCTTTTTGAAACTCTTGCTGCTTACTCAGTGCATTTGTACACATGGCTTGAATTTGGATTTAGGTTGGGGGGTTTTTTTCTCTTCCGATTGGCAAGTGTGCACGCATGGTTTTTTAAAGCTGCACTGCAACTTTTGAGTGTATTTACAAAAGCTGATGCACTAACGACTTATCTCCAATTCACACCAGCAGACTGCAGTAAAAGCCTCAGCACTTGTGACACTTTAATGTTGTATTACTCTCATTTACAGTCGGCGTTTACTGTACTCTATTTTTAAAAAGCTCGTAAACTAGATGGACGACCACTCGGTAAGCATTTTATAAAATCATCTCCAGCATGTTTATGCGTCTCATGCAGGGAAACGCTTCAGGATTGCTGATGGTTTTCAAATGAATAGGGAGCTCCATTCACATTTCACTGCTTTCTTTGCATCAGGATATCAACACAAATCATTGTTTGTTGACCTGTGAAAGCAGATGCAAGCAGCTCTGAATAGAGATTGAATTAGGTCAGCTTGACTTGTTCAAAAAGAGCTCATCAAGCGTCCAACTGAGCATCACTGTCGACTGTTATCACTGTGCTTCTATAGAGGGAAGCATGCTCCAAAATACAAATGAACCTGCGCTTAGAATGAGCTCACAAGTGACTTTTTTTTTTAAGCTGGAACACCAGGTTGTTGTTTTTTTTTTTGCACCTATTTATAGCATTTGATCATCCTCTGATCGCTGATGATGATGTTTGGCTGTTAATATTTCATGTTTGCTTGTTGGCAGTGAGTGTCAGTATCGTACAAGGCGAGGCCTCCCTTTCATGCTGCACCCTCTCTCTTACAAAGTGAATAAAACATTAGCATGTGTGAGCTCCCAGAGCGCACTGAGAATGCACAGTTGTGTGGCATTTTGGCTCCAGCGGGCAATAGAAAAAAAACCAAAAAAACAAACCCCACTAAATGCCACGGGTGGTGATGCTCTAAAGTTCCCACTGCAGCATTGTTTTCTTACCCCGGGCGGGGTAAGACGACGACTCCGACGCTGCTGTAGTTTTATGGGAGAGGAGGGGGCAGATTTCTGGATTTGAGTTATAGCAGCCAGGCGATCTCAGAGGCGTTGTAAATTTGACAGGAAGGGGGAGAACTGTGGGACAAATGGGATCTTTTTCAATCTAGGGATTTAGTGAGATGGCGATAACACACTTCAGGTAAAGAGAGTTGTTGTTGAAGGAACCTTTTTCAGACTGAAATTTGAGTGTTTTAGACCCAAGACGGGACTCAGATGTTCGGCTTGAGGATACTTAACGTCAGCCCCTTCTGCTGTCTTCTGTTAGAAAACAACGCCCCTCCCTCACTTTAAAGTAAGGTCAAATATCATGCCAGGACAGAATCTACTAATAGTGACTACAGTAGAGTAGTTGTAGGAAAGCAGCCTAGTATCAGCTGAACATTATCAGCTGATATCAGCCCCGTTGAGACACATCGGCCAATCGGCAAGTGTGTCATTCAACATGCAGCAGCTGAAGTTTATCTGTTGTGTCACCTCAATTGATTACTGGTAAGCTAGTGTAGCTAGCTGCTGATTGAGAAAAACGGATTTTAATTGGGCAGAAGACGTCACCTGTTGGCCAAAATCCGATTTGCTCTGATGGTTCAATGTAAAATACAAGTGTAGCAGTGTCGGAGAGATAGCAGCATTTAGGTGGTAAGATGTGTCCCTCCAATCATTTGAACAACAAACACAAAGAATAACCAAGATGTGATAAAAAAAAAAAAAAGGAAGCACACGTAGACCTGTATAGCACTTTCAAAAAGAGGACAAAAGATGCAAAAACAAAGTTGAGAGAAGACAGGCTATGTTGGAGGTGAGGACACAAAAAGAGACACCTTTCAATAAATTCAAACTCTTCAAAATTATAATTTAATATAGCTAGAGAGAGTCTCTAGTAATGTTTTTTTAAGGTGTGATTTAAAAGATGCAGCTGATTCCTGGAGCCTTATGTTCTCTGGCAGCTTGTTTTAAAGTTGAGTTGCCCTGGAGGGAAAATAACAGTAACCTCAATTTTAGAGTGAAAGGCGAGGAGGAGGATTTAAGGCTGCACGCTGAATCCATATGGTGACAACAAGTGACGTACCACACCTTTTGTTCCCCCCTCTCCCCTTTACTAGTTCTGTTACCTGGATTTCAGTATTGTCCAACACAAAGATCCCATCAAAGATAGTGTTAAAATCGATAATAATCAGGAAACAACGACTGGTTGCTTGCATTTTCTAGTTCGGACTAACATGACACTTTCTGCCTGCACTGCAAATCCATTTAATGGTATTGCCACAAGATTTTCAGGGTATTATTATTATTATTTATTTTTTTTTTTTTTTACAGTTTCCAATTCCTGCATTGACTGAACTACTCACAGATACCTCATTTTGTAATTGGGTTGTTATCAGAGGTAGATCTAGAAACCAGCTTAGATTCTTTATAACATATGGCTAAAATGTAAAAAATAAATAATATAAATAATTCCTTAAACAAATGGCCTCCCTTCTCGAAAGTCAAAGGTCAGTTTTGGATACATGTACTTGTAGAGCTGCTCGAGTTCAATATCTTGCTCAGCAGGGTAAAATCCTGCCAACACATGGGGCTTAGACCCAGATTGTAAGGATGCACCATGCTTGGTGGGTCGTTGGGTGAGCTGAAGCCTGTTTTTAAAGGAGTGTCAGTAAGGAGCTCGGGATGAGCAGTTCCGTCTCTGTGTTGGCTCCAGGCACCAGGACAGAGAAGAGAGGGTGACGCTGCGGTTCAGACACTCAGGGGGACGAGCTGGATCAGCAGCATGTAGTCCAGGAGTGATCAGTCAGCTGTGAGCCTCACAGGGCTGAGGGTGGTCAGGCAAAGACAACAGACGCTGATTTCCCTGATTAGTTCCTCCTCTCCGTCTCAAGTCGTGCTAATCAGTAAAACAACCTTGTTCGCAGTCGTGGATTTAAGCTCGACAAGTGAAGTTATTAACTGCTGCCGCTCGTGTCCTCACGCTCACGTACAGAGGACCAGGAGTGCTTTTTAATGAATTGCAGGATATGTTTTTGTTTTTAAAGCTCAGATTTACATTTGCTTTCTGTATAAATGTTACTCATTAAATAATGTGCAGAGGTTAATGCAGTCTCTGTTGTAAAAGATTGAAAATGTTTATTTTATGCACCACTTACAATCTGTTTATTCAAACCTTTACAAAAAAAAACAAAAAACACTGCCATTCAAATTCTGGTTATTAATCACATGATTTCCTAATGCTGGGCTCCCAACACTAAATACATTTTAAAAGTTCTGTTACTGTTAGTTCAAATGAATATTCAAAGCTTCATATATGAAGACTTTGCTGTTTAGATAATTTAACGACAAAATAAAATGTTCCCCCGTGTTAAAAGAAAGTCCTGATGTGAATAAAAAAAACAACATTATTACTTCTATACATGTATCTCATACAAGATGTGTGATCATCTTCATGATGCCACAGGACTTGTGGATGTGTTCAGTCTTGGTTATTTTTTAAGGATTGAAACAGTAAGAGGTGATAAATCCATTTATGAATTTGTAACATTTTTATGAGCCACGTTACAGGATGTTACTTTAAAACTGAGAAGCTTTAGATGAGAACATCAAATCCCCTCATTGTGTCTATCAAGGTAAATATGAAGCTACAACCATCATGTAAGCCTAGCTCTGCTAAGTGGTCACTGTCTGGACCTGGGGTAGGTAAACCTAAATTAAGGGCTTTTTGACTGGTTAATAAATCGACTAATATCAACGCATTTTTACGATAAAATAGCCAATACCAGTAGTAATGCTAATATCGGCGGATATCTGCCAGTCGATTAATCGAGCTTTAGTCTTTGGTTCAACATGTCCTCTCATAATAACACACAGGGCTGTGTGTCCTTTGTTCGTATTTTATACACATTAATGAAATAAATAAAAAATATGATGACCTCTGTTGTTTCAAAGTGCTGGGCAGGTTTTTGTTAGCGAGCCAGGCTAGCTGTGAACATGTTTTCCCATCCTTGCCCTGAGATAATTAGCTTTCTATTGCTAGCATTTACTTAAGCGTATAGACGTTAGGAAGGTATCAATTACTTTATTGTACCCTTACAATAAATCACATTAGCATATATCCTTTAAATGCCAAACTGTTCCTTTGAGCTGCTGTTCTCATGTTATTAAGTGTTGCTGAATTTTGTATTGACTCGTCAATTTTGACATTATTGTGACGGAGAACAAAAGGATCTGAGGAGGTTTCATAAATAGTTGATCACTTTACATCAAACACAAGTTGTCAGCTCCTGTCAGCTTGTTTTCATTTACACACAAAGTGAAGCTCATTTGCATAGAAACAAAGAAACCAGGAAGTTTTACTCCTAACTTTCAGACTCACCACAGACTGCAGAGTAAACGTCGTCTTATGGAGCAATAAAATGAGGAGAGATTCCACTGACTGTGGAGCATAGTTTAACATTACGGATTGAATTCAGAGGTGGATTAGATTCATTGGTCCATATAAAGTCCCCAAAGAAGATCAGATTGTTCCAGCTCCAACTTTTCTCTCTGAAGATTTTATGCTTATTTTTTCTTTTTCTTTTCTTTTCTTTTCTTTTTTTTTTTTTTTTTTTTTACATTTTAGCCATTAAAGAATAAGCAAATGTCATCTCAATCAACATATAGGTAATCATTAGTTTTATCCTCGGTTTTTGCTTTTATCTCTCATCCAACAATAAGAAAAGTCATGTTGTCTCTCTGAAGAACACACAGAACACTGAGTGCGCACACACACACACACACACACACACACACACACACACACACACACACACACACTCAGCTCCAGCTCAGCAGCTAGAGATGGACCAGCAATCTTCTCACTCAATCACACAACTCCTATTATTGACACCCAGCAAGCCAAGGACACCCTGTGCTTTAACGGCACTGCCTTCAAAGAAGAACATAAACCTACAGCATTCTCATCACGCAAAGGAACAAAGCAGTGTGTTTTTTTTAAAAGAGTGCTGCTGTTGTTCCACCACACAGAAACATGCTATTTGTTTACCCTCTCACACCTTCCTTTATCAACGACTTGCGAGCAAATGGTGCACAGCAGGCGTTGTGTCATTGAGTCTCCGTGAGGAAAGTGTAATTGTTGCTGTAATTATGTGCGAACAACAACAGAACAATGGGAGTCGACGCGGCCGCAGCTGCATGTTGAGAACCCAGAGACGGGTCGCTTCTTGTGAAGGTTGCAAAATAAAAGTCCCCGGACCACCTCTCATGTGACGACTGATTGACAGCCTCACAACAATGCTTATTGATCCTGCTGTTTCATTCCACTTCCTCTCCTCTTATATCTACCCCGCTCTCACCTCCTCGCGAAGTCGTAAACAGCCAGGGGAAGAAAAAAAACTTCTCACTTCACCCCCCCCTTTAACTCAGATTTGACAAATCTGAGTTGAGCGGCGTCACACTCGGTTGTTCTGGGTGAAAACTTCCCCTACAAATATGATTTATTAAATCTCCCTGTGCTTGTTTGACCTCAATGAACTGCAGCTTCTTAATGGAATATTTCCCACTGAAGGCATCTTGGTGAAGGCTTTGTTCTGAGCTCCACAAATGAATATTGAAAGGAGTGCATTTGCAAAAAAAAAAAAAAAACACACATACAGTGAGAAGGAATTAATTAGGCAGAGTCAGAGATATGCGCTGATTGCCAGTGCTTTCAAAAACTTGAGTGCATGTGGGTGCAGATTTTGAAAGAGGGAGAGGAAGTTCTACCTGCTCCTCTTATGACGCAGAGGGAATTTGTGTGTGTGTGTGTGTGTGTGTGTGTGTGTGTGTGTGTGTGTGTGTGTGTGTGTGTGTGTGTGTGTGTGTGTGTGTGTGTGTGTGTGTGTGTGTGTGTGTGTGTGTGTGTGTGTGTGTGTGTGTGTGTGTGTGTGTGTGTGTGTGTGTGTGTGTGCGCTTCCTAATGCAACAGTTTCTCCTCCTCACACCTTTTATTTCAGCTTTGTCAACCTTTCGCCTACTCTTTTTATTTTGCAGAAACCCTTATGGACAGTCGGTGGGCAACTACAGAGCTGGCATGGACCACGTTCCCAGAGAGTGGGGTGAGTTAAGTGTGTGTGTTTGTCCTTTTTCTTTTTTTTTTGCGTTCCCTTGTTTTTTTTTCTCCTTTTAACAACATTTGTTCCATTTGCTTGTTAATAGAGCCCAGTCTGCCTTGAGCAGCACACCTCCCACTGTTTTATATTGTTGTTTTTGCTGTGTATGTTTGCTTTCTTGGATTCTTTAAAAAAAACAAAAAAACAAAATGAGGAACACACAATGCGTGGAAGAAATCAAGGATTTTCAGTATTTAGCAAATGTTAAAAGCTCGACGACACATAAAGCAGTTAAATAAATGTGCAAACGAGCACATGCTTAAAGCAAAACCCCACAGTGCGTAAGGACTTTTAGGTAGACTCTACCCTGTGTGTCTCCACAGGATAGGGAGCCTGATAATTGAAAGCATGTGTCTGTATCGTCTACATTATAGGCCCAAGAGCGCATTAAGGCACAAATTAAAGTTTTCAGTTGATCCCCCTGCAGGAACGGTGAGAAAATAAAACAACATGAATTTGACCCCGGGGCTAACAGCCTGAAAGACCTCCCCCACTCCAGGCCAGTGTAATTTGTCTTCGCTACGTGAGCGCAAAGTCAGTCAATGGAAATGGTGGGTTTCCATGGAAACGATCTTCGGCAGCCCTCCTCTTTGCCTTTTTTTCCTATGAGGGTCTGCTCTGAATGTCCTAGCATCCATGAAGTCATATGTCAGGACCAGGCGAGGCAGCCCCTCTCCTCGCAGCCTGACAGGTCCATACGTTCAGGGGCCGGCAATTATCATATTTGTCAGGTAGTGCATCAACGTGTTGCTGGTGATTTATGACGCCTAATGCCGACTCTTGGGCTCATCGTTTGGGAATAAATTGCACAGGAGATCGCAGACGTGAGATGAGTTATGCATTATTTTCTTCCAGTTGAAATAATCAATTTCTTGGAAGCTCATTTGTTATGGAAAAGAAGCATTCGCTCCAAGAGGGAATTAAGAAAAAAATCAAAAAGGATTGACTTCTCACAAGGTTATTTCCTAATGGACTAAATTTATTGACCAATGAAGCCATTTATCATATCCTGTTAGGTTAGATGCAACATACAAAGAGCAGTGTTAACCACATTTATAGCTTTATTCTCTGTTCCCTTAACACAGTGAGAAGTCATGTGTGTCACATGTTGGCTTTTCAGTGAGTCTTTTCAAAGCTGCATGCTGTTAAAAAACAAAAAAAACCACCTCTTGGATGCAAATATGTGCTCTAAGGTTATTCGTATGTGAAGGCATGGGAAGAAAAAAAATTTCTCTACCAATGTAACCTGAAGTGCTCAGGAGGACTGCCACAGTGCACTCACACTAACAGTACTGCATTTAGATGGGCTTTTTAATAAATAACTCCCTGTTTGCATTATAGATATAAGGGGAAATATACAGTTTTATGCCCTCACCCCTGCCAGCACAGATAACACATTTATGTGTTATAGAAACCAAATCTCCTCTTCAGTTGATTTCAATTGCTTTCAGCGATTTGTGTGCTTCCTATATGTGCGTCTCTGCAGTTTGTGTTTGAGCAACTGTACGTGCACCAACACATTTGTGACGGTCTTCTAGCTGCAAAACATCCCTCTATCTCACAACCAGCAACACGTGATCAGCATCAGAACGGATTGTCAAATAGGTATAATGCGTGAAATCAGTTTTAATGGGAAAATGTTTTCTATTAATAGTCTCAAATGATTGGAATTTTCTGAATGATTCATGTAATTAGAATCATTTTAGCAGCGAATGATTCCTCACAGGCCTCATGTACACAGTAAACACAGTGGGGATGTGTGCTGCATTCAGATTTTTACTTTCATCCCTCCACTTGTTTGCTGCTTTGAATGCCCTCTATGCTTGAATGGTTTGTATTAAGATGCACCACGTATAACATTACTCAATATTAATTACCAACATATTTGATAAGTGGGCTTCTGCTGTAGCTCAGTGGCTCAGAAACAGAACTGTTGTCGCGTCAATGAAACACATTAGATAATCAATTCAATGTAACCTCATTTTAGTCAACTCTACCACTGTTGTCTTCATCGCTAGTGATGAAGAGCAGAGGTGTTCCGACACCATTTTCTCTGTCCTAATACGGACCCACATTTGATACCTGGATTTGAGTGTTGACTCGTACCACATATTGTCAGAGTCAAGTGTGATCAAATATTGGTAGAAAACACTGATTGCTCAACAATGTCCAGCCCAGACTAACTTGCAAGAAAAAGTGTCCTTTTAAGAAAAACCAGGCTCATGATGAATCAGTACATTAGCTGGAATACTATCAAATCCAACCTTCAAGGCAGTGTCAGAGGCTGTGTTATCTTTATTGGTCTGAATCTGTATTGGTATTAAGGGGTATTGGTATTGTAACAGGTTTGCCTTGGTATTGGTATCAGAAATACTTCTCGTTTTGTTTTTGGTATTGCTATCTGTGTCGGTCTTGGTATGATCATCAGTGGTGTCTTTATTTGTATTGGTATGAGGGTTGGTATTGTATCTCTATTGGTGTCAGTACTGGTTTTTGTATCGTTAACTGGTTTGGTATCAGTGTTGATATCGGTGTTGGGATAACTTTAATAAGGATTGCTAGACGTTTTTCCAGGTATCCAGCTGTTCTCTTTTCCTGTGTCAGAGTGTCTTTCTGTTGTCTTCACAGTGGGAGGAAGTGAGCGGCTACGATGACTCAATGAGCCCGATCAGGACCTACCAAGTGTGCAATGTCCGACAGCCCAACCAGAACAACTGGCTCAGGACGGACTTTATCCCCCGCAAGGGCGTTTTACGAGTCTATGTGGAGCTC
Source organism: Symphodus melops (assembly GCF_947650265.1). NCBI lineage: Eukaryota > Metazoa > Chordata > Actinopteri > Labriformes > Labridae > Symphodus > Symphodus melops. The sequence goes on from NC_136697.1 coordinate 12,058,974, forward strand.
AAGTTCTCAGTCCGTGACTGTGCCAGCATCCCCAACATCCCTGGCTCATGCAAAGAGACGTTTAATCTGTTTTACTACGAATCCGAGGGGGACACAGCTACGGACACCAACCCACTGTGGAGGGAGAACCCCTATGTGAAGGTGGACACCATCGCCCCAGATGAGAGTTTCTCTTTGCTGGAGGCGGGAAGGATCAACACCAAAGTACGGAGTTTTGGCCCGCTTTCTAAGGCAGGCTTCTACCTGGCATTCCAGGACCTGGGCGCCTGCATGTCTCTCATCTCTGTCAGGGTTTTCTTCAAGAAGTGCTCGACGACTATCGCCAACTTTGCCGTTTTCCCCGAGACTGCTACAGGGGCAGAAGCCACCTCTTTAGTGATTGCTCCCGGCGCCTGTGTGACTAACGCCATGGAAGTTTCCGTGCCTCTGAAGCTCTACTGCAACGGGGACGGCGAGTGGATGGTTCCTGTAGGCTCGTGCACCTGCGTCGCAGGCTTTGAACCTTCTGCAGACGACACGCAGTGCCAGGGTATGTGTGGTTAACAGACATTTCGACTTTTATTTAACCAAACCTCCTTTATATGCTCAGTGCAAGTCACCTCAGTGTGTGCCCTCTTCTCTGCATTTATTGTGTGGCTCCTGAAAAGGGGGGGTGAAGGAGGGTGGAGGAGAGTATGAATTAATGAGGTGTTGCAGAGAGGAGCAGCATACAAATATTGTGAGAGCAGGATGGGAGGGAGCGAACGAGGTAGCTGGGAAGGCACAAAATCAAGTGGCTGAGAGAAACATTCAGATAATAGAAAGAAAAGGGGTTCCAGAGGAGAAGATTTAAACAGAGAAAGGAAGATAGTGTGAGGTAAAAGGTGTGAATCGCCAGAGATGGGATGTGAACAGCAGCCAGAAGGAGAAGAATGAAAAGGAAGGAGGGGGGGAGGGGCTGCAGGAAGTCAAAGACAGACAAGCAAAGCCTCCGCTCACCTGGGCCTGAGAAATAGCGTGGAAACACGCGCGGAAGAGCTCATTCGTTGCCATTTGGCGGCTCAAGGTTAAAAGCTTGCCGCCAAAGCCTGATAAAAAGCTCTCCAGGGCTTCAGCGAGCCGCCGCGATGAGGAAGTGCAATTTCCTCCACGGCCTCCCGTTAGTTAATCTACAGGCGGCCACACTCATTAACACCATTCAGACAAACGTGAGCCAACACTGCCACGCTTACATTAATCACTCAGACATTTCATTTCTTACCTCTAGTTTCGCCGCGCTCGCAGCCAACTGCTGCTCGAGACGGAGAGAGGGGGAAGGAAAAAGAGGGAAGGAGAGGAGGAGACAAAAGTGGGATGAGAAGAGGGGAAATATTAGTGCATCAAAAACAGGGGGTATAATCGTGTGCTGCAAAGAGGATTGTGTGCCAGTGTGTGGAGTGTGTGTCCTTTAAAGGAAGTAAGGAAAACAAACAGATGAAAGAAGATGATGACGCTCTGTGTAAGAGAAGAGACATAAATCAGATCAGAGAGGCCAGAGCCCTGAAGGTCTCTGTGAATTATGACAGGAAAAAAAACAAACCCAAAGCATTCTCATCTTATCATCTTTAGCTTTTTATTGCATGGCTTTAGAGCTACAATGTGGAGCCATTAGCTGCGCAGATTTTCCTTCAAGTGCCATTGTTGGGAGTTAAAACAGAAAGACCACTTAGACTAAACTAGTTAATTGCTCCCTCTCTCCCTCTGCTGGATTTTAGACGCCCTCATGCTGACAGGACAGATGTTTGCCAGAGACCCCAGTTTTTACAGCACCAGTTAGGAATGTAGCAAACAGTAAAACATGGGGCTCTGGAGGCAGACATACCCAGGCCTTTTTGCTGCTAATCCCCTTTATCTGAATCCGTCTTTAGTCTGGGCTTATGCTGGTTTATCCCTAAGACTCGATATCAGGCAACCTTCAGCGTGACACTTTTTGAATTTGAATTAATCGCTTGGACACATCGTGCGCGATCACCATACGCTTTGTATATTTTCCTAACAACTATCCTCAGCTAATTTACGTCCGATCCGATGTGCCTTCATTTGAATTGATTTATTGGCTTATTATGGAGCCACTCTGCATGCATGTGGACGCCTTGTTTGTATGCAGCGCTGTGGTTTTGGACCCAACAGACACTGATTGATGGGTTTGGGGTGTATCCCTCCTATTCCAAAAGCATTCTCCATCCCTGTTTGTCTGACAACAGCAATCTCCTGTCAACAGTCTATCTTCATCTTTATCCCACTTCTCCTCCTCTTCAACATGAAACTTAGCTGTCATCCAGACTCTCTTTTAGGGGAGATTAATGTCACCTGGAAAAGGGAGTGAGAACGAAAGAGCAGATGCAAATGTATAGATAAGACCTCACGCTGAAGTGTTTGCCATTTCTTACCTTTTATCAGCGTTTTCTGCACAAAAAAATCGAACATCGCAGGTGCTTCAAAGGTACAGTTTTTGTTCTGTGGCAGATATGACAGCGGCTTGTCTCTAAGATAAGTGACAGCTTAGCGTTTGTTTTTGTTTTCCTCGTCTCATTGTTCCGTTTTATCTCCTCTCCCGCTTTTTCAGCCTGCATCCCTGGAACCTTCAAATCCAAATTCGGGGAGGGATCCTGCTCCCCTTGTCCGTCCAACAGTCGCACCAGTGCACGAGGAGCCAACATTTGTCCCTGCCAGAGTAGCTTTTACCGGGCTGACAGCGACCCCCCTGACTCAGACTGCACCAGTAAGTTATCATCCAATGCGCTCACTCAAAAAGTCCTTGATCCCATTTTTTTAAAAGTACGACACGCACAGTAAACAATTAGTGCCAGGTTGAATCTTTAATGACGGTTGCAATGATCGTGTTAAGCTGCTAGGAAATTTCAGGCCACCCTGAGTTCCCACTCACTTTCAGCGTGAAAATGTTTCTGTTTGATGGGGGCTCAGGGGGCAAGACATGACATGAAAATAAAGACGCTGCACACTGTGATGCCAGTTTTTTTTTTCCTTTTGCAGAAAAGAGTATGAAGAAGCTTGAATTCATGGACGTGTGTGTAATTCACACATCATTCACATGATGTGTGAAACTAATCAGATAACTAAACTAGAAGCATTGAGGACACTGAGTTTTTTGCTGATCCAATCATACAAGAATAAAGTTATTGTTCTTGGCCTTAGACACTTCAGAGAGACATTCTGTGCTGATAGAAACGGCCTTCATGGCTGTCTCATGTCTTTTCTGCACAGATTGATTTAGAAGCTGATGATATCTGCCTGATGTGTTCATGACTTGTTCCTTTCTCGCCTAAATACCCCGAAACAATTGTAGTTCAAAATGGCGTTAATGTTTATGTGGTGATCATGTTGTGAAGTTATTGGATTGGTGCAATATACGTTTTTTGAATATTAAATGAATTCCACACTTTACAGTTAAACAGCTGGGGCTCACACGTAGCTGGTTTGTGCTGTCTGCCTTAATCCCTTGTGGGAAAAGGGAAAACACCTTTTTAATCCGTGTTTGTAAGCTCTTCATACTATAACATTCACAAGTTGACAAAAACAAAACACTGAAACCTCCACATGAAGTCCTGAGGGTTAAAGGCTGTTTCGAAATGACTGTTAATCGTCTTCGTACATTTCTAAAATTATTCACTATAGCAACACAATAGCTGTACATTTTAATATTTTTATGAAATTAAATTTTTTAATTTTTTGTGTGATTTTCTTCTGCTATCCGGCTTTGCTGCTGTGAAACTGTAAAGTTCTCTGTTTGCGAGATTAGTAAAGGATTATCGAAGCTGATATTTCCTCTCAAACTGTAACAAGTAAATTATAAATCTGTCAAAAGTCTGCAGCCTAATTCCACTTTCAAACTAGTCTTGTCTGTCTAGAACGCAGCGTCCGTGCTTGTTCTGCATGTTCAGGCCTGAGAGAGAAGTCCCAGCCGTCGTGCTGATGGAGAGCGACATGTGCTGCTTTGACCGTGTAAAATCACCCCCCCAGGGGCCTTTCGCCGCGTTAAATGACGCACACGGACCGCAACTGTCTCCCCCAGATCCTTGTCACAGGAACACTGTGGACACTGACCAGCATACACAGACAGGCGTGCATGGACACAAGCGCCACCTCTGAACAAAAACACACACTAACACAAACACAAACACACACAGGGATGACAGCTCCGTCCCTGCGGTCTGTCAGAGTTTGTGCCAGCCAGAATGTGCTTTGTGTTTGGAGCGCTGTGTTGCACAAGAGCGGCTCAGCTTTTCAATGGCCGGCAGCTTGGGCTCAGCGTGTGTTTTAGACGGGTGTCCAATTAGAAGAGCCTCCACTCTGAACTGTGCAGCCTTAATTAGGAAGGACAGTAAGAGTGAAACTCAGCTCAGGGCAAGCTGAACGCAGACTGGCAGTTTTGGCCGACACGAGCTGACGGCCTGAGAGTCTTCCTATTGCGCTCTTTTTGTCTCTTTTTCTTCCTGCTTCGAAACAGGATAGACTCTCTGCAGCTGGAAGCTTAGAGCCTGAGCCCTGTCTCTTCTCTCGCTGAAATAGGATAAAAACGAGAACGAAAATCTTTGTTGCCCCCCTCTGTGGTGATCGCACTTTATCCAGGTTTCCTACACTCTTCACTCATAGCGCAGCACTGCCTACTGAAACATGGAGTCAGGTTGTACTGATAAAAGATCATGAATTTATATGAAGTATGGATTAAGACCTTGCACCATGATGGGTTACACATACATCGGGATGATGGAGGCCGGTTTTGGAGTAGAGCTGTGAAGGATTGTGCTTTTCATGAAGGAGCATTACTTAGTGATGAACAGTGGTAGTTCTGCTTGTGCATAAGACAATGTTTTTATTCTCCTGTTTCTGAATATGCTGATTTATTTATTAGCACCAGGAATGATTTCTCCCATTGTTATGTTTTACATGCCTCATTGCACTTTTCTCTGTATAAAAGATTTGTTTGGGGCATGTTAAGCAATTTTAAACTTTTATTGGTGCTTTTTTTTTTTTTTACAGTCTTTGGTGTAAACTGGTTTTATAATATATATTTTTTAAAAGGACTAAACTCTTTGTTTGTATGAGTAGTACATCCTGTTGTTGCCTTCTTACAGCCATACTGAAACATTAATGCACCATTCAGGGAGGATAATGGAAGCACTGCATAGGGAACATGACTAAAGCCTCAGCTGTTTGCTTTTCTCTTCCTGCCCACCTATTAAACACCTACATGCGTCTGTGTTTGTGTGTGCGTCTTTGTGCAGCGATCCCCTCAGCCCCTCGCAACGTTATCTCCAGCGTGAACGAGACGTCATTGTCCTTGGAGTGGGAGGAGCCTGAGGACACCGGCGGGAGGAGCGACCTCGTCTACAACGTGGTGTGTAAGAAATGCCTGCAGGACCGGAGCCCCTGCACGCGCTGCGACGACAACGTTGACATCGCTCCTCGCAGGCTGGGGCTGCGACAGAGGAAGGTTGTGGTGAGGAACTTGCAGGCTCACACCCGCTACAGCTTCGAGGTACAGGCGGTCAACGGGGTTTCTGGGAAAAACCCCACCTCGCCCAGCTACTCTACGGTCAACATCACCACCAACCAAGCCGGTTAGTAAAAGAACATCAGTCAGACACACTTAATGTATCCACAAACTGAGTTAATTCTTAGGGCAGCTTGGATCAATAGCACTTAACAACATGATGGGACAGGATGGTTACATTCAGTCAATGTCAATCAGTGTATTCATGACTTTTGGTAGCCAGAGCAATGTTATCAGTTAACATGCACAGTAAACACTGGAGAGAAAAACAAACAGCAGGAGATTTTCTAAAGAAACAAAAGGAAGGCTAGATTAAATCATAGGTAAGTATACTTTGTATGTATGAAGTATACTTTATATTTATATGTTGAGAGCGGCAGTAGCTCAGTCCATAGGGACTTGGGTTGGGAACCCGAGGGTTGTTGTTTCGAGTCCCGATGCAGAGGTAGCTGAAGAGATGCCAGGCTATTTTCTGAGCACTGCAAGGGTGCCCTTGAGCAAGGCACCGACCCCCCCCCCCTCCCCCCCAGCTCAGGAATGCCTGCTGTAGCTTCTAAGACTCTGACGTGATATTATATATATACATATATATGTATATAGTGTATATAGATTTGTGTGTGTGTGTGTGTGTGTGTGTATATATGTACTGTATGTGTGTGTGTGTATATATATCTATATATATATATATATATATATATATATATATATATACACATACATACATACATACGTGTGTGTCAGAATTCAGCCCTGTCAACCATCACTGACAATGTCACCTTTCAACACCTCCTCTTAATATCTGCAGCGTCATCATCACTCAGCACCTTTCCACAGACTGTAATTACTCTCCCAGTTAACCTGCACTTAATCCAGCTTTCTGCAGTTTATGGACCCAATACAATGACTGTCAATTGAGTCACTTTCAGGCCTCACTAATCAATAAACTGCAGAATGCTGTGAAGGTGAAACATGTAGCGTTTTTCCTAAATTGTTCCGGTTGAAAGATTTTGAATAACATTATCTCTCTTTAATGGTTTGTGACTTGGAAGGAGAAACCCTTGGCGGCTAAGAATATGAAGAGACTCAATGTGTAACCTGTGTCCTCTCCATTGTCTCACTGCAGCACCTTCAGCTGTGCCTACCGTTCATCTGATGCGCTCCACCTCAGACACACTCAGTCTGTCATGGCTGCCGCCTGAGAAACCAAATGGGGTCATCCTCGATTACGAAATTAAATACCATGAGAGGGTAAGCTCTGAATTTGAAGCTGTTACATCTATCTAGGTCACACTGTATGCCTTATTGACTCTGAACTTTTCCAACCCTGTATCTACAGAAGCCTTTTAAGAGTGGAGAAAACTGTAACACGGAAATATGATGCGTTTGGCGGATAGAAATGTTTGTTGCTGGAGAGTATGAGCAAGTCAGACTTCAAAAATGGCTGATGTAAATGCTTCCTCACTGGTAGACTTCCCAAGTAATGCCCTGTAGTTATTATACACATTTCTTTTAACCTTTTGTGGTAAAAACAAAGATTCTTAGATCCTTGCCGGCTCCTCAGTCTAAAAACAACACTGTGTTAAAGAATGAAAATGTCTGTTTCAGTAACACACCAGTTTTAGTACCAAATGAATTTGATTGACAGCAGGCCAAAGTAGTAGGTTCATTTGAAATGCAATAGCAAATGTATATATAACTGTAATGTATATGTAATATCACTTCCTAGTTAAAGCTTTAGAAGAGGAGGCTAACCCTGCTACTTAAGGAATCCGTCACCTGAACCTTTATGCTACAACTCTTGTCTGGAAAACAGCCTTCAAGTTATTAGTGACTTTTCTCAACACTCTTTGTGAACACAAAATTTACATATAAGCTAAGGGGACGTTGATAGTTTCAGTTTCAAAAGAAAACTGCCAACTTACCCTGTAATATTGGCTTGCAAAATCTAAGTTAGCTAACATTAGCTAACATTATTCACAATAAAAGAATAGCTGTGCCAGATTGAGAGGCTGTAATATCCTATTCAAATATGTACATTTTGAATGAGTAAAATGTGTTTTTATTGCTTATTAATTTATACTTGCGAAGTTCTTTTTGTTTGGCTAAAGCTTAAAAACTGAGCTTGTGTTAAATTTAACGAACATTAGCTTACATTAGCCTACTAAAGCTAGGGCATACCAATGCTGAGGCAGAACTCAAACATTTGCAGCTTCTGGAGAAGCTTGATGCAGCTGCTGTGTTTCACTTTAGGGCCAGGTGATGTCCCACACAGTAACATCCCAGCACAGCTCAGCCAAGGTGGAGGGGCTGAGGGCTGCTACGCCCTACGTGGTGCAGGTCAGGGCTCGCACTGTTGCAGGATACGGACGATACAGCAACCCCATGGATTTCAGCACCAACCTCCACAGTACGGATAAACTCTCTACAACTCCAAGTCTGATCTCGATAATCTTTTCTAAAGCTTTCCTAATGAGGGTTCTCGCTTAGTAGTTTTTATTGCTGCTTTAGCAGGCTTTACACTTGCAGTACAGGCTAACCTTTAATCTCCAGGCTGGTGTTTCTGGTGTTATTTACTCATGTGTGTCTGCATGTTATGTGGTCCAGGTGACCCTCAGAAGTCGGTGCAGGACCAGCTGCCTCTCATCGTTGGCTCTGCCTCTGCGGGTCTGGTGGTCATTGTTGCCATGGTGGTTATTGCTGTTGTCTGCCTTAAGTAAGTGTTTGATATTTATTGCTGACAGGCTGAAGTACATGTTTCATTTTGTTAGTTAGAGCCTGAACAAAGAGGCTCATTAAATTTTAACATGCTTTCAAAGGGTGCATACTAACAACTTTACTTCAAAAAGAAGCTCTGCCGGAGAAAAAAAAAGACAGAGCTCCTCTTCCAGTGGTTTCATCTTATAGTCCAGTCAGATGTTTTTCGTTCTTTATGAAAACGGTCAAGGATGATTATTTGAATGTGACTCTGTTTATGTGCTGCTTGTTTACAGGAAGCAGCGCAGCGGCTCAGAGCTGGAGTACACTGAGAAACTACAGCAATACAGTAAGCTTGTGTGCTCAGCGTGAGAACTGTCGCTCCTGTGTTCCTTTGGTCATGCCAGTGCGGTTATCCACCTGATTTAATCAATTATCTAATCACCTGATTGAAGCAGGGCCATTTCCCTATTAGTACAGAGGAAACTCTGACCGTGCTGTCTGTATCTTGTTTGGCCCCTTTTTTCAAAGTACCCTTTGAATGTGAACTTTACTGTACAGGAAATGTTAATTACTGCGTATGTGGTCATACATTCAATGAGCCTCACGCTAAGTCCGGCTCCCTTAGTATCTATGTTTTCTGTTCATTAATGAGGAATGTTCCTGATCATTGAATTAGTTAAGCAGGAAATAAATTAATAAAGATCAAACAGATCACAAGTTTTTAGATAAGTAGTTAACACACGTTCCTTTATCCTAATAATAAAAGGGTGAAATAAATGTGCACAGACTTTCTGTGAGATCACTTTTTATTTTGGGGAAATTCTCATAATTAACTCTCTTGCTGAGAGAAAATAAATGCCTTTCTCGTGTCTGTACATAAAATATGAAGCTAAAGACACAAGGGATTAAGTTTAGCATAGCCTAGACATGGAAGCAGGTAGCCCGGCTTTTTCGAGCGTTTGATAAATCTTACACTAAGAGTCTCTGATTCCCACGAATGAACAAGTAGCAGTGTACGTGAAATTGTCCAAAAACATGGCCCCCAATTCAAGCACAAACAAGAAGTGACAATTTAACATTTTACCTTCAGCAGGGTTAAACTATGGCATAAAAGTGGTTTTGTGTGATAGCTGTTTTTTCCTGCTTACAGTCTTTATGCTAAGCTAAGCTAACCACTTTACTCTCATGAGGAATAATGTCCAGCATATATCCCGAAAATGATTTAATTATTCTGGCTCAAATTTAACAAATGTTTTCTCATATATATTAGATATATGGATATGAATAGTAGAATTTCAAGTTGTTTTAGCCATATTAGCCAGGCAGCTGCGGCTACATGCTGATTTGTCTGTGAATTTTTTCTCTCTCAGTTTCTCCTGGAGTCAAAGTGTACATCGACCCTTTCACCTACGAGGACCCAAACGACGCTGTCCACGAGTTTGCCAAAGAGATCGACATCTCCTGTGTGAAAATAGAAGAAGTCATTGGTGCAGGTAAACAGCGCTGTTGTTTTGTTCACAAGGGTAGAGAAAGATTTATTAATCATTTATTCGAACAGAAGTCTGCCATCAAGCCCCGAGGTCTGTTATATAAGAGAGTCCCTCTTTAGGACTCAGAGTGTGCATGAGAGCTGCCAGTGGGAAGGATTGAAGCGAAAATCTTCTCGCTCAAATCCCCCCTTGAGTCTGTTCTTTTTTTTTTCTATCTTTCTCTCCAGCGGCATGTTGTGTCCTAACTTCACCTTCAAATGACAGTGTGGTCCTGTTCGTCCAATCCTCCCTGTCTCTTTTTTTCTTTCTTTCTCTCTCTTTCTCTTCCCTGTGAACACTCAGGCACCACATGCAGACCCCCCAAACTCCTTGCCCATCCTCTGTCTCCTTACACTGGTCCCAGGTTGCACACTCGATCAATACCTGCCACTCCCTCTCTCCCAAATATCTTTGACCTCTGATATCCCGTCCTTATTTCCCACGTCTTCTCAAGTCCTTTCCCACAGCTAAAGCCGACCCTCGACTCTCTCAAATCAGTTCCTTCACTCCCGAATCCGACCATTAACGTTCCCTCTCCTTGCACTTTCCTTCCACCCCCTCCTCTCACTCGAACCTCCTCTCCCCCACCACCCTACACCCCCTCCTCCCCTTACCTTATTTTCTCGAACCAGGTGAGTTTGGCGAGGTTTGCAGAGGACGTCTCAAACAGGCCAGCCGCAGAGAGATGGTCGTGGCGATCAAGACGCTGAAAGCCGGCTACACCGAGCGACAGAGGCGGGACTTCCTGGCTGAGGCCTCCATCATGGGCCAGTTCGACCACCCTAACGTGATCCGGCTGGAGGGCGTCCTGACCAGAAGCTGCCCGGTCCTCATCATCACCGAGTTCATGGAGAATGGAGCGCTCGATTCTTTCCTCAGGGTAAGCTTGGTGTGAGGCGTGTGCCGCGACACCTCTGACAGAGAAGATTACTTATTGTTTGTATCAAAGCGGAGAAGAACACACACGCACAGACAGTCATTCACGACACCTCTGGGTTATCGGAATGTTTTACTCACTGTAAAACACCCCGAGGCGCTCGCTTGCTGAGTGATAGAGATTAAATGTGCAATATAACGCCTGCAGACAGGCATAGTGTCTCTGCCTGACGTGACTGACTGATGCTGACAGGCTTTGCAACACTCAAACTCCTGGTGGAAAACTGTCACACAGCAGACCTTTGGATGTGTTTGCAGCACTGTATTAGAGAGCCTTTGTACAACTGCAGAATACATTACCGATCAGGGTTTGTTACAGACCACTTCCACCTACACAAACTGCTGAACAAAGGCGAGGTGAGAAATGAGGTGTCACACAGTACATTTCCAGCTGCGTGGGGGCCATTACATGTCATTTACATCCAATAAACCTGTTTTCTTGCATGGCTGCACTGTGAAGAAGTCCTTACTGTAACTGTTCTACTGGATGAGGTTACTTATTGCTTCTACTGGATCCATGGCTTTCTGCTGGTGTTTACCTTAGAACAGCTGATTGTTTAGAAGTTGAGACATTTCAGGTTATCGGTGAGAGTAGTTTCCTACCTCTGTGTTTATTGTGTTACTGTGAGGAATAATGCTTCACTTTGGCCTTTAGACCTATGTTGCATATTCTACTGATGTTTCCCGTCTCTATAGACACACTGTATATCTGAATTTACAAAATCAGACAGAACAATTTACTGATGTTTTTTCTGCGTGATTTTCTTCAGGCACAGAGTGCCTATCATTTGCTGACACCATTTTCTCTAATGTGTGATTAACTGCCTCCATCTATTTCAACTAGGAGAGACTTAATTCAAAGTGAACAATGCCTTTTACAAGTTAAGAAAAGTGTGTGAATTGTTGAATTGCTCTTGGCAAGATTACCCCATCGTGAAGTCTTTGTGTATGTAAAGAGGAAGAGAGGCCGGGAGCAGGAAAGGACATCTGAAGGACTTAACCCAGACACTGAAGGAATGGATTAAAGGTGACCTGAGGGGGGGAAGGAGGGTTGCAATGATTGACAGAGCAGAGAGGAAAACAGACTTTAAGTTCAGCAGCAGCAGGATTGGATGAAAGAAATTGGGCTGAAGTGTGGTTGGTTAATATTTCAAAGTAAACGTCCCCACTTGTTGTTCAGTAAGGAAAAACAAACATATGATGTTGTCTTCTGGGGATCAAGATTTAATTCCACTCGGACTTGTTGCCACAAAACAAACAAAATCTACCAAATGTCATCAATGGTGACAATGATGGTCTGCTCCTGTCTTCTAGTTTTCATCTTTTATCATGGAAGAATGTAGAAAAAATATGAAGATCCTTTGTTTCATTTCTTTAGATTAGATATATTTGGTGGATGAAGCGGAGGACAATGGATGGATGTTGAATTATTTGATTATCTGCGATTATCCATTGAAACATGTTTATTGGCTGCTTTATCAGTGAAACTGTTTCGGCTCTTTAACGTTCTCAAGTTGGGAAAGGAGTTGGAAATAGCCTTGATAACATCTGTATCGATTAATCTGACAATTATTTTCTCAAAAATCCTTAATCATCTTGTTTATGAGATGTCAGGGAAATAGTGAAAAGCCCCAGGTGGCATCTACAAATAGCTTGTTTTTGTTCGACCAACAATTTACTGTCAGAAGAGAGGCAGAAAATTGTCACATCCGCAGAGCTGAAAGCAAAAATAATTGTCCGCTTTTCAAAACGGACTGAAATGATGAAACATTAATGAAGTTATTACCAATTGCTTCTCGTGTGGAAACACCGATGTGGGATCTTGGACACTGTAATGGACAATATTTACTATTTTCTTGACATTTGACACTGCGGACAATTCAACCATGGAGTGATTAATCAATCATTAGCCACAGCTCTTAATCACTGACTCCAGCCTGAGCCTCTTCCTCCATCTCACCCTCCTCCTCTCACTCAGCTGTCCCATAATAACACAAATGTCTCCGCGGCCTGTGCCGTCCTCACCCTCGCTCGCCCTGGTGTCACCCAGCCTGTGAATCAGAGGAACTCTGAGTTCTTCTCTAATGAAGACACCAAACGCTCGCTGAACAAACTTTCAATGTGTGTCTCATGAGACTTTGTAAATCATCTCCTGGATATATACACACACACACCCACCCACACACACACACACACACACACACACACACACACACACACACACACACACACACATTCATAGGACATATGGACATTTAGACGCAGATACACAGAAATAAGTCACACACACATTCATACATACACTGAGCTGTGGCTTTGAGCGCCTGCTATGAATCATGGCTGTTTACACATCCATCCATCCTAGTGTGCTTTGCTGTCAGACTTCAGTGAAGTGTGCAGACTACAAAGCAGGATGTTTATGGTTTTGTCATGTCACGTCTTGTGTTCTTTGCCGTCTCTTTCTGGAGTCAAAGATGGGATTGATTATGTCGAAAATTGTTTTTTTCTTTCCCCCTTCAAAAAATCTACTTAATATTCAGGTCATGTGAGAAAACCTCACAGGGAAGATTCAGCCTCTTCAGGTTTGCAGAATTTCTCGTTTTTGATAATGGGTAATTGTGTATTGACTTGCGATGGATTGGTGGCAATCCACACGCGTGGTTTCACAGGCGGGAGTCCTGATTTATAAGCGTCTCCTGTTCATCCCTCCATGTCACGCTTTATAAACGTGGAGAATCTTAAATTAAACCCTGAAACCCTGATCTCTGATTTTGTTTCATGCTTCTCAAATGTTAATAAGAAAGGGCAAAAATCTGCAAATGAAGGTCTTTTAAATTACCAACTAAAAAAGGCTTTGAGCAACGTGCATTTATAATTCCCGGATGATTTTCGCTTTAATGTTGAGCAGCAAAAGAACCTGCAAACAAAGCTGTGTTTAATCAGGTTAGGTGCACTGAGTCAGCTAGTTTCACCTTCTTCTTTAAACATCCTTTTTTTTTTCTTTCTTTTTTTTTACATACATTTTGATATTTAGGATGTGTTCATCATATTTATCCTCATCAGAATGATTACTACCCTATTTTATTTAGCTGTATAAAAATCGCTGATGTTTTTTTGTGACTGGCTTGTTGTAATTTTCTGTCTTTGTGAAGCGTGTTGTCACTTGCATTTTAAAAAGAGCTCCACACAAATGATTACAAGGACTCGTTTAAAAAAAAAAAAAAAAAAAAGTGAAATCCCTTCAGTTGCCTGGTTGTGATTGTTGCAGCTTCCTCCTTGTTTTTGTGTTGCTGCCAACATTGAGCGTTAATGGTTTTAGTATGACAGTAAAGACTCTAATTAATCAGCTAATTGGACAGCATGTGTGAAAAGGTCGGCTGTCAGGGACTGTCAGGAGCATGATGACAGATGTCATGTTTATGTGGCTCGGTGACTGATCGACTCTTTGGTATTTTCTCCTTATCTCCTCTCTTTACTCTTCCCTATCGTCTCCTTTCCGCTATTTCAACCTATCTTTTTTCTCATTTCTCATTCCCTCGCTTCCCTCGCCTCCCTCATTAACCTCCTCTTCCCCTCCTCCCTTTCCCTCTCTGCTCTATCTCTGGCTGCTGTGTTTTTTTTGTAGCTGAATGACGGGCGCTTCACGATGACACAGCTGGTGGGGATGCTGCGTGGCATCGCCTCGGGGATGAAGTACCTGTCAGATATGAACTACGTCCACCGAGACCTCGCTGCCCGGAACATTCTGGTCAACAGTAACTTGGTGTGCAAGGTCTCAGACTTCGGCCTGTCACGCTTCCTGGACGACACGTCTGCTGACCCCACTTACACCAGCTCCCTGGTCAGTATTCCCTGTTTGTGTGCTGACTGTATGTTTATATACATGTGTAATCAAGTGCCTTCATTTGTTCGCCGTCACTTGTACATATGGAATCATGTGACACCGTTCATGTGTTCCAATATTTGCGTTAGGGTGCAAAGCCGTGTGTGAAATTTGCATCAGCTTCTGCATGTCTGTGTTTGCTGTCATGAGACTGTAGTGTGACTGTAGCTGATACACGTGTGTGTGTGTGTGTGTGTGTGTGTGTGTGTGTGTGTGTGTGAGCAGGGAGGGAAAATTCCCATCCGGTGGACAGCGCCAGAAGCCATCGCCTTCAGAAAGTTCACCTCCGCCAGCGATGTGTGGAGCTACGGCATCGTCATGTGGGAGGTGGTGTCCTATGGGGAGCGGCCATATTGGGACATGAGCAACCAGGATGTGAGTGAGCTTTACATGTTACAAACACACCTCTCTACAGGCTGAATGATCCCTCTGTGAGTTTTGTGTCTACAACCCCGTTAATCCAACTGGATCATTTTAGCACAGTCGTCTCAATGATGTCAACCATTGATGTCTGAGTAGGCATTATCAACCCAATGATGGTTGTCGCCATATTGGAAATCATGAACATACTTTGGGCTAATCGAGAAATGAGCTTTAGAGGTCTTTTTTTGCCAAACGTGTAAGCAGCATTTCGGCTGCATTGACTGTGAATGATCCAGACTTTTCCCTACTGCTTTCGCACACTGTCTAAACCCCACTTCATGTGCACAGCGCTGGGATGCTGGCATGAAAATGTCTGGCTGAACAGATTTTGACTTTTGTTTTCAGACATTCAGCCCACCAGGACTATGTCCGGAAATGTTCAGGAGTGCAGTTCAGACGTTGAAGGCAGTAAAGTTAGGGCGCGGGCAGAGACTTTCTTTGAGCTGTTGTGGCTTTGATTTCCAGTGTGACATGTTGGACCTGCTGTTTTTATCTCCTCATTGCAGATGCTTTTGCAGCTGTGTTCTACTTTTTACCTCCTTATTTACAGCCTTCCCTCCCACTGCAAATCCATACTGCAAAGCCCAACTCCTCACACTAACAAAGGGATACACACGAAAAAAAAAGCTTTTTATTATTTTTTCAGGCGTTGTTACCTGTAGGCTATCTGCACCTCACAGACAGCCCAACTACAACAGCAGGCTTGCAGAAAAGAAACCTCCTGGTTCCTCCGTCCTAAACAAAAGCACTGAAGCAATGTGTACACCTCCACTTTATTCCCACCGGAATATCTGCTCTGTATTGTGCTTCAAAAAAACAACTTGTAAAAGCTGAAAGCAATAAAGCAAAAAAAGAAAAAAGGAGTCGGAATGAAAATGCCAGTAATGTATGTATAACTTTCATAACAAAACCCACATCCAGTAATGAAAGCTTCAAAGTCAAGGCCCTCTTTTGTTCCCAATAGCCTTTTGTGCCTCAGTCATCGCTCAATAAGCAACAGAGTCAACAAATGCGAGATATAAACAGAGGTGCTCGCCGGCTAGGAGCGCGACATAAAAATCAAAGGACAAGCAGCAGGAGGAGAGGAGTGCAGCAGAAATGTTTTATTGTTCCCAAATGGCAATTTTTTTTATTGTTGTGGGGAGTTTAAAACCCATACAGAGCTTACGGAGGGGAAAGCAGTTGCTAGGCGAAATCAAATCAATGAGCCAACATTTTCATCCTCCACTTATTGTTTCTCCCATCAATCACAGCAGTTTTGAAGGAGCAACTTTGAGAATCCTTGAGAAAATAGTTTTAAAAGGTTTGTAAAGATGCTGAAGAGAAGATTGGACAGTGTGGCAGCATGTGCCGAGACTCTTTCTCACATGGGACATAATAAAAACAGGAACTAAGGATTATTCTTTCACCGCGCTAACAAAGGGCCAAACACAGTGAACTAAATACAGATGAGTAACACTGTGCAGAGGCAGCACAGGACACAGGATCGTATCCATCTTCTTGTTCAAGTAATTCACTGTCGGTCTTTTTTTAAATATATCTGTTGTCAGTGACTATTTGTGACCCACCTACAGCAGATTCAGACCTAACACACTTTAATAATCACTGCATCAGATATTTTACCAACATTGACATTGTTAGCATGTTAGCGTATCAATGTTAGCCAAGAGCCCTTCTGTTTCGAAATAAGGCATGATGGAGACCTGTACACATCTGTATAGATAGATAGATAGATAGATATGACAGTGACCTTTGAACTTTGGGTCCTGTCTCGCAGGTGATGACAGCAGTGGAGCAGGACTACCGGCTGCCTCCGCCTATGGACTGTCCAATGGTGTTGCACCAGCTGATGCTCGAGTGTTGGATGAAGGAGAGAAACCTGAGGCCCAAGTTCTCCCGCATCGTCAGCACCCTGGACAAGCTGCTCCGCAATGCTGCCAGTCTGAAGGTGGTGACCAGTTCCTACTCAGGGTAAGTCTGTCTGCTGGAACTGAGTTAGCCACTTACACTGGGTTTAAATCAAGTCATATTGGTGTCATAGTTGAGATTCTTCTCACGTAAACTTGAACAGAGTCTCCGTTTTTTTTAAAAAAAGAACAGCACCTCTTTGTTGCCAACTTGGCAAAAAGTCTTTGAACAAACTTGATAAATTTACTTTTTAAATGGCCTCAGCAAAAAACTCTCACTGGACTTAAACATGTAAAGAGCAACAATGGTGGAAAAAACTCGGTGCACAACAGGAACCAGAGCTTAGAGGTAATGCAGAAGCTCTTAGTAGAATTGCTTTGATATTTCACTCCAGATTTAAAGGAACTTTTGTCAAAAGTTGGCTGTGTACTTGCAGTCCGGCTGCTACTGTAGCTGACCTTTGTAGAACGTATAGCTGTGTTATCCTGCTGCTGGGCTCTTCATGTGAGCACCAAATGCTTTTGAGGGTTTTCTTCAATAACAGCAGGATACTTTTAACACAAAGAAGGATGATGCAATTTCGTCCTTTTCACCTTGCTTGAGATGGTCTTCTATATCGCACATGACAGTTGTGCAGAAGCAGAGAGGAGTTGTGTTAGAATAAGATGTCGGTGTAAAAAATAACGGGTTGGACAAAAAAAAAAAATCACAAGGTCCACCTTTGTTTTTGCTTTTCGTTGATTTTAGAGGATTTTTCTTTGAGTTGAGTTTTTTTTTTTTTTTTTTTGTCAGTCAGACATCTGCCTGTTTTTCCCTTGGAAGTGAGGTATTTGACTTATTCATAAGTAGCCGTCCTCAAGCGGAGGATTGTTTTTTAACTTTGTTGTGCTGCAGATACGCTCACTGACATGTTTGTTCTGAGTTTTGTTCACCTGGCATCCAGTCAACAATATGATTAGTGCTGGATCCTCAGCTCTGTAGTGATGTATAATGAATCAAGCGCACATCCTCAACTCTGTGATGGCTTCCTGTTTCACAAAAGGCTGAATTCATACATACAGTATCCAGGTCTGGTGCCAGCTCCTTGGCTCAGAGTTCCACTCTAACATGGAGCCCCAAGGGCGACTCCTATGCCAGGATTCGGGCTCAGCGAAGCTAATTGTGTGTGGAAATGTAATGGCTGACCTCGGTTTAATTCCCCCTATACTTGGCTGGATGCTGGAATGTAGGTGATAGGACAGAAAGCAGCCAGAGCTGCTGATGTGGAAAAGCAGGAGGTGATGAAGTGTGAGTAATAAGGGAGATTGAGGAGAAGCTAAAAGAGAGGAATGTGTTTAATTAGGTTGCTAATGAGCTTTTTAATGCATCAGGGAAGAGTTGCCCAATGCTTGAATGGGCCAATAGGAAGGTGATATTCGTGTATCTCTGATGCTCATGTGTGTATGTTTTTCTACAGAGCAGATCACACGTCAGTGATAAATACTCCGCCTCGTCTGTATGCAACAGCACGAGTGATAGACAGAGCAGGAGAAGAAGAAGAAGAAGGAAAGGCTCATGTTGTCAGAGCATGATTCAGGGAGTGTTTGTCTCCCCCTCACCTGCCATTGACTGCTCGTTGATGTTGGAGCAGATAAGAAAAGGAGGGAGAGGATATGAGATGCAGCGCTATCTGTCGAGTATCTTCAGCCACAAGGGCCTTAAAAACAAGGACACTGGCCGCGGAACAAAGGACACTGGCGCTTTTTCCAAGATAGCTGAGAAATATGTTGAACTTTTATTAAAACTGGAGATGTGATGAATAGATTTGGCTCGGCATTTCAGTTGGACTTTATTTATGGCAGATGAAGCTCTCCATCAGCAGTTTTTCACTCTTCTCTGTTTTATTGTTTATATCCACGAGGTCCAAGGTGCAAATACTCTGCAGAATTTAGCTACATCGACGCTAAGATGGATTAGACCTTTATCCACCTTCAATGAGAGCACTTAGCAAAGTAATAATGAGCTGTATCTTTTGTTTAAAGTGGCTGTGAACCTGCTGCTGACCCGTGAGGCTGCTTTGTGTTGGCAGGGATTTGCTGCGGCTCGGGGGGACCCTGCCAGGACACAACAGGAAGAGTCCGGACAGCAGTCAGGAAATCGTTCGGCAACAGATGAGCCAAACTCTCCCCATCCGTGTATGAGTCGAGGATACGGAGCGGAAAAAAACTACCTGAAAAAACTCTGCCGCCAAGAGCCTGATGTAACATAGAAAAGAGTGAGACAGGACGAGGACCGTGTTGGAGATTTCTTTTCCGACTGGAGATTTAATGTGTGTTTCAACAGACTTTCCATTGCAGTGTGTGTTCTCTACTTGACACTTGTGGATTTGTGACTATTGACATAAACCAAACTTCCTATAGCCCCTTCTCAGGTTGTGTTTGCATGTCTGCATGTGTTTTCTGCTGGTTGGGAATCAGTATCCCCCCCCCCCCTCCCCTCCCTGCCCTCAGACCGAGGGCTCAGTGCTAAGACAAAGCTTGAATCGAACTTTTAAACTCAAAACCTTCCTGTACATCTTCAACCCAGTTGATCTTTTCCCTTTGATTCTTTTGAGCCCAACCAACTCTCTTCTTTTATTTTGTTGATTTTAAGGAACAAGAAGAAAAAAAAAACCCACCTTTCCTCTGCTTCCTCTTAAATACCGTCTTCCACGAGTACTGGGAGACAAACTTGTTACAAATGTGTACAAAGCGTCCAAGTCTTCACAATGTCTCCCCTTCAGAGCGGAGATGGAACTGACACTGTGCGGGACACGTCATGTGCATGCCAAAGTGGAAACTTATTCACAAGAAGAGTACAAATAAGTTCCACGTTTGCTGTTTGCTTTGGTGGCATTTAGCTGTACGGACTTTAAAGTCCTGTTTTTTCTTAACCTTGTTTGATTCATATACGCATTGTTTTTGAATGCTAAGTTATTATCTTATTATTGCAAGGAAGTGTTTTTTTTGTGAGTGTTTTTTACGAGCACCAGGGCTTAACTTTTTTATTACACGGCTTGTTTTTTTCTCCACACATCAACAAACCAGACAGACATGAATGAGTGGATGAAGGAGGACATTTTCTGCAAAGACAGAAAAGCTAACTTCCCTAACACTGAAGGGACTGTGTGGAGATCAGTGTTCTTCAATTGAAACGCACCAGTGGTAGTGCTGTCGTGTAAGTGTGTCCCAGATCAGTGGGAAATAAAAGGTCACGGTCTGGATAACATGTTCGCAACCTTAATGCTGACCTGAAAAAAATTGATGTAGAACAAATTCACTCATTGGTTCATTTCTCCTGATATGTGTTTTCTTCAGCACGCCAGCTGTCAGAGCAGTAATCTACAACAACTGCCTGTAAATACAGTACTACTATATTTCTATTAGAGCAGTCAGCTCAGCATCCACAACAATGTGATCTGACTGTGGCCTCTCTATGACCCTCGTTTATATGCTTGTTTAGTGTGGAGGAGCGAACAAATGACAAAATTCCAGTTTAATAGTCATTACATATCTGAAAGTAAATGTGAAAATGAAAGAAGAAAATGTGTGTCTGTTAAGGCAGACGTTTTCCTGTGCAATTAAGGGTGTATTAGGTTGTAAAAAGAAGAAAAAAAATGCCAGAAAACCAGAAACGAAAATAAGTATTTCTCTTTCAGTATTTTTACGATAATCATATGCAAATAAATAATTAAACAGATCTCTGGTATTCTCTTTGATTTCTCGGTGGGTTCACCAAGGCTGGAGTCTCAGGTTTCTCTTCCCCGGCGTTGGCATAAAAAGAGGGAATAGCAAGTGGGTTTCACCTCCTCAGCTGGAATATCGCAGCAGCTCTGGATTGAATTCATTAAGATTTAAGGTTAATCAAAGCATGGTCCATGCGGCTCACCAATTAGCGAGACCAAAGGACTATTCTGGGGATTTCTTGAAAAGTCTCTGCTGGAGAAGCTTCAAGGAAGCAAAGATAATCTGGCTTCACACCAAGAGTCAGCGTTGTTGGACTTTAGTCTGTCAGCCAGGAGACAAACTGGGTCTCTCTCTCTCTAACCGGAGCACATGACTGAAGCTGTCACCTTCTGTTTTTATTGACATAGTGGATGCTCATTCATCGGAGCTCCAGGGAGTTCATACTTTTACCATTTTTCAGCTACGAGAGGGAGCACAGGTTCTGTTGCGTTCTCTGCATGTCCTCTGAACAGCTCTGCTGCTCTCACAGGATGTGCACACACCGGGTCATCATGGAGGCCTTCAGAAGTAAATCGAAATGTGTCTTTACGCTGACGATGTGACGCTGAGTGTTACTCCCCTCAGTGACTGAGGGAGCACGACATATATCATCTGTGTCAAAGCTTTGTGTCTCCATCACAGATGAATGCTGTGTGGTGGTGTCGCTGCTTTAACCGTTTATAGAAAAAAAAAAGATGTGTGGACGTGCTTGACCTTGGACATGAATAATATGCATACAAGGCTGTTGAGGAAGAAGTCTTCCAGTGAAAAGCTGTATTATTATTATTATTTTTTGCATCTATCTTGAAGAGTTTCTAGCTTTTTTTTAATGAGCTCTAAAAAGCAGAAGGATCCATTTTAAAAATGAATTTGCCTGGTATTTTCATTGAGATCTGACACAATGTCAAAAGTGAGATTTTGCACCCTGTTTACCATTATGCATTTGATGCTTTTCCAGCCTTTGCAAGCCGCTTTAGCTCTGGCTCGCCGCACATCCCAGCAGAACTGGGTGACATATTTTTCCACATGCTGCAACTCAAAGATGATGCAAAATGGCAGCACACCTAAAGGAAAATATCTCATTATCGTATTACTGACTATTAGGGCGATGAGAAATCGGCGGCGACAGTTCCTCACAGAGATTTTAATGAGCGTGCCTCGTGGAGTGAAAGCTGAGGAAGTGATGGCAGGATGACAGACAGGTTTTATTTCATGGCTGCTGGTTGCTCATCACTGACCCGACAGTCTGCGGTTCAACGTCAAATCTCTGCATCATCAGCCCAGTGATCCCCCCCCCCCCCCCCCCCCCCCCCGATTAATGCGAGATTAACAGCAGCTCTGCTGTAAAACTGGACCAACATAATCACACATTAACACCAGCCTGAGACAAGGACACTGAAAAAAAGAGGAACTCTCTTCAAACACACATTCACATGTATAACTGTACACTCTACAACACCCACTCATACACAGATCTGTTGGATTGGTAGTGATTTGCCAGATTTAGCTGCTTCTCCTTGTATACCCCTTCTGGATGCACCAGTGTGTTCTCTTCCAAAGCTCAAAGCCCTCATTTGCCATCCTGTCCAAAGCAAGTTTAATGCCTCCAATTACAGGGGGTCTGCAAGCAGGCAGATTTGGAGCGAAGAGGCTTGGCAGGAGAGTTTGCTACGCATCAGGGCCTTTTAACAGAGTAGTGATTTGCTGTTGCTGCTGTTGCTGCTGAAGCTGCCTGCACCCGCTCATCAATGGAAAACTACCCTCCTTATATATTGAAGCGGCATGCAGCACTAAGCCCAAACTGTGAGGAGAGACACAAAAAATATCAGGGCTTTTTAAAAACGCAGTGCCCTCGATGTGAAGAAATTTCTGCATCTCTGCACCGCAAGCACAAATGGAAATCAAAGTCTTTTCAACAGTGATTTTCATGTCAAATGGGCTGTATTTTAATTGAATCTTCTTGAGATAGTGTACAGCAGAGCGTCATGGTGCAGTGCATTCAAAGAAGATAGCTGCAGAAACATAACATGTTTTATGGTGCATTAAATAAATGACAGTCAAGGGAAAGCTTTCGTCTTCTTAATGTAATAATCTTAATGAACAAGCTTTGACTTCGACAGCCAGAGCGTTTCAATATTATTTTTTAACATGAATAATCTCTTTAAAGTTTTGTTTGTATAAATCCCAAACTGGCCAATTTCATTAATAATCAAAGTATATTATAATTTGCACAGGAAGCAGAGAGACATTAAAAAAACAGGCTGACTTTAGCACTCAAAGCAAACAACCTGAACTACTGCAGCTGGAGAACAAAATTTATTTGAATTTGTAATCGATTACTCACAAAGGAATTCATAAACACTAATTAATCATCAATAAAACCTTCAAAAGTGGTTTATTATTTCTCAGCTTTCCTCTGATTTGACACTAAATCTATAATTCAGAATGAAGCCACACTTTATGAGACCTTATTCTTTTTTATTTAATCCAAATTAATGGATTACATTTTCCATTTCTTGTAACCCGATTATTGTAATCTTGTTAAAGATAATCCGTCACTCTCTAACCCTGGTCTTCAAGCATTATATCTAAATGTTTCAGCGAGCTGCTGCACTGAACGCAACGGTACTATTTGCTGCAGCATCACGTCTAATGAACAATATAAATGGGAAGATGCAAAAACTTCTCATTATAGAAACACTCAATTTTCCCCTCAAATGATTTCTTCACATTTAATTAAAAGCACACAAACGACTTACACACACAAACAAGACATGTACACAAGCAAGCCTGTGATGGTAAATCACACCTCTATTTTTCCCCTTCTTTTCCTCCTTTAGCTCATGAAGGTCTTCAGGGGGACTGATGATCAGCATGACAGTGCACTTTGTGCCACAGAGACATCCGCACCTCTGCCCGTCAGTGGCTCCGTCTCTGCACTGTGTGATCCATTAAATGGCCTCTGAAGGCTGGGCCATTGATTAATGTGTGTCAGTAAATCCAACTGGTTTGAAGGACAGGGGCTTTGGAAATCAGAAAAATGGCTGCTGGCTGTTAGCTTAGCATTAAGACTAGAAAAATGGAGGGAACAGTCCAAATCTAATTTTGTTTTCTTAAATTGCCTCTTAATAAAGGTTTAAGTGCCAGCTTATTTCTTGGCGGGGACCAGAAACTTCCTGGAGTCTCAAACGATTGCCCGGCAAAGGGTCCCAGCCAAGAAACAGAGCTGAAACCAAACCAACATATTCATAGCTTTGTTGATCATAAAAAACAAAAATTCATCTGAAATCCTCGGGTAAAAAAAGCCCCCCATAAAATAAATGGTATTATACAGTCTATACAGCCTTTCCCATTCCAGATAAGGATGGTAATTCAAACAAAAAAGAATATATCTAACAGTGATGTTTATTCAACATTCCTGTTATAGCCTTCACGATCACAGGGTAAATGTCATGGTGCTACTAAAGAGCCTCAGCCTTGACACACCTTTGATAAAATCAGCACAGAGTCAAACGCTTCAGACAGGTTGGATAACAGCAATATAAATGTCAGATGTGTTGATGAGTATAAGCACATCTGCATGAGTTTAATTTAATTGGAGTTGTAGTTTTTTGTAAGCTCACACAGTAATTTTGTTTAAGTCTATTAGAATTACTAAGGTTTCAGTGTCTATTAGAATCTGTTGCAGTGGATGAAAATGTGCCTCAGAATATGGAAACAACCTAAAAAAGAAGCTTTCAGTTTTACTGATGAAAGAGATTGCATTGAGTTACAGAGACCGGAGGAACAGAGACTAAGCTGACGTCAGGAGTTCATCTCTCTGAAGTCACAGAGAGACAAAAAACAAAGTGAAAAGACAATTTGTGTTTCACCAGAAACCCTTAAAGTGACATTCACGTTGTGTTGATTTTGTATTCTGTAATAAATAAATATCTTGCGGCTTCATTTTAGTTGTTTCACATGCAAAATCTTTAATTTATTTTAAAGACACTAGTTTGCTTTCATATAGGTCATCAAGAAATCCTTTATAAACCGAGTCTGTTTCAAAACCAGTTCAAAACTCCTCACAGTAAGATGAAGATCATATACCAATGAAAAGGTGTAAAAATGCATAGAAGTAAATGTGTTGCTCCCACAATTTTACTTTATTGACATTAAAATATTTACTTTACAAGTTAAAGAATTAAGCAAATGACCCATTATTGCTTAATTAATATCATTAATGCCTTTTTTTGTTTGTATCACTTTTTTTAAAGGGTTAAGTTCAGCTGCCGCGTTGTGACGGATTTCCAACTGAAATGGGATAGAACAAGCGAGAAGGCGGGACATAACGTTGAGATAAATTAGATTGGATCGTTAGCTTCAGCATGAGTGCAGTATGAGTCATCAGATATTTGAAAGGAGAATTTAACAGGAAGAGAAAATATGCTTATTTTAACAAAATAATATTCTGATAATGCGCACAGGAACACAGGAATACTCGAACATTCATTGATTTATCACATTATTTATAGCATTTATTGTATAGCGCCAAGTCATAATAAAGGTTATCTTGAGGCACTTTGCAGAGCCATGTAAAAGGTATCAC
The DNA here is from genome assembly GCF_947650265.1 of Symphodus melops. Lineage (NCBI taxonomy): Eukaryota > Metazoa > Chordata > Actinopteri > Labriformes > Labridae > Symphodus > Symphodus melops. Next base: position 12,084,214 of record NC_136697.1, read on the forward strand.
AATTTAAGATGCCACATAACTGCAGTGAAGACATATTGAGAACCAGTTGAAATATCTCAATTAAATACTTGATTGAGATAAAATGTGGATTTTTGAGTATAAGAGGAAGCGTTGAATGGACTCAGACTTGTCGTTTCCTTGTTTACACTGTCTATGCTACGCTAAGATAAAAAGCTGTTTATTGTACACTCACTTGAAAGTGGTTTCATTCTTTGCATCTAAGCCGAGGCAAGATAGCCCATAAGTTGATTAAATACCCATGACTCTGGCTCTGCTGATCTGATCATTCAAAGCTTAGCTGTGTCTGTGTTTGACTTGGAAGTCCAGACAGCGCTGCCATGTTGCCTTGTGGTGAAAAAATCAGGAACAACTGTGACAGTGTCCATTGTGCGCTGTAAAACTAAAAACAAAATCCTTCCTGATGCAGCCTCTAAAAGACCGCATGTGACTGCTGGGATGTGTTTCAAAGCAGCAGAGCGGGGAGCTCTCATGAAAAGAAGGGGCTAGCAGAGATCATTAGCATGCATGTGAATGGGCTGCAAAGAATGAGCAGATTATACATTTGTATGTTTGCTGATGAGATAGAGGGGTTTAGGTTCCTCAGCCCACTTTGAATCACAAATCCCCCCACCAGGGGAGGGGAAAGGCCAGGGATAGAGAAGAGCAGGAAGAGACAGAGTTTAGGCTTTTGAGTAAACGTGGTGGGGAGGGGGTGTGTGTGATGCTGTGGTCTCATAGCAGATGTCCCAAATTGGAAAAGAAAAGAAAAGAAGACCAAAGGGAGGATTGGTGGATCCTGAGCTTAACTCCTATCTCTCTAAATCTGCAAAGTATCCGTGTGGAGCATCAGGGTGGATCACACCGCAGTGCTGCCAGTCAAAGTTTGGAGAGGTTGTTTTCAGAGCCGCCCCCTGCTCCCCCTTTTGTTGTGGCCTCTGAAGCGTGTTAGCAACAAGGCCGTGAGCGAGAAAAGGCTGGCTTCAGGGACTCTTGTCTACATGCGGAGGGCTGCACAGTTCGCTGGAAAGATGAGGAGAGACAAGGAATAAAAACACTTCCTCTCTCTGAGTCGGTGTGTCGCTCTGACTCATTCTGTTTCAGGGTTCGACATCGCTGATGTTGACACTGATATTTGTCAGTGCTGGTTTGTAATTAAATGGGAAGAGGCTGTTTGAACGAAATGACTTCTTTTTGTTTATATCACAAAGAAACACACACACACACACACACGCACGCACACACACACAAATGCACAGGCGGATCTTATCGCCCTGAAACAACCTGTATATTTGAAATAAATGGCCTGCCAAGCATTTGATGGGTTAGCTAGAAATCCCAAATGCTTATACTACCTTGGCTGCTTTCAAGTAATCATCCCCATGGTAACACCTGACACCAGCTATTCATCATGCAGCCCATAAACTGCAACATATTCACCACAACAAGTCACACAGGCAACTTTGTTTTGTGTACCTGCTGCTGATAAATAGCCACAAAAACATGTCTATGCATGATGATGTGTTCAGGATCAAATCTACTCATTAGTTCGAGCTGCACATCCTCTCTGAATGTGTGTGCATGTGTGAACTTTATGTTTGCATCATGCACTTCCCCAACAGTAATTGTGAGTCATAAGCGTTAATGTGACAGGTGAGAGTGAATTTGTTAAGATGGCTTTGACTGTAATGCGGTGCAATAGTTTATATCAGGCAGTCGCGCGTGTCACGTCAGTGGATGAATATTCAGGAATCAGAGCCTCATTTAGCACCAACACAAGCAGAAATTCTTTGGCTTCAGATTAATCTTGATGAGGAGACACACATTGTACAAATAGTAGGCCTACTGTATGTTATTTTTCTCTCCTCACACTGGCTGTATTTGAAACATCTGTCAGTGATATTGATGTTTCTCACATAGGGCTACAGGGCGCAGAATGAAGGAGAGGAGCGAGAGAGAAAGGAAATATTGGTGGGATGTAGCTATACACATCGTCTCATCATGCCTTCACACAGAGTCTGGGGGCAAAGAGAAAGATTTAGGGTTTTATCTGGTTGCTGGACTGCATCCAGTTTTCAATGGTGAAAGAACTGTTCAGATCCTTAACCCAAATAAAAATTCAAAGGTAAATGTTGTGTACTTAAAAGTAAGTAGTGATAAATGAAAAGAGTTAGAATTAAGGGTTTTACAGAGGTTTAGTGGTCACACAACCAATTGTCAACTGAAGTGTCTTTTTTGCGCTCACTGACTCATATTCTCTCAAGAGATTAACAACATAATTGAATGTTTTGTCTTCTAGACTTGGAATAACAAGGTCTGCTGTACAGTGACCTTATAATGATAATATGTGTGCCAAACAATAACAATAACAAATGTAAATATAAATAAAAATCAATAATCCCTTATAAAAAATTTCAAGTGACTATCGTTTTGTTGTTTCCATTTTATTCCAGTAAATAACATGTGTGCTTATGAGGTTCAAAAAACAACAACAATCATGCTTGTGGCATTGTGGATTTAAAAATAATACCCATTACACTGTGATGTCATGTGCGGAGTGTCTGAATTTAAAATGAATCCTGTGAGAGCTAGCTAGTTAACTTGACTGGTGAAAACCTGCCTGATAGAGTTAAAAAAGCATCCGATATGCAGTTCTTTGACCTGGATGAAGGAAGAGATACGGTAACGTGTAAATCCTAATTTCTCTTTGATGTTGAACCATCTCAAATAACTATTCTTTGTTGTGCTGCTGATAGTGTAAATAATTAATAAGGAAAGTGATGATGAAATTGCGACTGTTTGTGCAGGGTGACAGCAAAATGAGGCACATTTTAGAGCATCCTCTTTAAGTTAATCATTGCAACTGTTTTGATTGCGACGAAAACCAACAAAAATGATTACTGGAGTACTCGCTTTAACAACGGGACGAATAATCGATTAGAGAATATGTTGCTTTTTTTACAACCTTACTCTCCGGATATGTCATACTATAATCATAATATAAAAATGGTTCTGCTACATCAGCAAAGGTCCCCACAATGCTAATCCAGTCAAAGATTTCATCCAAACTCGGGTTGTCAGCAAAATCTAGCACTGTAGGTAAGACACAGCAGTGTCTTCCTGTTGTCACAGTGATGTCTTTTAATGTCTCATTTCACTTTAAAAAACTTCTAGACGGAAAAATAACTTACAATTATAGACAGACAGAGAGCACGCCCATTTTCAGAGGTCATCGTCATTGTCTCTCAGTGAGGTCAAGGGTTAGATCCTCAGTTCTTGCAGCTATGAACAATGTGTTCTTGGGCTAGACACTGAACTCCAAGTTGCTTTTGCTGCTTTGTAGGCTGCATATAAATGTGAATCAATGGCATAAGATAATACTGAAGGTCACTTTATATACCTCTAGCTGCCATCAATGTGTGAATGGGTAAATGTGACTTGAGCTATACAAGCTCAAGTCTATTTACAATTTATAGCTCGAGTGGAATAATCCTTGCCTCATAAACAGGTTTTCGATTGAGGGATTGGCAGTCGACTGAGGCTTTTACAAATGAATAATCAAAGTAAAGCTATTTGGGGTCACTCCATAGTTAGCATACTTAGCATCACTAACAGGTATAGTGTTACAATTTTATGTTAAAAGTAAATCATTGCATGGATGAGCATCATTATAGTGAAAACATTTAAACAGTAGGGATTCTGACACTTAGATAGATAGATAGATAGATAGATAGATAGATAGATAGATAGATAGATAGATAGATAGATAGATAGATAGATAGATAGATAGATAGATAGATAGATAGATAGATAGATAGATAGATAGATAGATAGATAGATAGATAGATAGATAGATAGATAGATAGATAGATAGATAGATAGATAGATAGATAGATAGATAGATAGATAGATAGATAGATAGATAGATAGATAGATAGATACTTTATTGATCCCGAGGGAAATTCAGGGAAATTCACTTTATGGTTACTAAAAGTTAACTTCTGTTTGCTACACAACAAACAGTGATTGATAAAAGCTTGTTAGCGTACTTTCACCAACAGTTCAGAGCAGTTCAGCCTCACTAAGCTGCCCGCTTGACTGTGAACACTGAGGTTTATTTAAATCGAGATTTCTGTGTTTTTCTCATCTGCAGTATTTGAAAGGCCTAATAGGACACAAAGAGAATTCCTTTTAAAGTGTTCTTCAAGCTGAAAGTTTGCAGTTCATTGTTTTGCTTTGCTTCAAAGACTGTAGCAGAAGAAAGAGGACAGCTAGAGGTTCCCTATCTGTGGACTGCAGATAATGAGGCGGTATCTTTTTGCAGGAAGAGAGCAGCCCAGGCATACCAAAGCGTCCGTCCACGGAGAATCAGCATCTCATCCAGTCAAACAGTAGTATAAGGTTCTGTAAGCTACATCCTGAATTCCTCCAGGTTTAATATCTCCATCAAAAGAAGATCAAAAGGAAGGGATTAGAGCAACATAACAGAGGTAAGTGTGGAGAAGAGTCTTTGCTAAACTCTACAGCGCTTTTGATACTTCTCATCCCTGCCAAAACCGTAGCCATGGCAACAGTGTAGAGGGAAGTGTGCAACATTGATAAGAGTGCGACAGGGGATGAAGGGGTTGACAGATCATTTTGGAGAAGTCTGACCCTTCTGCAGAAGGACCGTCGTCTTGTCTGGGAAATTAATACCATACGCAGATGGTGTGCAGAGATTGACAGTCTCGGACCCAGCTCTCTCTTCTGTGGTAGCAATTTAACACATATCATACTACAAAGTGTTAACTTCAGACACCAGAGAGGGTATTTTCACACTGTAAATGTCTGTGACTGTGGGTCTCTTCTTCAAGTCCTTCAGGATTTATCTGCTGTGCCAAGCTTACTCTGCCTCACATTGTTAGGGAAATATGCACAAAACTGCACTTCCATGCCTTTAGCCAGGCTTTAGCACGCTGCTTCAGTAATGGATGTCATGCAGAAATAGACGTTCAGCATCAAGGGCTCCAGTTTGAAAGGAGAGGAAGACATGAGACGTCAAATTAAATATTGACACTCTCGCTCCTTCCTAATTTGTTAAAAATTGCACTTCTTGCAAGTCTGATTTTGCGTAAACAAAGGTAGGAAGAAAATATGTGCTAGCTATAGTAAACCGCTGGGAATGCTTATTTGCTCTCTCCGGCTCTCAACACAAGAACAGAGAGAAAAAGAGGAAGAGGATGAGAAGAGTACAGTAAAAAGGCCTCCAGCCTGCCTCAGGGGCAGCACGCCGGATACAGCGTCTGATTTCACAAACAACGTTCGTTTTTGCACCACTGATTCAGCCAGAGTGTTCTTAATTAGTAAAAAATGGACACTAATTGAGCCCCAGCTGTATGTTGAACAAAAAATAACACACAAAAAAGATGTTAATCTCTAAGCACACACAAACCCAAGAGCTCCAAGTCTCTCTGATCCTCTTCTCCCCCCTGAGCTCCGTCTGTTCACTCATGGAGCGTAGCCGCTTGTTAGCACACTGGGAGATTTGTAAGGATAATAAAAAGTCGGGACATGATGGGAGATTCTGCGGGAAGAAGAAGAGGGACTTTGGGACTTATTTTTTTGGCTCAAATATGTCCTGCAAGTGCAAAAATACACTTTTGATGATTAAAGCCAAAATGTTAATCTTATGCTAAACTCAACATATGGGTTTACAGTCTGCACTTTACAGCACAAAGATTTTTTTAAAGCACACAATTTTGGTTTGAAGGAGCGTAAATATGATGTTAGGCTCTCAGCCAGACTGACTCAGCTAAGTGAACGAACACAACAAACTTGAAAGCTGACTTTACTAAAACATGTAAATGGGCTTTTTTCCGCAATGCTAATGAAAATGTAAATTCCCACTAAAATAAACTGTACAGCCAGAAGGCAAAGTAGAAACTGTTAAATGTAGTGAATTTGTGTTTTCACAAGCACGGAAAAGCTATGTTTAATCCTGAGCACAAACTTGTGGATGTGTTCGAAATAAGTCTGTCTGCTTTCAGCTGAACATGCTTAGGTGTATTTCCACTTGATTATATTCGCCTTTTAAAGTCTTAAAGATGTTAATTGACAGATGTTTTCTTGTTGTTCTCGCGCTAACATGTCACACACACTGATCGTGCTAATTACAGTGACATTTGTCTCGCAGTCTCTGCTACATTTCTAGTCATCTGTGTGGCAGAATCATGCAGCATCATGTGTCCCTTTAGACCCACTTACTGAGCTATTAGCTTACACAATCTATTGACAAACAGAATCATTAAAATAGCATGCTTTATAGTGCAAGAAAACATTCTAATAATGCCTCCAGTAAATGTATAGAGTCCCTAAAGAGTCCTCTTTTTAATATTCATTGAAAACATGTTGCAGCAATCCCAGCTGCTGACTTCTTTGGTCAGGTCAAACAGCTAATCCAATCAGCCCTCTGAAAGAGCATAATATTATGGAAAGCATTATAATGCATGGCATGTTTGCAGTTTATAATCTATTTTACTCTAATAAGGGCTGCCAATTTGCAATATGCCAGAAAACTTGTTAAATCTTTCTTAATTAGATATAATGAAAGCAGTTGAACTGTTTCAGATAATTAACAATCAGTATGTTAATGATTTTACATGCTCCTCTATTGTAACAAAGCTTGTTTAATGCTTTATACTATGCTTGCCATATAAGTGGTGGTCTGTCGGGACACATGGGCATTCTCTTGATGTCAATTATTGATCGTTTGAAAATTTCAAAATGCAGAAAAAGACGCCCTTCATCCCTCGTTGAACCCTTTGTAGGCTTAACACACATTTTCAGAGCTCACTCATGTCCTGATCAATAAGGGATTGGCAGAAATTCAGTGTGTGTGTGTGTGTGTGTGTGTGTGTGTGTGGGCGATGTGCACATGAAAAGAGGAAGAATAAAGAGGACGAAGCTCTTTAAAACATAATAATCAAAGAACCATCAATACAATGACATCTATAGACACATGGTGAAAACTTTACAATAATCGTTTGTCATGTTGATAAGTGTAAATCAGCTGTAAGTGGCAGTACGACCCTGCCTTGTCTTATGTTGTATAATGTCTCTGTGTTGTATACAAGGATGTTTTAGCAGTCTGTAAAATAGCTCTGATGATGCCACAGTGATGTCACATGGGCTAATTTATCTCCAGGGGACAAAAGCAAAGGGCTTATATTAATGTAGCATGATTAACTACAAGCTCAATGCAAAGACAGGTATGAATCCAGAGAATAGGATAATAATGTGGGTTTTTTTTTTTTGCTCTGCAAACGTCAAACAATAAAAAGGTTTTTTCAACCTGGAAATACATTTTTCAGACATTGTATTGTGAGAGCCTTTCTGTGTCAATATTTTTCAGCTGTCTGACAATTCAATCTGAAATTCTTGACATGAAATCAATTGAAACCACGAGAGCATATCTGGTCTTGCAGGCAGACCTGACAAAGGAAGAGTTTTTACTTTTTTGCACTATGTTTTATTTTGTCTGCTTCTTTCCATTAAATGACAGAAAAAAATAATCTGGTCCTGGGCACATTCCCTTATAGTAAACCAGATTGCATGTAATGGGTGACTCATACATCGAACCTGCCATTGGCTGGATTCAGATGGATGAGATTCCCAGGGCTGAAACTAAAAGTATGTTGTTGGTGTCCATTTTAGAAATCCTGGTTCCAAGGTCTGACCACCAGGACATCAAACTGAAGGCCGGTCAGTAGCCCAACAGCCTGAAGCAGCAGCAGAGTTAATCAAGACAAGGTTCCTAAGGAAGTGATCAAATTAACCGATGGCTTTGTACGGCTCTGGGGGATTATATGAACCTCAAAATAAGTTTTCAGTTTTTACCTATTTTTTATGATTAAACACTAACAGTATTGGGTCAAATTAACAGGAATAACACATGGCGATAAAATCCACAGCTTCAGACTCAGAGCCAGGAGAGACTTGGAGCCATATCTTTAAGAATCACAGATCAGATATAAAGGCATGTATTAGTTTTAGATATTAACACCCATCTTGAACACATTTGAATAAGCCTGAGGTGAAATTGACGTAATATATAGACACAGTATACAACACAACATTAACTGTGAACATCTCTCTTAAGTTCCTTTAAGCTTTTCAGGCAACTTTATTATTTTTTCACTCTTAGAAGCAAATGGATTTTATTAGTTGACTATTTAAGATCTTGTATTTGACATTACTGTTCTTTTTTTCTTCAAGTTAGCAATATTTATAGTACTGTACAAATTCATCAGCCTATTCTTAGATTTGTTGGAAATGTTTATTTGTTTAGTTGTCCTAAATTCTTTTGTTGTTGTTGTTAATCACAGAATAGCTGAGGGACATGTGGTAAAGAGAGAGTGGCGATGTCACACACCACATAAGCTGAGAGTTGTATCAAGGACTTTGCATCTGTATTCGTTGGTGCCTGCTCTACTGATCCATCTCTGATAGCACTTTTCATCTATCTTCGTAAGTCCTCCAAATCTCTGGAAGTACATAAATCATTGGTGGCAGTTTCGAGACTCATTTTCAAGAGTATAGGAGAAGTAAGAGAACCTGTAAGAGAAGAGCCACTCCTTTTTCTGTGTAGGCACTTTGGAAAGGTTGAATTCTGTGTATTTTAAGTTGAACATGTATCGAAACATGCTTTCTCTAAAAACACCGTCAACTTTTCTATTTCAACACATATTTGGAGCAATCTTGGATTCAGTGTTTTACCTCTGCATTGGAGGGAGTTACAACACCTACATACAGTATGGGTACCACACTATACCAACTTAACAGTAATATATGACCTTTTAAACTCAAATATAGAATTCATGTAATATATCCTTACTACACATTTGTCAAAAGTGAAGAGTTTGTTGTTCTCCGCTCTGATGGGACAACGCGTCCTTCAGCTTGTTCATGTTTTAATCAGGTGATCCAACTTGTTTCATACATGTTTTGTTACGAGAAGCCCTCCTTCTCCTGTTTTCTGTTATCCCTGCCACCATGTTGTGGAAGAGATACCCACTCAGGGATGCTGTTTTAAGAGACATAAAGGCAGAGTGTCATCGCAAGAGAACAACTGAAGGAGGACTAACAGACTTTCCAAAAGAAGAAGAAAAGCATGTGTGTCGTCTCAAATACAGACTTTTCTTTGAGCTGCATATAAAAATGGTCGGAACATCAAGGGATGGTTAGATGAGGAGTGGGGTGGTGTACTGAGGGACAGAGGAGTTATGGTCAAAGAAACCTTTATTTGTTTTGGTCTAAGTGACTGGTGTTAAAGATCGACATCAACATCTACTCTGAAAGATGGTACAACTGGACCAGTAACTTATGTGTTTATTAAAGTTGATAAAGAATTTAAAATATCTCTTTTTTCAGTTATGAGTCTTCGTGTTATTGGTTGCATAGTTTTGAATAAGAATAAGAACAAACACGTTTTTTTACAGTGTAATTTGCATCTGTGTAATTGTCTCTACGGTTCCAAGGCCTCATAGGCATGTAGACAACAAAACACTGTGTACTGTAACACTGCCTTTTAATAACCTTAAAATGTGTGGTGCATTTTTTCATAAAATGTACACCAATGTGATGTTTCTTTTCCTGAACAGAAATAAGTGAAAAGCAAAATGAATGGAGTTGTTTTTAAGCCTTTTTGAAATGCAGTGGTTAAGCTTCTTGAAGTCTGTCGAATATCTGCAGTTTGCAGTTAAAGGTCCACGATGAGTCGACCTGCTGTCTCTATGAAACACACAACATTTTCTTGAGTGATTTCCATTTAAGTAGTCTTATGAATCCAGCAAGGACAAGAGTTTAATCCAATTCAGTGAGCTTAATTTCTTCTAAAAGTCCCGTGCAGGTTACCCGCAGCCACTTCATGATCAAAACAAGATATGGAAGTTTCACAAAGTGAAGAGCTCACTTGATTTAATTAGGAGGCAGATTTTTCCGGGTGCTGACTTACTGTATAATCGCCTTGTTTTTTTCTTCTGCAGTGCCATCCCATTACTTTTGAACATAGAGTAATGAAAGTGTTCACTGATTGCAAGCAGAATGGTGGATCCTTTGCTCATTTTAACTCATTAACATAGTTTCCAACAACTAGATGAGCTCTTGATGAAAGTGATTTGATTATAAAATGCTGGATGGTTATGAAATGAAGGCGAGAAACACCTCTGTTAATTTGACTTAGAAGTGGTTTGTAGTATACTCACTGCTTGCACGTCTCCCGAAAAAGAGCCTTCGATACTGACACAAACAACGGAATATATCATTCTAATTACGGGGAAGTACATCAACCTGAAATCATTTTCTTTTTAAAGGAGCCTACCTTTAAACAACAATCTTCAAAAATGAGTCCTGATTCAGAGGAATTGTTTCTGTATGCTGTCCTATCAGTATTTCATTGACTTACATCAGATTGAGGACATTGTGGCAGAAGTGTGGTGTGAAAAGACAGACCTTCCAAACCCTTAATACAAACGCTCTCTGATCTCCCTGAGGAGGGGGGTGAGGGTATTGAGAGTGAGATCATTCCACATTATATCCCCATGGGTGAGTTGCAATGCCAATAAAATCAACCTTAAACATAAATCAACCAAGGAGTTACGAAACCAGCGGCTTGTTCCTGTCACTTAAAGTGAATTTGCTGATGAGGTTTTATTGCAGCTTTTTAAATCAATAATTCAGAAATCAAAGAGTAGGATTTTCATATCAAACGACTGCTCGCTCGAAGATAAGTGATCATCTTGAGGATCCTGGTTTTGGAAAGCATAAAAGATGTATCAGATAGTTTTTTTTTTTTAAAGTACTTTTAAAGATAAAAATAAACCACCTTAATAATATAGCAGAAAAGTGTAGTGATCGTCTATGTTATGTGAAAAAACCATTGAAAAGACCAACGTACAGCGCATCTATAAGGATGGGCCACCACTTGAATCTGAATTCAAACTCTTGCTTTCAATCAATCAATCAATCTTTATTTATATAGCGTCAATTCATAACAGGCGTTATCTCGAGACACTTTACAAAAGCAGGTAAAGGACCTTACTGTTTGTCTGTTAACATTAACGAAAGAGCAGGTAACAAGACCATGCTCATTGTTATGTTTACAAAAAGCAGGTAAAGGACCTTACTGCTTTGTTAATAGCAGTGTTTACATTGGTCAAAACTGAAATCTCACTCAAATTGTCAAAGATTTTATTTTACATGGTCCCAAAGCCCGGTTGTTCAATGAAAAAGTCAAGGATTATGTAATTGGACAGGGTCAGGAAATGCAATCGCTGTTTATCTGGATAAAATCTTCAGTAGGTGTTTTCAAAACTTTTAGGAAGATAACTTTTATATACAAAAAATAAGGACACTCCTGTTCCCAGCAGAGGTTTGGATATACACTGGCTATACACTCATGTAAGAAAACAATTACATTTCACACATTCACACTTTTGACCGACAAACCATATACCTAAAAAAGATCCACATTATATTGAAGATATTCACATGTAGCATAACATGAGAATAAAGCGTTTACTAGGGTCACAGACTGTTTTGGATTGTAAATATAGTATGGTATCAAAATGGCAAGAATTCAAAGAAGGGTAAGAAAGATCAATGGAGACCAGTTAAACTACTGGCTTTGTTCTGAAGCCACTCAGTAAAATAATCAGAGCGCGTCAGGGTTTTTTTTTGACCACGTCCCCTTTGAAATAAGGCTAAAAAATGTCCCAAAACAGCTGAGTCACTGTGGTTTGACAAAATTTGACTAATTCTGGATTAAGGATCATTTTCTCTATAGTGGATTAAAACACATTTAGTGCTACTGAGAGAATTTAAAGACGCAGGGCAGTATGTTTGACTCATTCAAAATAATTAACAATGCCCATGTTTATTGTACTGATGGAATATTTTAGCCAGTTAAACACTGGAGCTCAATGCTATGTCATTGACAAAAAAGATGATCTATCTATGGCATAGAGACATCAGATTAACCTCCGCTTGTCTTCAAATGGACAAATATTTTATTTTGATTTCCAATTTTCCTTTCACTTTTATGAATGTATTGACAATGAAACAATTGTAAAATATCACCAGACTTTATCCTTTGAGCTGGGGAGCTTTCTTTACATAAATCCTTTTAATGATCAGAATATATTTTTCTCCATTGCGGGCAAAAGCCAACGTACTTGTGCTATTTCCTTAAGACAGAATTTATGTTCCACGATTACATTTCTATGAATCACAACAGGAGACTAAAACACTCCCAGGGCCACAAACATGGAAACAGCAAGATCAGTATAAACTCAGGAACTGGTTACACAAAGCTCATTTTAGCACTAGCCTCTTCAATTGCGACAGACCACTGGGCTTGCTATTCTCCCTTAATAGCTTCCTTTGTATGTTACACTCTCCATTTCACATAATGAGAGCCTTCAAGATTTGAATAAAGGTATGCAAGAGCCGAAAATGAGACATGGCTCGGGCTCACTTCAAACAAAAATTAGAGAGAAACTGTGCAGCTTTAAAACAGACATCTGTTGTTCGACCTTCATTGTGGGGCTGAAAGGAAGCAGCCTCGATGCCAAGGGATCCTGTTGTCCAAATTTTTGCCAACTTATTTGTCACTGTGGCTTCATTGACTAGAAAAACAACCAGACACTCAGGCTAATGCTTCAGTTGTCTGTCAGCTCATCTCACAATTCTTGCAAAAACCGCTGAACACAGAGGAGTCAGGAGTCGCCCCCACCCAACTCCTTGCTTTAACACAGTAAAGTCTCCTAAAGTTTATTGCCCGTCCATTTGCAAGCCATTCAAAGAGAGGCTCAACTCCTCCAGGAAGCCTCAGAAAGCTCCTTAACTGCCTGACCTTCCTGTGTTTTTATGGAGACAGGGAGCAATTGAACATGTTCCAGTTTCTCTGCAGGACCAGCTGAGATACAAGAAAATGATATGAGGCAGGAAATCAGCTTCAGCTATCTGTTCTAGGAGAAGGTTGCCATGACGTCTAAACGCAGGAGCTCATATCTGCCTGAAACATCTCTACAACATTCATCAGAGCTCAACCCGGCATGCACGTCTGTGCTGCTGGGGTTTATCGTAAAACAGCCTTTATAGTGCATTATGTAATTACCTTGAAATGTAAGGGTCTGTAATAGAGACATTTGAGAGAGTCAGGAACGGGCTGAATCAACAAAACACAAGAAGAAAAGAAATCTCTTGACTCCCGGATAAAGAAACTGTCAAACCGGTACAGCTCCAGTTTATCATTTAATTAACATCTCACACTCGGAGACAAACACACCATCAATAATGCAACAGTTACATGATACAATATTAATGTCAGATGAAATAAAGTAATTAGATGGAGATTTTTCTTTCTGTTCAAAGCGCAAGTCTTCCCCGGCTAACATGCACGGGCTGAATTCTTCAGACAAAAGAAAAGAGACCCTACGAAAATGAAAGCAAGAGAAGGAGACAGCAGCTGAACCCATGTGTGACCGTGGCCAAACAGGAGGGGGACCGAGGGCCAACATTTTGTTTGTCAGGACGAACAAATGGTGACAAACGATGGCAAATTGCACTGAAGGCACCCTGCTGAGCTATGGTCAGCCCGTGGGGGTCCCGATAGAGCAGAGGTGCTAGCTTGGGAGAATAGAAACACTCACTCACACACATACACACACACACACACACCTACACACACACACACACACACACACACACACACACACACACACACACACACACACACACACACAAACACAGTTATCTGATAGTAATAAAGTGGCGTGCATACAAAAACACACACACAATAATAATAACAAAAAGACCGCTGAGAAAGCAGCTATCTGAGAAGTGGAGAGGAGACAAACAAAGGACCCCTGACTCAATTCAGTGTTTCACATCAAAGAGTCTAATCCTATAAAATCTATTTGATTGAGACAGATTGAAAGTAAGTTCTCTATGTTTTTGACTCTGGGAAAAAAAGAAAAAAAAAACCCAGCTCCTCTTTCTCCCCCAGATCCTCCAGCTTTTTCATTCAGCTTGTAGAAGTGTTAACCACAACACAGCCATAAATAGATTCCAGGGGCCAACTCCAGCCATGTACAAAAAGGTGTATTTTATTTAATTGGCTGGATAAAACAAAGATCCTTAATTTCCCCTGAGTTGCCAACTTTTGTTTTTACACCACAGAGAAGAAGAGCTGCACTCAGAGCGCTGCCAAGAATTTACAATGTTCTTTTTTTTCCTTTTTTTTTCCACGGGCGATGCTGTGTTTTTTCTCCTCCTCAGAGAGCTGCACAGATATTGGATTAATTATGCAGATGTTTAAATATCAGCCCTGATAAAAGCCTCCTACCAGTCTGTGGACCTCAGTGGGCCTTCTGCTCTGTCTGCAACAGTATCATGGCCTATTCTCTGGCACAGAGGAAACACACTTTCACTTTTACTCTCTCTCCCTTCCCTTCCTCCCCTCCTACACACAGACAGGCCATTGTGTGCGGGCACAGATGAGATTTGCATGCATGTTAGACTGGATTACACATGCAGGCTCTGGGAACCTGGACCCCTGTGGTCTCCCTTCTCTGTTAGGGCCTGAAACCTCAAGCTCTCTTTTCAATCTAAGACTTCAAACAAATCTCACAGCTTAATTGGCTCAGGAACATACAAACTCAGAGGTTCCATTCCTTGATCTGCGAGAGAGAAGGAGACAAAGTTTGGGAGATTTTTTTTAACCACAGCTGCCCGGTGGAATCAGTGTCAACATTAATCTTACGAAAGCTCCACACCCAATTTTACATCCATCACCGGTCAGATTCATAACTCGAGGAGATAACAGTGCGAAAAGGGTTAATCCCCTAAGTGATATGTATAATGAGAAGCTTAATCCTTGATCTGAAGATGCTGCATCTCAGAAGAAGAAGAAGATAGCGAGATAAGAGCAGCCAAATCTCTTTAAAAATAGCAGAGGACACAAGGAGATGTAACAAACATTGGATGAATTGATATTAATTTCATATTGCTGTTACGTCACTACTTCCCTTGATCTTGTGCGTGTTTGAGAGCTTCTCTTCGCTCGAACCTCTCCATCATCTATCAGTGTATTTATAGTGCATTTGTTGACAACCAAACAGTACTAAAGTGCCTGCAAACAGACACTAAAAAATATCATCTCAAAGCGCTTGTGTGCCATTACATTTATTCATATGAGCATTAAAGTGAATTGTCAAACGACGTCTTCCTTAAGCAGCTAAGCCCCGCGGAGCCTCTCTGCTCGGCAGGATTATAAATGAGATAGGATTTAATATTGATCCTCGGCTGACCTCCTATGATGTTTTCAGCATTTCATGATATTCTTCACGCACACTGTTAATGAGATCAATGAGCTCCCACATGTCTGCGAGCAGATAAACCTTGACCTCAGAAAAACAAGTATGGCCAAGTTTTCTTTTTCTTTTTAAAACACCAGAGGAAGATAAAGGAGGGTGAAATGAAGCTGCTCGTTTACTTGATCAGTTTACTGCAGGTTTTGACAGTGAACAAGACGAGTTTGTCATCATTTCTTCTAGCAGGTTGGACGGGTTCACCATCCACCCATGAAAATATGCGGAGAGTTTGAGCGCTGTTACATTCTAGCTTCATAGCACATCGAGCTTTGCTGAGTAACGCCACCTTCAAAGGAGCAGACCGTGAAATATTGGATAATTTCACCTCACACTGGAACGAAGCTTGTTGATGAGTGAATTTACTGTCAGCTCTGGAGCTCTCTGCTTCAGCAGGAGAGAAACGCTCTCTGTGTGTCTGTCTCTGTCTCTCTTTCTGTCTCACTGTCTTTCTGTGGATCTCTCACAGTCTTTCAGTCTCTTTTCATGTCTCTCTCTTTGTGTCCATCTGTCTCTGTCTCTTTCCCTTTCTCTCTCTGTCTGTGCTTATGTCTTCCTTTAGGATTTACTTCTCTCTCTTATTCCGTCTCTGTCTTGTATTTTCTCACTCTCTTTCCGTCTCTCTACTTCTGTTTCTTTCACACTCTGTCTCTTCTAAATTGTCTTTTCTGTCCTTCTCTCTGTCCCCTCTTCTGTCTCTCTCAAGCTCCATTTCGTTCCCTATACTTCTCTCTCTTTTTCAGCAGTACCATGTTCATAAGCAAGCCACACACCTAAATGAGCCCGATAATTATCTGAATATATTTCCATTGCTATTACAATAGACTGCAATCAATGAGCGAGGCTGCCTTAAACTCAGTCCCAGAGGCTTTAATTTCACATATGAGTATGGGGGTGGATGGTTGCTGTGGGTGGAGGCACTTGATTCAATGTATCTGAGGTGATGCCAGCCATGCAGAATACCAACACACACACACACACACACACACACACACACACACACACACACACACACACACACACACACACACACACACACACACACACACACACACACAGTGATGGGAGCTGTATGGAATGCAGAGGGGGCTACCTGAGTCTTGACTCTACATATACACATACCCTTAAGCTAAGCGTCACATGTAATAAATCAAACCATTTGCCTCTCCGCCTGCATGCTGGTCCTGTTTTTGAATCTGAAGCTGCTTATGAGAGAGGGGGACATGGGGAAAATTGTGATTCATCGATACCCAAGCCACGAGCAAACTGTCGCCTCCTCCCTACTTCCCCTGTCATCTCATTAGCCGCCTCTCTTCATGTTGCTATAAGGTGTAGATTCGAACGCATGCTCACACATAATAATACAGAGAATTAGATAAAGAGGATTGTCATATAATTGGTAGCAAATTCCCCTCCCTATGTGCGAAGCCAAGATAAAGGTGACTGGTCACAGGTAGGTGTAATTGTGTGTAAAACAATAGGGTTCCCTTAAATACCCTCTACTCACAGTTTTGGACTGGAGCCAAAATACAGCAATGACATTTAGAAGTTAACTTCTTAAGTCTGCAACAATAACGTTAAAACAGTAAATCTTTAACCAGCCCTGGCAGGAGACCAAGCGCTGACATCTATTTTAAAAGATTTCTTTAATCAATAGCCTCTGCGGACGAAACAAAATTACATCCTGTATAGATGTATTCCTGTAAAATTATATCTCCTAATGAATGATTTGTAGGGAGCAATCTTTCCACACCAAATATGGATGGCAGCAGGGGGGCAAAAATGAATCATGGAATGAATATTGCTGGCCTGATTTCATCCCCCCTCTGTATTTTTCAGCAGACGATATCTCATCTATCATCTATGAGCCATTAACAAGCGTCCTCAGTCCAGTTAATGCTGTCAGGAAGACAGGAGCTGCTCTCTGCCCTTCTGCTGCTGCTAATGTCATTGTTCGACTCTGTTGCAGTCAAATGATGTTTTACTCTTTATGACCAATTACCTTTATCTTTGTGAAATGATGCTGTCAGTCTGTGTTCAATACTGGTCAATGCAAAAATACAGTGAAGAGGCGTTAGTAGATTTCCCTTTCACAAAATGTGCGCACACTTTATTTGACAGTCACTGCATTAGTTTTGGGGGGTTTTAGGCGAGAAAATTTGAGATTTTTTCATTTTATGATTTAAGGCGTGTGCTCAGTGAATATATTACAACTTTCCTCCCCTGGAGAGATACTTTTCAAAAATTGCAGATTCTGTTTAGACAAAGTGGATCTAAGACCATGAAATGATACTTTTTCTTTTGAATGAAATACAGTATCAAATCCATCGGGTTCATCATTTAGCAACTGCTATCTTGGATTTCATGGAGCCATTAGTGAGCAGGGGGATACATATTGCACAAGATTGAGACTTGAGATTTGCCTTTGACTTGTACATGTGCGACTTACTCCCATGTCTGCCTTAAACCTTCAGCTTTGTTCATGTTGTTTTCATCGTTAAGACTATATGCTAGTAGAATGATGAGCTATACAAGTTGGATGGGCTTGTATAAATCACCAAGCTACTCTTTTGTCCTGCCTTAGCACCAGCACTTTGTCTGCTTCACGCTTATGACGTTAGTTGGAGTCTCCAACATGGCAACTGCCGTCCTTTGGCTTTATGAAACCAATGGGTGATGTCCCTGAGACTACATCCATGTTTAATACAGTTGATGGTTGTGCTGCCGTTCCAAGGTTTGAGATTTAAAAATGTGGGGTATCTATCTGTCATATCTGTCATTTCATTGTGATAATGACCATGTTGAGAGCCAATTATTCTTGAAAATGTAAATGGACCTTACACCATATTTCAGGGTAACACAACATAAAGCCTGTTCCATACTGCAAGACAATTCTAACCTTAGCAATCAACAACTTCTGAGCTATTACATTAGCAAGGTAGTACATTCAGTGCTTTTACTGTTTGATTATGTGACACTATAAAAGAGTAATGCTAGCAAACACTGTATAGCTTAGTTGTATGAGCTACTAATTGGCTAAATGCTAACTTAACTGTTGTGTGACCGAAGCAAAGTGGTTTTCAAAAAGTTTGTTTTAAATGTGAAGTGTCCCTCATGTATTAGGCATGATCTTTTCATTTGCTGACAAGAAGTGTTAAAATGATAAAACATTTGTCTTATGTTCTTAATTTATGTGACTAAAAACCTGAAACAGTAGTCTATAAGAGGCATTTGAGCTTCCCATCCCAAACAAGACAGAGAATATGATCTGTGAATATGATCCCCATAGTGTCCCATTCTTTACCATCAGTTCTTCTCTTCTTTTAGACAATGATTTAAAAGATGAATGTCATTCTTTACTGACGAGTATTTAGAACTATCAATGGACATAACAAATGAATCAGGAAAATGTTTATTGCTAATTGATAAATCACCTTTTGGGTTTTTTTTTATAGCCGTCTAGTAGTCTGTATTATTGTTGTTATGCAGTTTTTGTAAATCACTTTTTGATCTGGCTCTGTGAAAAGTGCTAGACCAAATAAACTCCACTTACTTACTTACCATAACACTTTTTTTGTAACCGATGGTTGCCCCCTGCAGGCCATTAGAATAATACAGGTTAAAGGTGCTTCTGCATTGGCTTTACTTTCCAAGATGATGTGGGCGTTGTGCCCCCTTTTTAAACTTTTGTCTGTAGTTTAGGGACGTAATGTTGGGAATATGTATTTCAATGAGCTGCTGTTATGCTGTTATTATTAACATTAACTTGTTAATAAAAGTGCTACTTGGAGTAAGATTGTCTGTACTCCACATACTCACACACACGCATGCGCACACACATACACACATCGGTTTAGTTCATTGTAGAGCAGAAACAACAGTCAACTCAGAATAGGAAAACAGCTGCCAATACATTTTTACACTTGAATGAATATCTAAAATAAGCGCTCATGGCTGAGTTGATCCTCCTCGAATGTGGCATGAAAACAGTTAGTATTTGGAAAACATACTGAGCCATTTATAGTCACATCGTAGTACAACATGCAGATGCTCCACTGAGCTCCTGTACGCCTTCATCTGTTCAGAGTACCCAGGGTTTCCTCTCTACAATTACATAATGAAATTGTATCTTTGCATTTTACTCCCTCTTTACAAAAGCAAAAGCAACAGTCGTCCATGCTTCAGAGGAGTGATGTTGGATCAAATGGTTGTTCTGTGTTTCGTTAAAAATTCATAAGTTGTGCATCTGTGCCTAGCTTCAGTATATTTAACATAAAAGCCCTCTGGCTATTTATGTCCTTGGGGGGATGTTGTACTGTCTCTATAGGCCATTACAGAAGCTGAAGATCAGTGCACAGTTGAATTCACCGATTCAGAGAGCTTGCTTGCAAGCAGGATCATCACAGTCCAGCAGAAGTAGTTTTTCCCATTCTGGTACTTAGTTAAAGACCCATTCACTTTTGTGCAGGTGTTTAGGTTATCATAATTTCCAGCTAAAAATGAGCTTTTAATTTTTCATTTGATATTTGTTTATTTTCATTATTTGTGCACTTTTCTTCGTGACGAGGACTTAAAAAAATATATGGGGTAATTTCTTGCACAAACTCATTTGAGTCAGAATCTGATTTTTGTTTGGTCTCTGGCCATTGAATCTGATCAAACCTTGACACACATGTCTGATAAAGGTATTGAACATGTCACATGTTAAACTCCTGTTTACATTCATCCACAACACGAAATGTTTGTAAAAAATAAATAAATAAACAAAAAAAGGACTTTTTCAGAAAGAAGGTACAGGGTCCTTCTAATGAAAATAAATGTTAACACAAATACTCTAGTTTTGTCCATGGACGTCTCATACATTGACTTTCTTCCTTTAAGTAATGCAAACTATTAACTTTATGTTTAAAAGAAACGACTCAAGAATAAAAGGGAATTCTTTTGATGTTTCATATGGATGTCCAATTATTGCTGGTAAATATAATTTGGGTGAGTTAACAGTGCCTACATGTTTCAGGATGTATTGCTCATGAGCAGCCCGGATCAAAAAATGAAATATGTCTGATTAGCCCATGCCTCGATCGGCACACACTGGGGGTGGATTTTTTTATAATTCACCAGTTATGATTCTATGAAGGATAAGCATTGGTCACAATAAGGAGCAACCTGATTCACAGGCGGGCACAATGTAATGGTTTGTCAAGAGGCTTCTAACTGGCCTAATTTCCAGCTCTTTAAATGTTGTACTATAAGTGAGTGTGAGACAAAATTTCTAGCGTTGAGGCACACATCAATGGGACTCCAAAGCCCCCTGCAGTAACAGTGAAGTCACCCAGGCTTAGTCCAATAATATTTAGTCTATGATTTTTTCAAACATATGATTGTATAAAAACAGCAAATTCGTCAGATGGCTTTTAAACAAATAGTCGAACTCTAGTCATTCTGAAGTAGCGGTGAAATCATGCTTTGAACAGTGAAAATGCTTGTAAGTTGTAGAGTGCAATGACAAGACTAAAAAACAGAGATGAAGTAGTCTGCTGTTGTTTGTAGCCACCATATGAAGACTAATGAAACAACAGATTTTTTTTAGCTGCATGAGAGAATAAGTGCACCATGAAGCTACATTTTTCATGCTGCCTTATTCAAAACACAGATATAACATTGGAATTCTGATAATCTGAAACGTCTATAATACAAGTAAGAAATAATTATCGGGACTATTACTTTCCCTGTTTGTGGGACAAATAGCCAGATAGAAAATATACTTTATCACTTTGTGAATACAGTAGGTTTACTTTTTGTCGTGATTTTTTACAGTGAAACAATAATAATCCAGGATTTAAGAAGTAACTGGCAGACATACACACTTAATCCCACCAGACTGACAATCAGAAAACATCAGTAATGTGAACGCTAAAACTGATTTTAGACGTTCACTGGACTTTACATTTATTTTCTTTGCATGCACTCTGTGATTATCAATATACGCTGGAAGTTTTGTTTCATTGTCAACTGCACAGCTTCTTCATTACAAACTTCTGTACGTTTCCTATGTGTTATGTGTTTACATTTTTAAAATGCATATTATATATTTGTAATTGCTTCTCATATATTCTTTTAAGTTCTATTTGGATTTATTTCTTTTTTAGCTCTTTCTCCACCAAGGCACCAATACAATTTCCTTGTATGTTTAATAAATGTACTTGGCAATAAAAACGATTCTGATTCTGACTCTGAAATGACTATACAAGTGTTGACATGAGGCTAAATAGCAGCTAGGTGTTCTTTTATTCATAAACATAACTTTTCATTTTCAATATGAAAGGATTGTGTTAATTTTTTATTTATTTCTCCTTTGAACATTTACATGAACCTGCCTTAATAAATAATATCCTGTCAGCCTGAACAGTAACATTGTGAATGTTAAGAAGTTTTGCCTGATTGATGCTTATTTAAACATGCACTTTTTATATTATAGAGTAGATCTGGAGATTAAATGAAAGTTTTCTGAGGCTTAAAAAAATCGTTTTTGATATTGAAGTTGTTTTATCAGAGTCTCTTTAAAAACACACGACAGCAGGAATGAAGCTAAAAAAACTAGTCCTCTTCCAAAAGAGAAAAATCAGGCTTGACCTCAATCTCTGCACCTTGTTATCTCTCTTAAAATGTCAAGTACCTGAATATGCTGATCAAGGCATGAAAGTACTTAAATATATTATGTCCTCGAGTCCCACAGATTAGAATTTTCATTTTAGGCGAAAATCCTGTGGAAAGCCAAACATCACCTGCTGAGTGAAGAGAGCTGGAAAGGTTGCTGAGCCTTATCTGCAATTATGCAAAAAAAAAAGTTCATTGGTACAAAGAGAATGTACAATGCCTTCGTGTTGCTTAAAGCATGTAGCTGTGTAGCATACAGCACATCCTAGAAGAGGATAGAGGCAAGAACAGCTGACTACACACAGTCACACCTTGTCATGTTTTAAATTATGAAAACAGGCAATTAAACTTTAAATCCCCCCCTATAGTTAAAAGATTTAGGCAGCTCATTAACAAGTATTTTTAAGTTTTGGTTTTTAATTCAGAAGCTTCTTATTTTCACAGAAGATATAGAGGAATAGTTTCAGATCACATCTATGTGTCTCCAAGGCTTGGTGTTTAAATTTAGCAATAAAAGAATGCAGCTTCACTCAAACACTACAAATAAATATCAAGAAATCTGTAAAGCTTTGCCTCTTTTTGACCCTTGTCTTCTATCAGCCACACTGACACACAGCTGTTAAGATGTTGACAACTCTACTTCTGCACCCATTGTGTCAACTGTTTCATTGTCAGCGACAGTTTTAGTTTGTTTGTTTTTTTCCCAAGTATAAAAGAAGAAGAAAGAATCGGGACAAGAGATACAAATCTGATATGCGGGTCACATAGAAAAACCTGATCTTTCATCTTGTCATCAACACCAGGGAATATAAATAGTTCTGTTTAAAAATAATGGCTTTTATCTTCAATTATGCCTCTGAATATTCAATGTGAGAGCAATGGTGCCCCCTTGTGTGAAATGTAATTAACAGTATGATTGTGATTTGGATTCTAATCAAATTTGACAATATACAGTGGTTTTACCTGTGTAGTGTGCTCACCTATCTGGAAGGAGCTGAGTTACAGCATGTGTTTGATATTTTTGTAAATTAAACTTTCATACAGTTTCCTTTGCTGTACACTTTTATTGATTCTGTTAGAAGTCCAGTCTCTTCTGTGGGTCTTTAGCCTCTCCAGATTGTCAGCCTTATCCTCCACTGTCACAGCTCTGGGCACTCTGCACGGCCCTGGGCTCAGTCAGGCGCTCGTAGGAAAGAGCTGTCATAACCTGTGAAAATATACATGGTGATATGTCTTCAGAAAATACAGGGGGCAAAGAAGTGAAGGCTGAAATGTATGCTGAGTTAAGGATTTCTGAAGTTTTTTTTTCAGAAGAAAAAAAAGGTGCAGACTGTCTCCAGTGCTTTGACTACTTTCTAATGAGGAAGGTATGCACAGACATCCCAGAGATACTCCCAGAGAGTATGAAATTGGAGCAGTAGTAGTAAAACATTTTGGGAAATCCTCTCAATTGCTTGCCTGCCAAGAGTTAGATAACATGAATTATCCATCTCTACACAACTTATACTTCTGAGGAGTTAATATGAAGTTACAGCCATCAGCTAGTTAGCGTAGCTTAGCATGCAGGAAGTGACTTAGTACATATCTAGCAGAAAATGGTCCAGTTTTAAACTTTGGAAGTCATATGAAGCTACATCTAGCAGAGTTAAAGTTCAGAAGGAGTTGACTGCGCAGGGATCCATGTTACGTGTTTTCACAATACCTTTTGGTATAAAATAAGACATAAGTAACATTTGAATAAGGTACTACTAAAGGTGTGAGTAGGTGACTTTTAATGTAGAGCTACAGCTAAAAGAGTTTAGTTAAACATGAAAAGTACCAGAACTTCCAAAGCTGGTAGTTACCACTTCATGTTGATAAAATTAGCTTTTTTTTAACATTTAAAGAGAGTTTAATTCAATTAAAAGTTGTATCAATTCACTGAAATACTCTCCTTAGATAGCAAGATAATCAGTATTAAGTATTATCTTATCTAATCTTAAGCTAGCAAGATTTTGGTTGCTGGACAAAAGACTCCTAAAGAACAAAACATTGCTTGCTTTATGCTAAGCTAACTGTTGACAATAGTAACAGAATTATAGTGACATGAAAGTGGTATAAACACCTGATGTTACATATAAGAAAGCAAATGTGCCTTCGCCACATATTTTCAATCTTGTCCTTTAATGTATTATATAAAACATTTTCTACCTTGTATTTAATGAGTTGTGCTGTACTTACTGAGATCATTAGGAGAAGAGCTAGCATCATGCCTAACATTATGTACAAATTATTGGTCAGTCCTCCCGCCCACAAAGGACCCAAGATGGTAGCAAGGCCCCCCACCGAGCGTCTGACACCTTGGCTGAATCCTTTTAGTGAAGCATCACAAAAGAAATAAAGGTTACTTTTTTATCTACAATAATTAAAATATGGCTCTGAATCACAGCATGTATAAACGGTTTATTTGCTTCACATATGCTGAGCAGCAATCTGTTGTTTGAATATGCTGAGCCATGCAAACAGAGCCAAAGTAAAATGAGCCAACCCTGTGTTTTCTCTGCAGTCACTTTGGAGAAGAGAGACACCTGAGACACGGCCACGAAGGGAAGACCCAGCAGCTGCAGAAACACCCCGATGATGAAGGCAGACAACTCCCATCCATAACTACCTGGCAGGGGCAGAAAAAATTAAACCCTGGATTACTGAATTATATTGGTTTGCCCTGAAATTATGATGTATGATACATGTCATAAAAATTAAATGAACAGCCTGTAATATATTAGTAACATAGTCAAAATAAAATCCATACATTTAAAGATCTGATAGCCAGTATTAAATGTTGAATGGCGAATCAAAGTGTGCAACAGATCCTACTTCAGTTGTCCATCCTTTCTTCTCTGGGTTTTTAAAAATCCTTCCACAAATGGTTTGGCAGCACCTGAGATAGCTCTATCTGAAAATGAAACCACTGCCAAGCTGGCATACACCACCTTTTTGTTCTTTGCTGCTTTGTATCGTATGTTTGCATCATGCACATTTACGTTGATGTGAATGTGAGCCAAATCAAACTATTGGAAGCCCCTGAAAGCTACAGGTTTTTAATCATATAATGAAAAAGCAATTTTTCCAAGTGGTATTTTCCTTCTTTTATGTGGTGTTATAACCCTGACTGTAACAAAAAGCAAACAAATGCAGGATATTCTTAAATAAAATGCAATTTTGTCTAATTAGATTACTGTAATCCTGTTATATGTACCCGACTCCTCCCAGCTCCAGCACATGTCACATGTAATAAGAGCAATCAACGTGACAAACTGTAACAGACGCAAGCCAACCTGAACATGCAGGATCCAGTGCTTGTGATCTCCTGCTGGCCTGAGTGATATCGTTTACTGAGCTCATTCAGCCTGTGTGTAACCTAATACAGCTGCCCTGCGCTTACACACCACCTTAGAGAAAGATTTGGCACAAGCACATGAGGCTTTTTTAATCCAGTGTGTGTCATTTTGTGTGTGTTTATATGTTTTCCCGGACAGGTTAGCACCTCGGGGGTTGCAGAGGAAGACAAGGCACCAGATACAGGCGGTACAGCAGATGACCAGGCCCGCGGCCAACACAACGCGGTCCGCCACCTTCTTGCTCAGCCAGCGCACGAAGAAGAAGCCCAGGATGACCTCCACCCCGCACAGGCTGTACATCAGGCTGTTGCCCAGCTCGCCGAAGCTGAAGTAGCGCTGCGTCAGAGGAGTCACCATCGTCTGAGGGAATTAATTAAGGTAGATGTGAGCAAGGTCGGTCAGTTAGTAGAGGTGGAGACTTTATCACAGCTGTAATAGCACATTTTATGTCCAAAAGGCCTCATTCAGTTCCGTTTCAAAAGTTTTATTCTGATTTAATATTAAAATGATTACATAATCCAGTTCAGGATTGTGTAATTATTCAGAAAACAGAGTCAAATGAGAAAAGAGTTGGCCTTGTTATTTTCATGTCAGGGACAAATACTGACATAGACTATGTACCCTTGTAACATCTGCTCCTGCTTGAGTGTTTAGTGATTATTTCTCTAAGTGTCAGCACACATCTTTGCAGGTTCATGGCTCTGATTGAGGAAGTTTGGGTGAAGCTATAGGGGTAAAATAGTGTGACATTGTGTGAAATGATTGGAAACTCCAGCTGATGGTTCTCAACAGTAGTTGCTTTCACCTCCAGCGCTGTCTGATTGAAGAGAGTGATGAACTGAGCTGTGAGGAGAACAACCACCTCCTCTCTCAGGAACTCTGCACAGGGAGAGAACGAGAGAGAACGAGAGAAAATCATAAACCAAGCTCAAGTGGTAGCATTAAATCGAGTTTTAAATGGCGAGTTAGGTTGAGATGACGATAAAGATTAAAAAAAGAAATTGAAGGGAAAATAAAACCTTAAAATCTGAAAGTCGAAATCCTAAAATTGAAAGAGATGGGCGTGACGATCCCGGCTGGTTGGTCATGTTGACCCCTCAGTCCAAAAAACAGACTATTTCTTTTTCTACAGACAAGAGAGATCTTATGTTCCCTGTTTCTCAAGTCCAAAACATGGTAACATGAGATAATAAGACATTCACATTTTTAAACCAGCCTTTCCTGGAACAAAAACCTTATGGACTTGGAGAAGAGGAAAAATGAGCTAGGCTTGCAGCTAAATTTGGAAGAAAGTGCCAGATGGCTGGAGGAATGGTTGGATATTACAGTGTGTGATCTTTTTGGATTTTGGTCCAGTTCTTTCTGTTCAGTTATTTATATGGATATATATGTTTAATTATTTTACAGTATATACAGTATTTACAGTATAGCATGGCTGTATTTTAATTTATTTGTGGTTATTTGGTTCGGGTTTAAACCATGATAATATGGGATTAAAGTGTCTAAAAGTGATGTATTATTGCAGTTTCACACAGCTTGGGCACTTAGAAAGGAAAGGTTTTAAAAATTCATTATAAAGATGGGAGATTGTGGCTCCCTTGTGCAAGACAAGTTCCAAAAACATCATTTTTCATTACTTGGAAACACACTTCCAGGTTCTCACCCATTATTCTATTCCTCATGTCAGATTAACCTGCTGAACTCCTCAAATAAATAACCAGCTACAAATAAGATTTAGTTTAGTTAGACAGCTGAAGCAAGACAAGAAATGTTGAGAGGAGAGAGTGGGATGACATACAGCAAAGATCTGAGGTCGGATTCCAACCTGAAATCAGTGGGGCCTAACCACTAGGCCATCAAACGCCTTTTTAGTGAGAATTTGGGGGAACTATCCTTATTTGAAGAGCCTCTAATGGTGGTATACGGCTAACTGGTTGCCTAGCTTAACATGAACACATTATTTCTTAGGTAAGCTAGCTATTGTATTCCAATCTTTATGCTAAGCTATTCTCACATAGTTTATCAATCTCTACTCTAAGATTATTTTAAAGTCATTAATTAAATTGGTACCTACTCAAGGTCACATTAATCCTGTCATGTTGTTTCTCCAAATAAAAAAGAAATACTTCTCATATAACTCATTTTCCCATTCCTTTTCCCATGACCCGAAATGTATCCTTATGCTCTACTAGGTTTACTTGATGACTGTCACTTGATATTTAGCATATATGTGGAGTGGCTTTGTCTCACTGCTTGTGTGTTTGTCTTTCAACTGGAAAGTCAGGGGGTTCCCAGCTACTGCAGACACTCAGGGAAGAAACTGTACCCCAAATTGCTTGTATAATTTGTGAATGTGTTTAAATGGGATTCGTTAGTAGCAATAGATAGCAGCCTTTGCCAGCAGTGTATGAATATACACAGGCTCTACCTGTGTTATATGAAATGCACAAATCCCAACAGAAATGCAACAACTTGATGAAAGCCGATGAAAGATGTGCCTGAGTGTTAAAGATTCCTCACTCACACAGAAGAAGTCAGGGCGGATCAATAATTCAAGAGAGTGAACACCAGACTCAGTGTAATGGCGAACAGATACTGCTACAGTATGAACCAGAGCTGCAGCTATCCCCTGGTTTCACTGCAGAGTTTCTCCTGCTGTAGAATTTCTCCACAACAAAAAGGAATCAATAAGAAGAATGTTGGTCACATCACCAATTCTGTCTCCATTTCATCCACAAGTCAACCACAGCAAGCCAGTCAATACAGAAGGAAGTCTGCCATCCATCCCCCTTTGCCACATCTTCAGAGAGTGAGAGAATCGATGCAGAGGTTTGACACACACACTCCAACTAACACAGTAAAGCTAATCAATAACGACACACAATCACTGTCTGCATCCCATGTAAACTTAATCCAATAAGACACTTTGCATCATATGTTTATATACAAGCTGACATAAACCACAAACGCACACACAGGCACAAGTGCAATCAATACACAAGGAATGTGATCTGACATGCCACACAGAATTTCTCAGGGGGATCTGGAGGGTAGAAAGTGTGTGTAGGTATAAGAAAGTGTGCAGGTAAAAGTCTGTGTGCAGGTAAAAGTTTGCCTTCAGATACGTATATAATTATGTGCAGGTATTATTGGTTGTGGAGGTAAAACTCCATTTGCACAAAAAACGCTGTGTGTAAAGCTATGATAAGTGTGTGTTCATGTTAAAGAGTGTTCATGGAACTGTGTTCAGGTGAATTTACATCAAAATGTTCAGACTTTTTGAAAATCGACCTGTGGTGCCTTTCCCTCGCATGTAGCTTCAACTCTTCCTGTCCTGTATTTAGCTAAGCACAAAATCCCCAAAATAAATATTTTTTTAAGAAAAATCATGAATTGTAATGGAAATATTTATTTAGAATATTCATGGATACTTCTAAGATTTTTTAGGAATTTTAATTGGAAGGGATTTTGGACAATGTTCCACCGAAATTTTCAAAGGAAATGTTTAATAAATTTCCCTGGAATTTCCAGAATTTTCATTTGAAATGTTGGGGGATATTCATGGACTTTTCCATGCGTTTTTGGAGGTGAATTTTAAGGTAGAGTTAAAAATGTTCTGAGTTCTTCCTGCAGGAGACATTACTGGGAAGAGGAATATTGGGAATTTTCTCTGAAATTATTTAAGGACATTTTGTCAAAAACTCTCTCTGGAATTTCTGTCACTAATTTAAGTCAAGGTTTGCTGGCAATGTTTGATCATTTTCTAGGCAATCTAAAGAATTTTCTGGAATTTGTTAAAGTTTTGGGGAATTTTACAGAGATTTTTTATCAGAATTGACATTTTGAGACATTGAGACAGGAAACTGTCTCCCATTTTTTTGTGAACATTTCTTTGCATTTCTGGCACACAGCAGGTATCATCTACGGTCACTCACCTCTGCTAGCACTCTTCAAACTTTGCATCCTGGATGAGGCAGAGGTCCCTAATTCGTCAGAGTTGACAGCTCTGTAGGTCTGTACTGGCTCCTCGTCAGAGCCCATCAGCGGGGCCTCCTCCTCCTCATAACCATCCTCTTGTTTCATCTCCACCACCACTGCAACCCCCTCCAAATTTATGGGTGGTACATCCCAGTACATGACCATGACGACAAACTGGAGCAGCACCCACAAAAGGCACATAAAGATCTGACAGAAAAGAAAATCCTTACAATTATACATCACATTTTCTAACCCAAAGAAATGCTTCTTACACAATCCTGGAGAACTCTCAGGAGAGATGAAGTATTCAATAATGGAGGGGAGTGTTCAATAAATAAAGAAACCCTGCAGAGTGAAATTTAAAATACAGACGTGCAGTGTCAAATTATGAGGAAAACTTCTAAGTAGGTGTGTGAGCTTTGTTCTGTCTCATTTAAGCCTCATCTGTCCTACAGGTGTTTTATTCTTAGACTCATGAGACAGAAATGAATCAATACGGCTTGTTACCGGCCTGAGTATGGCTGCAGGCATTTTGTATTCTCATACCTCAGAGCAGAGAGAAGAAAAAAATGCGAGAAAAGACTATGGTACAGAATGTAGAGCGACTTTTTCTGACGATTGTTTCTGTATTCATACAGCTTTCAGAGAACCTCAGATTACTGATCATGTGAAAGCTGTTACCCCAGGAGATGTGTATTTGTTCACAACAAAGGGCCCCAGTTTGAAATCACACAGCCGCAGGAACAGGTTGAACGCCGGCCCTGGAGAGACAGGGAGGAGGAAACACTTTAAAGAGTATAGTTGGGATAAAAAGAGGATGTGAGAAGACAGTAGTCTCCACCTCAGTGATTTTTTTTTAGTGCCTCTTTCTCAA
The DNA here is from genome assembly GCF_947650265.1 of Symphodus melops. Lineage (NCBI taxonomy): Eukaryota > Metazoa > Chordata > Actinopteri > Labriformes > Labridae > Symphodus > Symphodus melops. The sequence continues at coordinate 12,114,507 of NC_136697.1, forward strand.
AGTTAAAGCTGAACCTCAAAGAGAACATAACCAAATCTGTTTCAATGTTTGATACTTCTGACGGTACAGAGGAGGTGCAGAGAGGTGAGATGACACCTCACCCGCTCTGTGGTAAGGTAAAGGGAGAAAAACTGACCGACAAGGAGACCAGCTTGTCGACAGGCCATGATGGCTGCAAAGATTCCAGCACGCTCCTCTGGCCGAGTGGTCCGAGTTAGGAAACCAAAGATGGAGGAGCCTGCTCCAGCCCCGATCCCTGAGAGGAAAGCATCACCTTTCTGTCACACTTTCACAAGACAACGGGCCATAGAACAAATGCCAATTCATGACAGGCATTGAAGTATGTGCATGTGTGCATGTGTGTGTCACCTGTTACAAGCCGACTACATAACAACAGCCACTTTGAATATCCTATAAAATACATGAAGTTACCTGAGGAAAGACAAAAGTCAAAGAGGTAAAAACGAGAATCTCCAGCGTAAAACAAACAAACAATGCATCATTTAAATCCAACACAACCCTCTGATGATCAAGCATCATGGCTGAAATATCATGCAGAAAGCATTGCCTTTATAAATGTTAACTGTTCAAATCTCCATTTGCAGTGCTGTTACAGATCTCAGATCTTACAATTGCTACATTGTGAAACTACAAGAGGCCAACCATATATATATATATATATATATATATATATATATATATATATATATATATATATATATGTATATATATATATATATATATATATATATATATATATATATCATTGTCCTCACAAATCACCACTTTTGCCATTTTGTACTGCTAAACAAATACCACAAAAGGGTTTAGTACAGAGTAAAAGTAACAACTACTTGAGTTTACTTAAAAGTGTGACAAATTATCCCAATAACTAAGATTGTTTAGCCACTATGACGGGGTATTTTTTAATTGAAATTTAGTTTGCTACGCCACTGTTTTTTGGCCATCATTGTTTGAAACAATCAGCATGTGGATAACAGAGTGGACAATAACATAGGGCTACTGGTGAACAGAAAACACAATGACCACTTGGCTTCTTTAAGTGACTCTGCAAAACTGAAGAGATTGCATCTGCTGTGTCAGTTGCAGGAAGAAAATGATGCCACACAACCACCTCTCATTGGCTTTTCAGACTATTTGCTGCCGAATTCTCACATCCGCTGCATGTGAAAAATGTACCATGGGGCTGGCAGGATAAATTCTGGGTAAAATCCAAACCTTTTAGCTTTAAAGTGCATGTGTGGAAGAAATGTAATACATACAATTCCTTGTACAGATTAAAAGATCAGCCACTGTTTGAGGGTCACAAGTTATTTATATGAGTGAAATCTCTGTGTCATGCGATTTGTGTTAAGCTTTAACTACTCACCAGCAATCTCAAAAAGATTGGAGAAAAGGATGATGGATTTTGTAGTTTTGCTCCGGTCTGACCAGAGCCCAAAAAGGGGGCCTGTCAGGAGCCCACTCAGACTGAAGGCAGACAGACCCAAACCAAGGAAATACGGAGGGGCCTCCAGGATCTGCAGATACCTCCATATTGTTGGCAGAATGACAGCTGAAAGCAGCAGAGCGAGATATGAGGGAAGAAGAGCGAGGAGGTAAAGGAGGGAGACGAGTAACTGACAAGCCTCATTTAACCACAGAGAAAACAGATTTTAATTAAAGCACAAGCTGTATCCTCTGTGATGTGTGCTCACAGCCAAAATGTCAGGCAGATTCTGTTCTAATGAGACCATTATCTCATGTCTTCAAGTCCATAAAACTGTCATTATGAGCTTACCGTACTCGATGCCACTCAGCATAAATATCAGCCCGATGGTGAGAAAAGTTAGATTCCTCTTTTGATGATTATCCATCGTGTTTGTTGATTGTCTGGCTTTTATACACCGAACTCTGTCTGTTTGTGTCGCTGACAAACGGTCAGCGGCATAATCAGATAACAGGAGTCACTGTGTGTCCAATTACAACGACTGGCCAGCTGGTAATCAGAGGAATTTTTCTCTCTGCTTTTAAGAGGCATCTCAGACCTTAAAAATAGAAAGATTTTAAGGCTTCTCCCGTTGTCGGAGTTCAGCAGGAGGGATACCAAAAACTGTGTGAAAAACAAAAACAAAATCAACCAGCAAAGCAGTAAAGCACAGGTTGAAATGATTGCAACAGTCTGTTTCCATTAGGCATTTATGTTAAAGATGAAATTCTGTTTGAGTCCCATCAGCATTGCAACACCGCACTGTGAGCCTCGCGGTCAAGGCAATGTCTCAGTTTACCAGGTGAGGTAAAGTACACTGAGCTTTATACATTTTTAATCTTGTTTGCTTCAGTTTCATCAAAAGCACTTGAATCCCACCACCAGCGCTGGGGAAGAAATATGCCTGGCCTGCCAGCTTACTCTTATAGGTTTTGGCACAGTTACAAAAAGACTCATATAATACATTACCAAGTAATAAAAACATACAGCTCGTAAAATAGATTAGATAAACCAGGATTACAGTTCCCTGAATATGAAGCCCAACACCAGAAAGTGTGATAAAGGTTGAGTAAAATATTCAGCATCACTTGATTGTATTCAATAGTGAATAAATTAGGTATGACACTGCTGTCTGCTTTATTGAAAGGCTGGCTCCATTTTCAAGCTGCTCCACTACTCTATGCCTTTGGCTTGGTCTATTAAACAGAACTGTCACCAAGTTTATACCTCCATATGTTTTTTTTCGTCAGCAAGGCATGAATAATACAGAGACTTTCGATTGTTTGAATAACATGTTAAAACTCATTGCACTCATATCCGAGAGTGTTAGGACTTTCTGAGAGCTATAAATACAGTATATATACCTACAAGCAAACAAGACCATCAGGAAGAAGACTGACTGTTGCCTTAGTGTTTAATGCCTGTAATGCATAAAAGGAGTACAAACACACAGCAGAAAAAGTTTTACTGTAGTTTACTGTATGTTAACAGTTAAAATACGGTCTGGGTTATTTTATTGTAAATACTACACACATACAGGACGGGTTCAGCAAAGAGGTAGAAAGCATAGAGATATAACATCATGACCATAGTGGGCATCAAACTCAAAATGAAAGTTCCTCATAGTAACTTAGTTTTATTGTCTGCCTGCTTTTCAGTGGAAACAGTCCATGTGGAGGGCAAATGGGTATGATGGTCACCCCTATGAAATGTAAAATACAGACATCTAATCAAGAGTTTTCTTTAATCAATCTCTAAAATGTCGCCTCTAAACCAAAACTTGATTCCCATTTCTCATGTTGGACTGTAATCCACGCAAAAGGACATCTTGGCTGAAAGTCTTCTATAGTTGGAAGATCCAAAAAACTGGTTGTCTCTTTTTTATTTGTCTGAGTTTCTGTTTAGTGACCGTTCTGATCAACCCGGTCCTCTGCATTTATCGTGACAAAATGTTTAGAGCTTTGATGCTCGTATGTTATTGCCAAACTGAGTGATCCTGCTGTGTGCTCACATTTCATGCACTATCCTAATAACAGGGTGTTTATATTATTTATATTATATTGTTTCTCTCACATTTTTAGTCCCTCTCTCAAATAGGATTTGTACATGACTGTAGTTTTAATTTTACTCGAGCTTCTAGAGCAAGTATTCAGAATCATGCAAAGAACTTCCCCATTACTCTCAGTGTCTTCTTGCTGTTTCAATCGATGTAAAAAGTTGATAATCAAGAAAGGTTTCATTCTGCTTTTCCATGACAAATGACTGCATGCAGCCGAGCGTCACAGGCCCACTGAGAGGCCATTAGCATCCTACTTGCCTTACCTGTGGTGGTTTCTATAGAAACACACATGAGGGTGGAGGTGTTGATGCTCACCTTTGAGCCGAGTAAACAACAGGGAATCCCCCAGGGAATAAAACTGCAATCTGGTCCAGTCAGTCACAGCGCTGCACTGGAGCCTGTATGAGATATAAGATGATGGGCTGTCCACAGACAGACCTTTGACTTTAAGATAGAGACGAGCTTGTTAGTTAGATGTTCAGACTCAGGCTGGAAAGGAGGTTGATGTACAGATAGGAGTGGGCATGTTCTTGAACACAACCACCCCCCGGAGGTCATTCAGCATCCCTATTAACATCAACCTGCAGGGCGCTCGCAGGCGACAGACACGGTAAGAGAAGACCATCATCTGAGCCGGGCAGCTTTAAACACACTGGTGGAAGTTTATTATACGAGTGAAACACAGGTGAAGTTTAAAAAAGCTTTCAATTGAGTCATAATACACCGTATGTTTCTGCAAGGGTTAAGAAAAACCCAAGGTTGAAAAGTCAGACACCATCAGAAAGGTTTGAATAGAGTCCAGTCCTTTATTATTAAAGTTGAAGGTGCACTTCACTGATTTGCTTTTCATGTCTAGTGTTCAAGAATCATCAACATCAACAATTTAAAACTTGTTTGTAGGAAGTCTCCTGTTTTTTTCTAAAATATTTATCCAATAAAGAACACCTGATGAGCTCACAAGCACTTTGTCTTGAAATTTGAAATCTTTAACAAACCTAACAAAACCTTGTCTAATATGTGAGATCCGAGTTAGTTGAATAAAAAGATTGTGATCGACCTCTACAACCTTGAATGAAATGATGCTTCTGTGTTGTGGAGGTGTCAGTCAGTTATTTATCTAAAAAATGTGCACACAACTCAGTAATGCATTAATTATGATTAATTTGATATTCAATTTGTTCTTGCATTGAATAAGGAAATGTATTTGTGTCACTGATGTATTAAATCAGATAATAATCCTGAAGTACATGAATTTATTTGTATTTGTGTGTGTGTGTGTGTGTGTGTGTGTGTGTGTGTGTGTGTGTGTGTGTGTGTGTGTGTGTGTGTGTGTGATGGACACAGAGAGGTCCTCCATGCAGCCAGGGCTCAGGAGCAGGAATACAGCAGGGGGGTGGATGGGTGTGGGGGTCAGCGGGCTCGGACTCAGGTGCCTGTGTCGAGTGTTGGCGAGGACCGAGCCATCCTGCTGGGCTTCACCATGATGGCCTTCTCTGTGCTCATGTTCTTTGTGGTCGGCATCACCATGCTCAAGCCCTACGTTAACAGGTACACTGAAGAACAATGATCATGTCATGGATGATAAATGATCAACAGTTATGGGTGGTATATCCTTTTTACCTAAAGTATAAGTTTATCTGTTAACACGACTAATGCTAATTATTTCTAAATTTAAAAAAGAATACAGACCTTTGAATGACCTAAATAAAGTTTTAAAAACTAAATCACATTTTTCTTTGATAGCTGCTTTTTGCTAATTACATTAAACCCCAGAGTCAAAAGGATTTGTCCCATGAGGGACGTAAATATCTGAAACAAAGGTTTGTCTGATTAATTTGCAGTAAAATAATCTAGTCTAGACCAGTTAAATCCAATACATAAACTGTACGTTTAAATGTTGACTTAAGTCAATATTAAGATCTTTTATTTTGATTGTGTTTTGGTAAGACTTCGTCTACGTTTTTCTTTCCCTGGCAGAAATTGTCCAAATGAAAAAATTGAATAAATATCTAAAATGAAAACAATCCTCATATGGTAGAGATATGGTAATAAACTACTATTACTGCATTCTGGTGTGACTGTGTGTATGTCTGTTGGAGACATTGGAGATCTTGGTTTTGATTTAGAAAACGTTCCCTGTTGTTTTGCAGTAACTGGGAGGAGGCCAGCTGTGTTGTGCTGCACTCTGAAATCCTGGAGGAGTGGGTGGACTGCAGAGGTGTGAGCTCTGTGCCCTGTCTCAGGGTGAAGGTTAACCTCACTGGCTCCAATCAGACATTTGCTCTACACTTTGACGAGGAATCTGTCCTCCTGGCTCCTCAGGTAGGGATTTATGGCAGTAAAGTCCAGGTTTTGAGTCTTACCTGGGGTTTGAATCTCACTACGTGTTGTATTTAGACTGGAGGGGAGGACAGCTTCAGGACAGGGCCTGAGGAGGAGATTTGAGCATTATCGGTTTATGTCTGTGCATAACAGCTGTCCTCCTTGCAGCCAAGTAAACCAAGTGAGCGGTTACAAAAACATTTTGTCAAACCTCTACCCTAATAAAGTGGCACCAACAAGATTTTAGGGACACCCCAGGCTACCCCCTTGACATACTACTTGAATTTCCTGAGGGATCAATAAAGTGTCTATCTATCTATCTATCTATCTATCTATCTATCTATCTATCTATCTATCTATCTAGCTATCTATCTATCTATCTATCTATCTCTTCTCTTTTCTATGATAAAAAGTGATTTCTAAAAGAGCCTTGCTATTATATAAAGTCATTTAATAAAGTCTTGAAACCTCCTCTTTTACAGTGTTTCTACATACCTAAATGTCTGATGGACAGAACGGAGCTTCAGAAGGAAGTGGAGAAAGTTAAAAACAGCCTCAACACTCAGATTGGAATCAGCTGTTCATGCCTAACTGACCGCACGAGGCACCCCAGGGACGCCATCTTGAAGAGGAAGTACACTTATAAGAACACTTTGTTCGCACTGCTTTGGCCGTGTCTGATGCTAGGGGGCGGGGCTCTGCTGGTGGGCCTGGTGAAACTGACACAGTACTTAGCACACGTGTCCTCTGGGATATGCAGCGGGGCTGCAGAAAGCAGGCTGACATCCAGACACACTCAGGGACAAGAGTACAGACTGCTCCGCAAGTCCAGCACGATGTCTCCTTCATGACTTGTCCTGCATTTACACTGCAAAATGACAAACAACTACATGTGATTATTTCACCAGCACACAATGTTAATTTGCATCACTGTTTATGACGATAATCAGAGTGAAATCTTTTCCCCTGGTGTGGCAAAAATCCAGGATTGAAAAAGTTACGTTTTCTTACCTAAAAGATCCTTTCAAGTAGATCGTTGTTGTAGAGTTGTAGCTTTTAAAGCTCCTGTGAGGAGTTTGAAACAGACGTCAGCCTCTTTAAGGGCTATGAAAGCAACAAAAGCAATCGAGACTATCAGCATAATGATTGATTAATTCTGTTGTTTCCAACTTTAGCACCCTGCAGAGACTTTTCGTAAAAAAAATACTTTTTCAGTGAATGCTTTGCAAAGAGCGTTACATTTGACTGTTAAAACAAAGCTGGTTGAGATTTTTTTCTTACAAAATGTGTTTTATTTATGAACAGGACTAAAATGGTTTAGAGAACAGAGGGAACACTTTGTCCACAGGTCAGCGCCAAAATCAACACAAAACTGAAAGATCATCACAGGAGCTTTAAACGATTCAGCTCAATAGTCCATTGGCAGAGAACAGTTCCCTATGAGAACAATACACTAAAAACAAATCAGTGTTATCTTCATTTCTGGCACCAGCCTTGTTCCACGTCCATTTTAAGTAGGGCTAAGCCGATATGTGATTTTAAAGTATATAAATATTGGGGAGAGAAAAAAAAAATCTGAAGGCGACATATCAGCTGATATCTTTCTTAGATCTGTTTGATCTGCAGAGATGGATACAGATAAACTTATTTATTGCTTTGATCCCTCAAATGTGTTTAACCAACACAGTATAATGAAAAAAGCACAGCGCTACACCAGGTCTAGGGGGCGCTATAGTCCCACCATAAATCTGTCTAAGTATGTATATTCAGAGTTTTCAGTTGAAATAAACCGTACAAATAGCATCTCAACATGTTAGCCAAACTTCAGCACCAGCAGAAAAAAAAACCTGGTGCCATCCCTGTAATGAAGACAAGATGGTCTCTCACCTGGAAAGGAACTGGAGGCTGATAATGCTTGTTATAATGTAAAGAGAACTGCTAGTTTAATACAATGAAACTCAAATGCTATATGACTGGTAAATAAATGTTATGTTGGCACAAATCGGCTGGCTGGTTAATCAGTCGGGCTCTAACTGTAAGTAATCAAAGTGCCTGTAAATGTATTTATTTAGGGAGAAATGTTTTTTTATTCATCAGTACAATACATGAATGAATACAGTTTCTTATGAGGATCATATGTGGATGACTAAAACAAGTATTTGAAGAGGTTTTATGATATATATACAGATGGATATAACTAACATATGAGTCTGGTTCTTCTTAAACATGCAGGTTAGCTTTTTCCTCCTTATTGTGCTTACAGACTTCCACTCAGGGCAAGAGATCTCAACTGGACAACAGCATCAAGTCCTCATCCTTCATTCAACAATTCGCCTTTGCTGCTTTCTCATTCATATCGTTTCAACAACTCAAAGCTGTCTACTGGGTCTCTATGAGGATGGTGCACGAAATGCATGATACCTCCTTTTTTTTTTTTTTTTTTTTTTGGTTAGCAGTTACATATGTGAGTTTGCTTACATTTAAAAATACAAAAATATATTACCTCTGTAGTTATTCAAGGAAAAAAAGCATTTGCACTTATAGCAGTTCTCTGTTAACTTCATTTCGACTTTGTTGTACCTCACACAAGTAACAAGGTCATTATTTATACATGAAATTCAAGTAAACAACATCAGGTCAAACAATAAAAATAAAAAAAAGTAGATAGTTGAGGACCTCATGCACAACGCAGTGTAAGAAACAGAAAAAAACAAACAAAACGTGTACATAAAAAGGGAAATAGCATCATTTAGATAGTTCTTCCATAAAGTATTAGGGGATTTTATTTTGAGTTTGGGTCCGGCCCGTCGCTCTGTAGCCTGTACAGAAGCACATCCATTTCAGTAGGAACAATTTACTGGGCATAATAAAGTCCTGACAGATGTACAGCAAACATAAATCAGACTTTCTGACATGGACGAGTGTCCAGGAAATCGCCCTGTTGTGTTTCATTTGGTAAAGCTAGAACATTTACTGACCTCTTACGCATGTGTCTGTGCAGTGTAGTGAACCTGCAGAGACTTCTCTTCCACACATAAGGGCGACAATCATAGGAAAAGAGGGAAGAAGACACTTGGGAAGGTTGAAAACAATTCACTTCGGCTGCTTTTCTTTACCTGGATGTCTCGATCTGGGACTAGAGGTGAGGAGAAGAGCGCGTTTTAAAAATATTCATCTGATCTACAACAAGAAGACAGAAGTATTTTACAGATGGCTTAGATTGAAGCTCCACACATAGCTGGTAAGAAGAAGCAAAAGGCAGGGACCTAAGGCGTTTCTCACTGCTGTGTTTTTCATAGGGAAGAAGACGACGATCCTGTTACAGTGCAACATTTTCTCTTCCACGTACTGTCTGTGTGAAGTCTGCTGACACTGCTCCGTGGTAGCAGGTCTGGAGGGGGATGCACTTCTCTCTTTTTTTCTTTTTTCAATTCCGACATCACCTTTTTTTGTTGTTGTTGTTGTTGTTGCAGTAAACAGTACATATTAGGATCACAACTTGCATAGTGTAACAGCACAGCACACTAAAAGAACACTGCATAGCTAACCATCAAAGTTTTTCCTCCAGTCCGCCTGCGTACAAACTGCTCAGGGGTTGAACGATGCACACTCGTGCATCACAAACTGACAGAATAATACTGATAAACAAAACAAAAATCAAACAAAAATACTGCAGAGATCAGTGCTATGAGTACACAGAGACTGGGAATAGAGGTGACTTCTTTAACAATAAGACTGCGGAGAAGTGGAGTTACACATCTAGTACTTTGGCTCAGTAGAAAATATATTTAAAAAAGGAGTATATGCACCGAATTCATACAAGTCTCTGGATATACTGCTGTACAAAAGTCAGTTTTCTATGGAGGATAATGAACGGAGGATAAGTTATCTGTAGGCTACAAAGTCATTGCTTAAAAAAACAGTTAAATGCTTAATGTGTTTCACAACACATCCTGTCTGTTCTGCTTAGAGTGTTTTAGACTGCTTTTTTTTTAGTAGCTTTAAAGATTTGGTTGGATCTCCAACGTCTTCGTCCGTTCGAAATAGGTAGTGAAAAGAAATGCAGTTACTCTCTGTCAGCTCAAAGTTAGAAAAAAAAAACAAGCTGTGCTAATGGTTTACAACTTCATGGTGTTTTCTTAATGCTGATGGTTTAAGATGTAGTGAAAGACTTTTTAAAAAATAAGAAAATAAAAATCTGTCCATAGTTAGTTAACATGAAGAAGGCCAACGTTGTAGAGGTCCATTATACCTTTTTTTTTTTTTTAGTTCCTATGAAGACTGATAGACGATATCGCCGCCCTGCTTTTTTTTTCTTTTTTTCTTTTAGTTCAAAGTGCAGGGAGAGGAAAGTCAGAACCCTGTAGGAGCATTTAGGCCCTAAAACTGTCCCTTCAGAGGACCATAACTTTTCTGGTGCACTTGCAGGTAACGTTCGCAGTCCCACTCTGCTTGAAGTATTACCCAGGCCGAGCTGTGTTCGGGGAAATACCTCGCTCACTGCTCTCACAACAATCCTCGACTCTTCTTCTCTTTCAGTCCTCATTTTTAGTTCATGGCGTGCTGGCGGATCGTGTGGAAGATCCAGTCCATCTTTGTAGTCCAGCCGCCGTGGTGAGCGTCGTTCATCTGCTTCATGAAGTAGTCCAAGGCCTCCTGCTCAGTCTTGTCCAAGGCCAGGGTCTTCCTGATGTAAGCGATGTCGTCGAACGACTGCAGTTCGGGCATGCCCGAGCCCAGCATCATGGAGAAGAGGTTGATGAAAAGGTTGGCGTGCTGCCGGATTGCAAGATAGGCTTTGTAACACATCTCCTGGAACCTGGGCGAGGGCAGAAAGACCATGGAAGAAAGGAGGAGACAAAAACAAGGTCCAGAAACTTTAGAAACCTGACATGGGGAACAGTTAAAGCTAATCTTGTAGGATGGACACGTTATTGTCATTGTATAAAAGAACACAATAAAACTTTGTTTGCAGCCCTCCTGTACAGCGTCCTTTAACAATCTGGTCAAATATAGAAAGCATACCAAGAACTGTACATAGACAAAATGTTGTGCAACATGGAGTAAAGACATGCCAAACACTACAAACACTAACGTTCAAGCTCAAGTATGTCTGTAGACACCAGTGTTTTTATGTGATACCTCATTTTGTTCTTTTACTTCAAGACAAAAAGCTGTCGTGTAGATACCTTTCAAACTCCCTGGTTTTGGTGCATTCCTGAGTTCCTTTGCTAATAACAATCAGGAAATCCTGCGTGAGCACGAAGGGCACCCGTTCTCTCTTGTACCCAAACTTTTTCTTCTTGTGGTCGAGAAAGTGTCCAAAGTCTATGTGAAACAGCTGTGCGAACGTCAGAATAGGAAGAAATGTAATGTTCATTAGTGTAAGGAAACAAACTAAATGTACAAATAACATCAACAAATATATGCAAACATTACCTGTCCATCGTCTTTGACCATAATGTTGCTGTTGTGTCTGTCACCTATGCCCAGGATAAATGTGGCTACACAGTAACCAGCACAGGACCGGGTGAACAGATCTATGGCCTGGTCATACCTGAGACATCAAACACAAAAAGATGATGCTTTGAATCAGGAACGACATGTAGAGAACCGTTTTCTTTCCCCATAGTTACAGTATGTATTTGAAGCCCCCCCAACACACAGTTTAAAGAATATGAGAGAAATGTGTTGGTCAACGATCTCGTCTGGGAAGGTTGCCTACTTTGATAAAGCATTTCATTTGATCCAAAAAAAAAAAAAAGGAAGTTTGTTTTGAGGCTAAATCAGCAACAGCTCCATTGTAGGATAGGACATGATTGTTTTCAAATGTTTCCTTCAGAAAGTGAAAAACTTAAAAACCTACTTTTTTAAAATTGGCTTATATTTAAGAAAAAAATACAGGATACGTGTGATTAAAAAACTTGAACACCTGTTCAGATTTCATAAGTACTCGACTTAAAGTCTTTATTAGTCACTGATACTCCCTGATAGATGAGAAGAACTCTTAAAAACGCTGTCTGCACTCACATCTCCCCCTTGTTCTTGTCCTTGAGCCACTGATGCAGCGTGTGGCTGTTGAACTGCAGCGCCCCCTTCAGGCCTCCTTTGCACTGGATCTGCATGATGGTGTGAGAGTTCCTCACCACTTCGATCAAGCCCACACAGTCTCCGATGGACAGGCAGCCATAAGGCAGCATCCTGCGAGAGGAGGGACGGGAAACATGAAGCGAGGCAGGGATACTGGAGACAGCAGTGACATCAGATGACTTCAGGTGGTTTCCAATGATCTGCATTCAGGTATGGGGGGTCCAACATGAAAGCACCGAGCGCCGGTTAATGTGCACCTGCATTCTCGCTGTCATGGGGAAGTGAGGAGCCTACCTGAGATCAAGGCCTTGGTTCTGCCAGATGTTCTCCATTATCCTAATGATCTGCAGCGTCAGCATGTCCTGCCTCAGATCTGCAGGGGCACAGAGAGAGACGAGGAGGAGGATGACAGTCAGGTGATTATTAGCTGCTTAGCTCCACTTTGATCAACAGCACCATGCATTATGGAGCAGAGCTGTCAGAGTCGCTTTGGTCACAGATGGTGCACCAAAATGCCCGAGCAGCAGCGGTGAAGTGTGACTCGAATAAGAGGACTCATTCTGATTTCTAAATTAAAAGCACGTAAAGGTTGTGTCTGTGTGCCATGATGCTGCACTCGTGAACTGAAAAGAAAGAAAGAATTAAGACGCCTGCTTAGAGATGCATCTTTAATGCGAGTGTGTGTGTGTGTGTGTGTGTGTGTGTGTGTGTGTGTGTGTGTGCGTGCGCACTTACAGTTAAACAACACAAACATGGGAGGCTAAACTCACCGTCTCCATTTTTGAAGATGATTTCGTTGTTTTGAAAGAGCAGCTCTGACATCATATCTGGGTTTTCCCAATTAAGCCACAGCGGCCGCTTGGCAGACGACATCATCCTGCATTCTTCCAGGCTGAAACAGACGTGAGGGTGGATGAGAGGACGGTAGAAAAAGAAACCACTTGTCGTTTTAAATCAAAGTGACAGTGTGCTCGAGAACAGACTCAAACAATGTAGACAGTATTTCATCCATCACGTGGTTAGGCATTAAATGAGTTCAGTGAGTACACCATGACTAATTGTACTTTATAGAAACACAACACAAAGCTAGGTGTTCATTACAATAGTGCTTGAAACCTTTAGCAGGTCAAAACGTTTCAGTGGAGATGGTTAGATAAAAGGAGTGCTGATGTACCGGAGGTTTCCGAGCTGATGGGCTGGATTCAGCGGGGAGGTGAAGTTCTGCAGGGCGTCCATGTAATCGGGCCGTCTCATCTGCTCCACCAGAAACTTCATTTGAACCTTTAAGGTCCGAAACAAACACATCAGTCAGTACAACAAGAGCACACTGAGGTTTGTTTGTTTTTTTCTCGGCAAAGTGATGACACAGTGAGTTAACGCTCTAAATCAATGAGGTCAAGTGGCCAGTTAGCAGGTTAAACAAAGAATTTACTTATGTACCAACACTGGTGTGACCCATTATCTGTCTGAGCCAGTGCTTATATAACTAACTGAACGTTGTTTTCCAATGAGCAAAATGTTACATAAATTCTGATTACTACAAAATGCTCCATAGAACAAAGTGTTATTAAAAGTATTGACACTTCAACAGGTTTTAAAAGGATATAACTGAAAATGTGACAGTATGAAAAGTACAAAAACGGCTCTAGTCTCAGGTTGCACAGCCTAAGGCTGTGACACCAGTGAGACAGACTAAGAGGTGGTCGAGTGAATTAAAGAGGGAGTAAAGAGAGGCGTCTCACACGGACACACAAGGTACCTTTATCGTCTGTTGCAGACACACAGAGAGCAGAAGAGAGAGACAGAAACAGCAACGTCAGACTGACACCTTCAAGTGAGCAGCAAAAGAAATACAACAACAGGCACATTCTCTGCAGGCACAGACACAAGCATACACTTCTCGGGGATCATCACTGCTGACTGAGAGGGATGCTTTTAGTATAATCAAGCTCATTATATGTCGGTCGAGAGTTCAGTCACTTTATCTGCAGCAGCGCTGCGTGCACGTTAGGAACTCAGAAAAAGTTTTTTTTTTCTACCCAAACCTTTTTCTATTTGTCTTTAAGATCTATTTGTCTGGAAGAGCTACGTATCATTATTTTATAATAAAGTTTCTTTAGGAATACAACTGGAATTTAGTCGTCCAATGTCCCAATTCTACATGTTTATGTCATTTGTATTCAGTTGTCTCTTGTGTTGGCCTTCTTTTTTTTTTTTTTAAGTTTAAGTTTCGTTTACATTTGTGGACCTTTTTGCCTTTATTGGAAAGGAAAGCTGAGGAGAGACAGGACATGGAGGGAGGAGTCATTTGTGGGATGACATGTAGCAAAAGGCAGAGATCTGATTTGAACCTGCGGCGGCGAGGACTATAATCTCTGTACACGGCGTGCACAACTCAACTGCTAGGCTTTCTGTCGCCCCAAATGTTGGCCATTTTAATGAAAGTGTCTATTCTTCAGTTAGCGTCCTATTTATTTTAAGGGAATAAACAAGGAGCGTCACTGTGCTCTGATCTGCATTCATTTGCTTCCCTGGAGGCTTTTATTGAACAACCACTCAAAGAGCTGATCTTTATAAACAGCAGCTTAACTGCTCGACACAAAAACAGTCAAATAGATTTAACAGAGCACTAGTGAATGAAAATGAACAATATTGATTTAAACAAAGCTGTGGAAATAAAGATGGTACATGTACCATGCCAACTTCTTTTAAGGTCATACCCGAGTTTGATGCTGTATTTAAGTTTGAGCTTTTATTTAAGGTTTGTCTTTATTTATTCTTTGGCTAAAACAGTTTAGATCACATTGTTTTTCTGTCTCCTATCCAAGTCTGCTTTAATTAAGCTCTAAAATATTTAAGAAAAAAAAAAAAACAGTCCAAACTTTATCATTCCATCTTCTTAACTAGTGTCGTGGGATCTGTCGCCAGATTGGTCCAGATGTTGTCAAGATTAAACTCAACTGCTCACGGATCACAATTAACAGCTGTTGGCTGTCGGATTACCTTCTGTGCCTCATCTTTTTTCTCCTGTTTGAGGAGGTCGGTCAGATTGATGAGTTTCTCCATGGCCTCCACCTGTCTGCTCAGGTGCTTCAGATACATGCCACAGGCCCGGCAGTACGACTCCAGCAGCAGGCCAAACCGCTGGCTCACTGTCTTGTTGTGCATCTCTGACCTGCAAGAGGCAGAAAAGAATATGAGGAGGAGATCTCTCTCCTGAACGGTAAGTAACAAGCACATCTTTAAACTCCTGAAGGAGGCCCTTTAAAAATCAACTCACTTTAAATGCCAGAAGAAGAAATGTCCAATCCTCTGATTGGTTAAAGCCTTTTTCAGCAGGAAGCGTGCAAGTGGGTTATCAAGGTACTGCTCATACTTAAGAACCTGTGCACAGAAAACAAAGAAGTGTACAATAAAATCTTGATTATGTTCCTGAGAGCAAACACTGCTGTCGTGAATAAAAGTGAAACCTAAACTGTTCACACAGTTGGGGTGCATTCAAAGCAAGTTCAAAATGAAACCCACCTGAACCAGTTGAATGAGGTACTGTGAGAGTTTGTCATCAGTTAGATATTTCTCAAGGCACTTTACGGCAAACTCTCGGATCATAGGATCAGGGAAGTTGCAATCCAGCAACTCCATGGCTTGTTCTGGCTTGATAGCAGGCCAGTCCTTCAGAAGGCAATACATCTGAGAAAAAAAAAACAGATAAAAATGATTGCAGTTTTAAACAATACATGACACAATGTTGAAGCGTATCTGTAATTTAATCAGCTGAGCTTTTGCATTAACGAGTAGGAAAGGCACATATCCATTTCAAACCAGATGTCCTTCAAAATAAAGGCGTGTCAGCAGTAGAAACATGAGATTACCTGAGCGATCTCATCTCTGGAGTTCCATTTCACAGCCAGGAGGATCTTGGGAAGGATCTCTGGCATGTTGACACAGTCTTGTCTAAAAATAATGGAGTAAAAGAACGTTGTTTTTGTAAATATAATGGTGAAGAGGCCTCAAAGAAGCAAGATGGCGACAGAAGTGCAAACACATTACCTGTGCCTCCACACAAAGTCTTTCTCCTGCTCAGTTATTTCAGAAAGCGGGTCTCTGTTGCACACCTGGCGGAGCTGTTCATTGTCGGTGTCGGTCAGGGGGTTGTCACGTGCCAGCCTGTTACTCTACGACACGATAGACTCCACTGAACAATCAAATACAAACGGACAAACAAAAAGCCATTTCAATGAAATGCTTGATATCTTACCAAACCGGTGTGGCAGTAATTAAAGCCAAGCTCTCTGGAGATATTCCAGTTCGCATGATCTTCGATGATGGTCATATCAGGGTACTTGACAGGGCAACTGAAATGATCAAACTCCAGCTCCAGACAAGGCGTTTCCTGCATGTTTAGAAAGTAAAGGAGAGGAGAACAAAGAGAGAAGCTAAAGTGATTATTAAGAGGCTCGAGGCCTATTAAGACGCTTGTGTATTAAACCCCGGCATGTATTAAGCACGGATCTGGAACTTTACATGTCGTCATGAACTGGATTAGAGCCGGTTCATGACGCTTAAAGGTCAAAGGAATACACAATAACAATATTTAAAAAGCTTTAAATCTTCAGGTGAAGATGACACTGTGTACCATTTACTTTGATCTTTTTAACTTATTCCATTGAGATTGATGCATATTAGTGTTTGTATTTCTAACATGTACTTCTTATTTTACATCGTCCTGTGGGTTAGGGTTAGGGGTATAAACATTCACACGTGAAGATATGGAACTTCTGGAAGCATAAACACAGAGACGTGAGTCAACGTTATGTTGATGATGATGACATTTGTTGTTCACCTTGTTTGGGTTCGATCCTGTGACGCCGATAGGGTTGAGCAGGTCCTCTAGACCGTGTGGAACAGGCCATAGGTTCAGAGCCATCTTCCCTGCTACCAGTGTGTGGGTGTAGTCAAACAGGTTGATGTTGCCCCAGGCGAGGGGACAGTGCTCCTACAGGAAAATACCAAGAAGATGATGCATGTGAAAATCATTAAAGCAAACAGCCCGTGGGCCACGAAACAGACAGGTGCAGAGCAGAACAAAGGGAACATGTTTGTTTTCCATGCCGACATTAACCGACCTTGCAAATGCTTTCGTTTCCATAAAGAGATAAAAGGAAGAATACATTTGAAAAGAGTTTGAATGATGTTTAAAGGCTTTATCTCCAACATGTCCACTACATCAAAGCTCCCCCCCCCCCTTTTTTTTTTTACACAAAATCATGCAATATTTTTCCATTTTGCAATCACAACTGTACAGAGTAATTTCCATTCTTAGTGTTGGAGTCCACCTTCACGTTCAAACAAGAGAGTCAGGAAAAATGAGGACTTGTGTGAACCAGAGTAACAAAAAACAGCATTTTCTTTTGCGTCTGCTTCACAATAAGTGTTCAACTTGTGGCTGTTATAGCAAAGCAGGCAAAAGAAAGCAATGTGTTCGTCGCTGAGGTTAATGCTGACAGTGACAGTTTGTGAAAAATGTGTCTACAAAACCAGACATGGTCATTTATGCTACTTTTCTATTGTAAGGATTAATGAATCAAGAGGGAGCAGCCACAATGAGCTGCTGCAGGCTGCACATCTCCAACTCCTAGGCCACATATCCATTTCACGCTAGCTTCCTGTTGTGAAGAAATCTACTTGCACAATAAGCACCACTATATCAGATAGTAATATCTCAAGGCACGGTGGAAAACGGTCAATTATTTGCCCCCGTTTCCATCATCTAAATTTGATAAGACTTCTTTATTCATACAACTCTACTTTGTTTCCTGAACTGTTAACAGACATAGAACTTGTTGTTGTGATATATTTCTGCAAACTCGTGACTCAAGTATTCACTGTGGTACTGAATGTATTTGTTCTCACCAAAGTCACAATATTTGGCCAAATTAATAAAGAATTAAAGGGTCTTTTATTTCTTGTGGTGAGCTACTTTACTATGCAATGTAAATAATCTGCTGTGCATACTTTTAAACAAACAGTGTCTCTTAAATGCCTGTTGTTTGTTGCCGTGGATATCTGTATGTTTCTGCACTTTAAATGAAGCCCCACTCATGTCGTTGTAAAGTTTCTATAACTTCTTTGTAGCTTTCTAGCATTGCACTGCTAACCTCTTTAGCTCCCTTCCTTCCTTTCACTGAACAGATGGAGAGGCAGAGCCGGGCAGCTCGTGGGATGTCTGGAATGTACATGTCGTAGTTCAGCCACTCGTTCCACCTGGAGCAAACAGAGAAAGTACCGTTTAAAATCAATCGCTTGACTGTCTCGTAGTGGAGGGAATCCTCAGAGTGTGAGACACTACCTTGGATTAGAGCAGGGCACACGCTGGGTGTTGACATTGTCACACAACTGCTCTCCACCGTGGTATATCCCAGTCCTGACGTAGATCTGCATTACAATATATAAAAAATAAAATATTGTACATAATCACATTTTAAATTGATCTATGAAATGAGGGAATTCTCCAGTGTATGGGTATGTCATGATTGATTATTGTGGTGACGAAATAAAAAACCATTGGAGGTGTGCATGTTAGGTAATACTTTACAATTCCAATGACTTGCTGCAGAACAACATGTTTTTGACAGTAACTCTTTCTAAACTTCTTTTTTATGGAAGTCAACCTCGCACAAGGGATTTTTTTTTCCCACCACAAATCATTCATAGTGTCCTCGACCTCGTCTCCCTCCAAGCAATCCAACCCTGCAATAGCCAACTAAGTGACGTCAATTAATCGGAGGTTAGCTGATGGCTCACTGTGGTTTCGTCTGATTGGTCAAATGCATAGTCAATTTATCAAAGGCTAGCTAAATTCAAAGGCTTGTGCATAAAACATTTTCCTTGTTTCTTTAATTAGGGGAAGAGGAAAATGCAATTCAGTGTTAGTGGAGAAGTGTGATCACAGACAGAATGTATTTTCGTAAATCTAGAACAGCAAGTCTACTCAGTTATACTGAATGTGTACCTTGTCAATATCTCTGATGTTGACATTGACGTAAGTAGCGCACAGTATCCTGATCCTCAGCGTTCCGTTGATAGTCCACAAAGACTTTGTGGCTGTTTCCCCGTTCATGTAGGGCGTTGCTGTTGATATTCGCCTTGCATAAGACGGCATGGTGAAGTTGTCCATGGGCAGCTGGGAATACAGGCTGTCTTTGGCCATTAGCATCAAGTTAGGCATCCGTCCCAGCATGATACAGCTGCGCACATACTGTTGAGGACAAAGTGACATTTAGGGGTTTTTGTCCTGCCTGACATTTTGAAG
Organism: Symphodus melops; assembly: GCF_947650265.1. Lineage (NCBI taxonomy): Eukaryota > Metazoa > Chordata > Actinopteri > Labriformes > Labridae > Symphodus > Symphodus melops. Next base: position 12,133,779 of record NC_136697.1, read on the forward strand.
CACAGAATTCAAAAAGTTTACAACATGTAACAAATTAGATTTAGAAATAGCGGCACAGCAGTAACTGAAACTAAAGTGACGCATTCAGTCAACTGAATCAGCATCATTTTACAGGCAGTACATTTCATAAGAAATTCAATTCTATGTAATGAATGCCAAGCACATCTGTGTTGGATGATAATTTGATGTGAAGTGAATCTCTTCTCCTCTAAGCACAATAGCCTCCGATGCAGCAGACCTGAGATTAAATTAGATTACCTTGTACTGACTCAGAGGGTATTTCTCCAGTAAGTACTCGTCACAGCCGCAGACTTTGAGGATGTACTTTCCCTGATACTCCTGCACACACATCTTTAGCTGCTCCTGGGAGAGCAGCATGCTGCGTGTCTTTTTACGAATGGCTTCAGCTATCACCTGCTCCGGTACATAGTCATGGTTGATCTTCAGGGTGTACTTCTGCTTGTCATTGCTGGGTGACACAATAACCCATATGACCACTATGATTTGGCCTGAGGGAAAGAGGAAAAAAAATTAGGAAATATGTGATCAGTTGTACACAAAACAAAGAAAGCACAGTAGTTGTGGTAGACATTGGATTGTATATTTAGGACATTATTAGTGGATCTTAATAGCTGAGTGTCAAACCTCTTACCTTTGTCGAGCTTGTTGTAGATGTGCCGGGGAAGTTCTGCACAGGATTCTACGTTGGGAGGATACACGTACAAAGCTCTGCTGTGGGGTCCGTTACTGTCTCTGAGGTCCACAGCCTCTTTACATACATTCAAAATGTTCCTTCTAAAGTCCTGCACTTCTGGGTCTTTCACCAAATCAAACTCACATATGGGCATTCCAATCGCAAAACCTGAAAGTGAAAACAAGCACTTCATTAAAAGCATTTTTATGTGCATTTTTTAACAGGTTAACGCTCCTCTTTTATGGACATTAAATTGTAAAGGCAAACACTTCCTACAGTTTATTATCATGACTGACATTAGGTTTGTGAGAGCAAAATAATTTGTAAAAATTACCGATCTCTCTGTTCAGAATCTTCTCTTCTCTGTTGCCTACAGGCTCAATTACTTTAAGAAAAGCCTGAAAGAGCCTGAGATCGCACAACCTCCTGGTCTCATCATAAAACTCCTCCCGCTCTGCCTCTTGGGTGACACTGACGAAAATGTAGGAGCTCTCCTCCTGCAGCAGATGGTATAGAGGGTACTTCCTGGCCTCTTTGAAAAGCTCATGCTTGACTGTGATCAGTGTAGCCTCCCGGAGGCACTCCAATGTGAGAATCATGCCATTTGGCAGAAGGCAGTCCACTAGGATGCTGGGGGGCATCAAGTGCATCCCCCATAGTTCTCCTGAGGAGGGCCTGGGAGGCATGGTCGTGCCTGCAAATCCGCTCTTTTCAGAGCCTGCTAATTATCAGATGAGCGATGTCAACCAACTGTGAGGAAGAAGGAAAGGGGATTATATAAGAATCACTGACCTGTGCACAATAATGCAAAACGCTTGTGGTAAATATTCAAGTATGCCAGAGTTGCATAGTGACATCATTTAAGAAACACTTCATTTACAGACCAATGCAAATTAATTGCCAAATAAACAGATATGATAACATTTGGTCAATAGGCTACACAATCACTACTGTATACAGTTTTATATCTTTTCTGATCACCGTATCTATAACACAAGAACATAATGTGAGGTCAAAGTGGTTCAACTTAGAAGAAAGGTGGCAGCAACACATCCATAACAACCTGGATCGATATCTTAAAGGATATAGATTAGAGTTATGAAAGCTGTCACGTTGTTGTTTATCTGTTCAACCACGGGTAACATAGTCAAACATAACAAGTCATAACATCTAAACAGACACTTCTTTAATAAATCGCTTTTTAGTAAGGTGATGTTAAAATTACTCATGCTTACATGAAAATAATGAACTTATAAACGTCCAGTCATGTCGGATCAAAGGACTTTAATATTCATGTGAACAGACGAGTTAGAACAAAACAAAACAGATAAGTCATTGAGAGTTAGCTGCTATCGTTGTTCTGAGCCTCGGTCACACTCATCTCTCACACTTTATGTTTTTGTTGGTTAACGTGAAGTGTTTGTTCCTTAGCTAGCTAGCTTATCAAGCTAGCCAAGTTCACTAAGCAGATCAATGTCAATTATTATATAAAAAAATCGACTGATACACAAGCAACATGTGAATAGTACAATAAAAGGGTAGGGTCCTGCAGTGTGTGGTGTGATAAACTTGGCAATAGTTCCGGCTAACAATATACACTAAAACACACAAACAAATACAAAGCTACCTGTGTGTCAGATAGCTAAAGCCAGCCGGTTAGCCGTGAAGCTAATCAGCACAAGCATTAGCAGCGGCTAGCTGAGGAAGTCCCATCCGCGCTCAAGCCTTAGTCCATCCAAACAATGATCCTGGAGGGTCAAGCAGACCCGCTTCACTGAAGTAAACACGCCACTATCTTCCCATGAGGTTGTCAATGAGATGTAGGGGAATACGCGAGTAATACTCCATGGTGGTCTTCATCGTACTGTCCCGTAAAAAAAACACTGCACACTTTGGTAGCACGTTAGCTCCACACAGCTAGCCTGCTCGAAGGAGGCTGCTAGCAGGCTCCTCATCATGGATGATGGACCGCCCTCCCACACACACAGTGAGGGGAACAGGCTGTCATGAGATGAGAGTGGGGAATTCAGGGGAAAGCCTTTTTTTTAACCGAAAAACCACCGAAAAACACGAGGAAAACTGTATGGACTTATTGTTTTGTTGTTACGGACAGTCAGTCACATGCACAGCTTTCTGCAGCATGTGTATTCATGGATGGAAAGGACCCTCAGATGATAAAAACTTATTCCTGAGACACTTTTCATAACTTCTACTACACTTCATGTTTTATTACTTCCTGTTGGTTTGTTATTATTTCCCTGCTGGCTTTTTAGTAAAACAATAGTATATCGTTTAAACTGAGCTTAGTGGGACAAGTCATCGCACATCTGCACACCCATCCTTGTGCAAACATGTATGTATCTAGGAAAGGGTTTCTCAACTAACAAAGCTGCCATGAGAGAAAGCCTCTGATACAATGTACCTATGATCATAACGCCATATGATCTTATATCAATAAACGCGATCATAGTGCACTTTAGTTCATATTAAAGTTTGGCGCTTCCCTTTAGCATTCAGTCCAATCATAATTCCCTTCACAAAAAGAGCAAGCTTTCCCCTTAATTCTCCCCTACGTGAGGTCAAGCGTCGGCCTCCCATCCTCCTGCTTAAATTTTAATTAAACCTCAAAGGGAAGCTTGGTGAAATCATTGTTCATGATAACTTGAGGTTTCCATCTCCGTTCATTCTGCAACTTGCCTGTCTGACTCGCAGTTGCTTACTTACTTACTTTACTGTTGACTTACTTACTGTACTTAGCCTACTTACTTACTGTACTTTGCCTACTTACTTATTTACTCACTGTACGTACTTACTAACTACACTTATTTACTTACTGTACTTAATGTTTTTATTTTATTTGTTTAACCTTTATTTAACCAGGGAGAGAAACTCATTGAGATTAAAATCTCTTTTTTAAGAGTGTCCAGGACATAACAAGCAGCAACACAAGTAACACAGTTTCAGACCAATAACAAAGCAGCCAAACATAAAAATACATCAACTTACTTACTTCCTGTTCTCACTTACTCTACATACTTACTTACTGTACTTACTTACTGTACTTACTTAATTACTTACTTACTGACTTACTTACTTACTGTTCTTACTTACTTACTTACTTACTTACTTACTTACTTACTTACTGTTCTTATTGTTCTTACTGACTTAGTGTAGGGTAGAGGTCAGAGATCAGCGCTGTGCTGGAAGTATATGGCAGTTTGTGATCTAAAAAAATGCATCTGGCCTCCCTTGTTTTTCAATGATGTTTCGGCCATTTACTCATGAGCCTGGTTTGAATCTGATTGGCTGGGATTTTCTTTTCTTCAAGGGACATCAGGAGAAGTTGACTTACTCTAAACAATATCAATATGCTCTTTAATATCTCTCACACTTCACTAACCTCCAGAGCAGAGGTTTATGTTGATGGAGTGTTTTGACGACATCGGAATGACACCAACTCAGTAAAAAAAAAACACAGAAGTGTGGATAATCCACCCTTTTTTACATTAAGTATTTTATTGGGGAAGCCCAGCTTCCTTTAGTTTCCTCAGAGAAAAACGCCTTCGCACCCAGCCATGTGTGAGAGTTGATGATAGTCAAGAAGGAGAGTTCAACTTTTTAAACCCCTTCTTTCTTCATTGTAGGCAAATAATAATAAAAAGAACAAGATGCAGCTTTGACAGAGGATAAGTGTTCTCTAGAGTGTAAATATTTTGGATTATTTTAGCTGCAGACCCACAGTGTGACAAAACCATTTTGTAAGTAGTTGTATAGTGAAAGCATTACATTTGTTTTATATACGAAATATCCTTGAGATTTAAATACATCTGTTTTGGGGTTGAATAGTAAATTTTAGATTTTTGAGTTTGAATTTTTTTTAATTTAAACTTTACATTAAAATCCATGCATGTTTTTTTTTTAATTCCAAATATTTATCGTTTTATAACCTTTTCATAAGCAAGATTTTTCAAGGAAAGTGAACAGTAGTTGAATACGAGCTCTGTCTGTGTTCATTGTGGTGTGGTGAGATACATTCCATTTTTGTGAGCACGTTAGTAGATCAGTCAGTCATGCCAGGTTCTGAATACCTCAGATTAGATTATGGAAGACATTTCATTGAGAGACCCAAGCATATTATTTGGTCACTGTGATAATGGATAACAAAAAAGAAAACATTATTGCTTCAAAAACAGTCAAATAAGTTTGAAAAGTTATTAAAAAAAATGGGCCTCATCACTTAAATAAGAAAGGTAGCAATATTTTCCCTGATCCATATTGGCATAGTTTTGTTTGTCTTGACTAAGGTTACAGTTGTAACACAATTCAGTCATAGTTTTTCCTGTATAACTGCAGGTTATGTGTTTGTCAGTCTCCAAAGATTCAGTTTAATATTACAAAATAGTCACATCCTAGATCCTGAGTGAAAATCAGCTGCTCATGACGTTTCAGCTGAAGAGGAAAGTTTGCCAAAGTTCAAAGCGAGGTCGTTTTACTCCACAAATTCCTCTCGTGATGTATTCCCTTCACCAAATGCTCTTCTTTCTCAGCGGCTGTACATAGTTCATCTCTTTATCTTTACTATCTCTTCACATAGCCTGGAGAGGTACTGAGTAAGCTTCACCATGACGATGATGAGGGCTCCTCCCGTCAGCATGCAGGAGGGCCACAGCAGCGAGTGGAAGACGACACTGTGATCGTACAGCCGTGTGAGGAGGACGGTGTCCTGCTGCTCACTGGGGTCGTAGAAACACGGGACCTGCTGGTGCACCTTCAGACGCTCTGAGATGTTCATGATGATGACGTGCAGGACAGCGCTGTCCTTTTGACACCGCGGCACGTAGAAACACTGCAAGGACAAGCCAAGGTCACAGAGGTCGTTTAGGGGTCATTCATTAAGAGTCGGGAAAATAGATACAGCACACTATGCTCATATGTTATCAGACAATATGGTAATAATTGTTACTTTTATTCTGTGCAAATAGGACTGAGCCAAAATAGTCAGCAATGTTCTAATTTAGATCATAATGCAACACTAATACTATATACTTCCAATTAGTTAGTGATATACTTTTCGGTGTGCACGTTCTGTATATCATTATTGGTATGACTATTACTGTTTTACTGGATTTCTCTTTGCTTTACTTCCTGACTCTTGAGCTTCAAAAAATGCATTATTGGGGAGTGCATCTTCTCTTACACAGTATCTAGTTTGTTTAATACACATTTTTAGGGTAATGTTAATAATATTAATACACAGGTTTCTGTGGCTAATTGTCAGCCTCTGATCCTGAGGATGTAGATACATTTGACAGGACGGTGCATAGAGTGAGAAACCAGGGAGAGAGAGAGTGGGAAATGACATGCAGGAAAGAAGCCACAGACTTAGATCCAGGCTGCCCCCTTATAAGGCCTATAGGCTCTGTACATTGGATGCAGCCTCCTACATTAAACAACTTTTATTGTTTAAAACTCTCTGAAGTCTTACTTCTGGATAATCACATTTTGCTTTCACAAAAATAAGATAAACAGAGTAAGTATTGTATTTTTATTTTTTTTAGGTAGGACTGATATTAAAATATGACTGTTCATTTTAGAATAAGATTATCTGCCTGTTACTGCAGCTCAATAGTTAAGAGTTATGGAAAGACTAATTACTCTATAAATTACACAGATGAAAAAAAACAATGATTGAATAATAGTCAATAAAAATAATAATGAACTATGTAACTGCTTGTTAGCATGGATAGCATAGAACAGCATAGAAAATTACGTTATACTAGAGGTTTCTAATATTTTATAAGAAGTCACAGTATAATAAATGCATTATTTATTCAGCCTTCTCTAGTGCTACAATTTTCTGTTTAAAGGGGTGACATTTGCAGTACACAAGGTCACAATAGTCAGCATATAGTCAAATATTTCAAATTTAATATTGTATCGTGACAACGTTTGGTAAAAACATTGTACGGTCAGTTGTGTGTTTTCTCACAATTAGCAATCATTCCTTTTTTGTCTTCTCTGTTATTGTACTTTTCACCCTTTGTGTTCAAATCCTTGTTTCAAACAGGACATATTCAACGTCCTATCCACTCACATTTTCTGAATTGTTTGCAGGGTAAATCTATAATCAGGCCAACATCTGATATCTGTTGTCAACATTTGAAACGGTTCAGTAATTCTCAGTGTTTTCCCTCTGGCACTCACTTCAGAGCTGATGTCCTGCATCTCCTCGTTGTGAGATAAACGGCTGATGCGGCTCGTGTTGTGGACACTCACGAAGACCTGCAGACATGGGTATTTGGAGACCCTCCAGCAGTCTGACCCACAGTTGTAGGAACAGTTCATGTCCGCTGTCACCGTGGAGTTGACTACAACGCACACACCCTCTTCTGTCCAAACACTGTGAGGACATTCAAATAGAGATTGAATTTAATGCAGAAAAGCAGCAAACATTTCAGAGATCTCACAGTGTGAAATCAACTCGGCTGGGGTGTAATTTCATAGTGTTTTGTATTTTGCAATTTTCACATTGAGGGAGAAACAAAGCAGTTTCTCAACAAGCACAACTGATGAATAAAACATGTGAGAGATAGAAATATCAGTTTACTCTTTTATAGGGAAATCTGTACCTGTCTGCGTAGGAGCGTAATATTGTAATCCCCAGGACAAAATACATCATGACTGAAGAGAGAATCATTCCAAGTCCAAGGAAGATTGCTCGATCTTCACCTGGCTTCAGAGCTGTCACTGTTTTCTTTTTATCCAATATATCGACGTCACGAAATTTCTGATAGATTGACCTAAATAATACAAATGAGAAACAGTCAGTCTTTTATTTCGGAAAAGCTACTTTGCACAAAAATAAGAACTTAAAGTGCACTGAGAGCTTATAGGCTCCCCCTCACTATCACTGCATTTTGAGTCATAAAAATGGCAACATGAATCTAGAAGAAATGCATCTGAAAACAACAACTACAGAGCAACAAAAACATAGAGAAAAACACACCTCTAATGCAAACCAAAATGAACACAAGACATACACAGAAGACAAAGAAATAATGGATGCAAAAAGCTTAAGGCTACACAAACGGCTACAAAATCACAAAGCAACTAGAAGAGATTTGAAACAAACAGCTACTAAGCAGCTCAAATGGACAAAGAGGTGCACAACCATCACAAAGGACATAAAAGAGGGATGCAAAACAACTTCCAAGAAACATCCACAAAGGAATCCCCACCACAACTTTAAGGGCACATAATGTGAACAAATTGATCAAATACAAAATGAAAAGATAAAACTAAACACATAAAAGGCTTGTTTCTGTCCTTTGGGCATCTTTTAGTCTGGATGGGTAAAAAGATTCTGGGGCACCTTTTCATGTCTGTTCTTAAAGACCCATTGAGTCTTTTTTTTCCCATCATCCAATCAATTTCTACTTACAAAGCGTCAAATCAAATCAAAAGTTATCCCAGGACACTTTAAGAGCTGACTGATCATATTTTTTGAAGCCTGACTCAGTATGACCCTGTTACCTCCTTTCACCCCCTCCACCCGATCCTCCTGCGCTTTTGGCTCCTGCCACAAAGAACATCTTTCCCGATGACCCGCGTCCTCCTTTCCTCGCTGATGCACGGCAGGAAGATTGCTGAAAAGACCTGTGAATTATAGCCAGTTTTATGTTTAGCTGTTTTACACCAAGACACACTTTTACGACTATAACTTCAAGAGAATCCCAAGTTAACTTTAACAGATTTGCAAATGACAAATCTTACTGTACCTTTGGTGCATATTTGCAAATGCAACACGTTTTTTTGTTTGTTTGTATGTTTACTTCCAGCTTTATAACCATTGATTAAATATCTCTCCCTGAAACAGCAGCTTGTGATTTCCAGAGTATTCTGCAGTGTTGGGACAGGAAGCAGCCCTGATATAGTGGACTCACTCTACCAGGTAAACATCTCATTTTAAGCACAAAGAAACTCTACAAAGGGTAAACAAGATGACAGATAGCCATAGATGACAGACGTGAATGTGGATGTGAAAAACCTACCTGCTATTTCCTCAACACTTGTGCTGTCAACACAAAGTCATTGGCTCCTCTCAGGACAAAACAACAACACCTTGCATGTACCTCCTCTTCTCTCTCTTCCAAGTCCTACAGCAGAAAACACAATTTTCAATGCTACACATGCAGCTCTGGCCACATAAATATCATTAGTCTTGATTCAGATGCAAATGAATGAGGCAAGTGAGATGTTTTGAGTTATTTGTTCTGGGTCACCCAGGGGTGAGCAGGGGGCTGAGGGTCGATGCAAACCCACTCTGATGATTGCCTGACATTTATTTTAAAGTACAGTTTTGAACAGATATTTAGAGTACATGGGTGCATATTTAGTTATGTGTGATCATTTGCTCCTATAAAGCTGTAATGTAAAAAATAACAGTACAATCCATCATGAGCCTGGATTTTTGAATAGCATTCATATAAGTGATGATCACTTTAAATGATGTTCACTGATCCTTTTCAGATACAAAATGATTATTACAAAATGAATCAGATTTGATATCTCTATGCATCATCATCCATCATAGGGATACCAGTGTCTGTAAAGGCCTCTGATATAGTGTTTAATATGGTATAGTGTATCGCTAAAAAACAACAATGATGATGTGCTAGAAACAAGTGTAATGTTAGAGTTCACGCAATGTCAACAATTAGTGTTTCCCACCAAAATGAAGATGTTGTTGGGTTTTGGAAGATGATCACGTCACTGTATTGGAATTAGTATCCTGAAAGAACAATAGTGTGGGAACATATCTAATGTTGACAATAAGCAGGCTGTTTTTGTATTATGACACATGTCAACCTTGCCAAAGAGCACGGAACAGAAACGGAAAATAAGTTCCTCTCGGATGAGTAATTTCCTCATTGTATCACATTCCCAGCTGCTCAGGGGAAACTCTACTGAGAGACGCCCCCACAGTGACAACAAAATCAGCAGGAAACCAAAAATGTTATCGTAGTTATTCTCCCATCAAAACACTTCACACATTTCTGCATGCAACAAAAACAGACACGTACATGAATTTTATGCTCTATCTTACAACTTTTCTCCCCCCTAAAAGCACACTGACCGTTGCTCCTCGAGTGTCTAAAGTTCCACACATGACTGTATTGATTTCAGCTCAACGTGGATGCACACTTTCAGAAATACAGCCTTACTACTTTTTTCTTTACAATCAGGAGTTTAAAGCATTTTGAGAGCAGTGTATTCTCTGCTGCTGAGCCTCATGCTGCACCTGACTTACAAGGGCAGGTCAAGGGAGGGAGGCTCATGCTGTTAAGCCTGACTTTGCAGGTCCTTCAGAGTTACCTTCAAATTAGGGAAATAAATAAAAAAATGTATATCAAATGTAAAAGATGTAATTATGCCTACCTTCCAAATTGTTTCAGTAATGTTTTATTTCTTTACTTTTCTAGAAATAGACCCCTGTGAAATTATATGTATTAGTATTTCTTATAAACTTCACTCTATCCAAAGTAAAGCTAACCAACAGGAAGATATCCTCAATGACAATCCCTTACAGTACTGAAAAATTTAACTTTGGATACATTTGTGTCCTTTTTTTCTGCTTATTTAAAAAAGGTACTGAGTCTGCATTGTCACATCATGCGAGCAGTGGAGGGAGACAGACTTTGTAGCAGACTTTTGTTCATGCTATTGTGGAGGTGCTCTAAAGCTCTACTTCAGCGTGAAACTGCTTACTCCAGCAGAAACCTATTGTTCACATTTTCCTATCATCAGTTTAATGAATCACATATCTGAAGACAGACAGAGCAGGCCGACCTGACAGTATATTCTCAATGGATGTGTCCTTGGTTTCATATTTTCTTCCTGCTGCTTCTTTTTTAAGACTCAAAATGGGACTGAATGAGTGATTAAAGATAAGTAAATGACACCTCTAGAATACCACTTAATTATAGAGAACTACACAGAGACATGGCAATTATATTAAGAGAGACAAGATGATCACAGATGACACAAACAACAACAGAGATGTTCAATTGACAGACTAAGAAACAAAATAACATGGAAAAAGCAACTAAAAGTAAGAGATGTGTAACTTCGCAAAAAACTCAAGACGCATGACCAAAACAGTATAGAGCATCAAGAAGTGATGCAACACATCCCAAGAAGGACTGCGAATCCGTACAGAACCTGTACCAACCCAAAGAGATGCTCAAATAGTTCACAGAAATGTTGAACACAAATAGAATAGAATATACACAAAAAGGACTTAAAACTACAGCCTAACAAGCAAACTACAAAAACAATAATATCCAAATGAGATGCAAAACAGGCTTGTGTTTTAATTAGCTTAGTGTCATTTTGTGTGTGCGTGTAGTGTGTCTGTGTGGATGAGGAGGAGGTTGTCAAGGGGCCTGTTGTCACACAATCAATTCATATTCCCAAAGAGTATTTGTAATAACCTTTTGAATCCCATTGAGACCAGACTGTGTGTTCTTCATAGAGAGTGGAGGTCTGAGGGAGCTACTTAGATCCTGAAAATGTTGCATTAGCAGGTGTTTTCTCACCTTGTGTGCTTCGCTGCACGAAAGGAATTCAAAGCGTGGGCCTGTTATCAACACGATCTTCAATGAAGAATGTCTCAGCATGTATTTTTTGCCATGTCCTTCCAGTGATTATTGCCTCCCTGTCAGGTGTTCCATAGTGTTTGTTGCCTTTAAAGAGTCACATGTGTCACTTCACAGCCCCGCACAGACGTATAACAGAGCAGTAAACACTCACCTGAGGTGTGCATACAACAGCAACTGCAGTGTGGAAAGTGAAAGGCATTATGAAAGGCATGTCTCAAGCATACTGTACATACAGTCAGTGTTGTGGGCACAATGTCAAAACCCAGTCATCCATTTAGAATTGAATTAGGAGTCTTTTTTATGGTTGTTTTGTTTTGTCATTATACAGTTAAGACTCATCAAGGCAGTTGATAAAAAAGGGAAAGTAAACAGATACATTTTCAAAGCTACTTTACAATGCAAATCATTTGAACAGCCAACATTGTAACTCCATAAACTGCACATGCATTAGCTAAATAACTTTTTTGTATCCTAGCTATGTGCTGTTTGTTGGCCCTTAATCATAGGTTGCATCCTCTTTAAGCGCATGGTCTGCTGTCTCAGTGTTTCTCATTGGTGCCTGTCATAATCTCTTGTCTTTGCACTTCCAAATTAAAATAAGCCCCAGCTTCTGTGTGAGGCTAGTGTGATCTGAGTTGAAATAACAGAGGTAATACGAAGGATGTGGGGGGTCTTACCTCTTGTAGTAGTGTTGTTTTGATAATCCAGACTTTGGGCTACAACTGTCAGCAGTGGCCCTCCAGCATGGCCTGGGCTCCCGGAGAAAGCAGCTGGTCACCTCTTATTTAAACCCCAAACCCCGACTGAACAGAATGCCTGTCATACCTGTTTTAGTAATATGAGTTCCCTGTACAATGCTGTCATGCTTAAAATGAGTCAGTCCAGTTCAATGAATTTCCACTGTGACTCCAAATAACCATGTGTGACTGGCTCCACTGGGGGCCTGGCGCTATGCTGCATGTCCAGAGAGGAATTCAGGAGCAGTTATTTCAACCCCCCAGCCTTCCTTTTCCATGTTACACATGTACTGTATGTTTAGAGGCTACTTGAAGGCCACCTCTGAAGACAGTGTGAGTTAAACAGTGCCTCCTCTTGCCACAAGGTGTCTCTGTAACCTCATAGACTGTAGACAGATAGAAGGGGGTTCCTCTAGAGCGGTTATTAACAACAGTTAAAATGGAATCCTGAACATGATTTGTGTGGATGATTCTAATGATTTACTGCTTAAAAACTGGCAATTAAGCCATTGAATTAAATGGGAAATATACAAAACTGATGTGAATTTCAGACATTTACCTTTTGGAGCATGAAGTGATAGTCTTTAACTTTCTGCAAATATTGTGATACAAGTGATGTATTTATTTTGTTGGAAGTTATTTTTTTGTCTAGTTTTTTTTACATCAGATTTTTTTAAAAAGTCAAGGAAAATCACTTAATTCATCATCATTTTCATGTGAAAAATAAATATTTTAATTTATTATGCAATACCATACAGCACAATAACATACAATAGGACCATATACCATGTGCTATATCTGTCATCCACTGTAGAATCAAAGTTAAGAACACGAGATAAAAATTATGAAAGCAAATTCGGCTTTGCATGCTGAAAAATGTGCTTGTAGATATTCCTTAAAAGTAGCATGTGGCATTTCTATATTTATGAATTATTATCACATAGTTTAGAAACAACATAGGAAAGACAACTTCCTACATTACCAGCTGGAAAAAAAATCCATATGGACCATAAGCAGACATGAATTCTTTCAAAATTTCAGTCCTCCCAGAGGACCTTGAATTTCAGGAAGGTAAGAACTAGTAACTTTACGAGAGCTGCTATTTTTAATTTTGTTGTGCTTCTAAAAGAGGAACAATGACAATAAAAGAACTCTGATTATAAAACTATGGGGTATGGGATCCTTGCACACCCTATTTAATAATCCATTTTGCAGCAGTATGTATTCAATGTGCTTGATATGTTTGATCATAAAGTCTGTCTATTATTGCTGCATTGTTCTGTTCATCACTTTCCATTCACTGCCTCTTCCAACCTCAGTCCAGTGATGTGTAATGAACAATCACAAGACATCCTACATGAAGAGCTCTGTCCTGGCTCATGATGGCTCAGATGCTTCTTTCTTTAATTGCGCTCTCTTGTGTTTAGCACTAAAATGAATAAGATATACAGGAGGGCAGGAAAAACATGTGCACAAGTATAGATGAGAAAAAGATTGAAGGACACACAGATGGAGAGGTATTTATTTGAGGTTTAGCCTAAACATAACATGGCAACAAAGATGTGCAGACTGTATAGAGTCCCACATTTAGAGGGAAATTAACATAGTTACAGAGGGGATGAAAGGCGATTCTGCTTCTTTGTTTCTCAGGATCTAAAAATAGCTCTTGCTGAGCGGGCAGTGGAGCTGAACTGCAGTCCCTTCTCTTGCTCAATTTTCCGCTGTTTTGTCTTTCATCTTCTTGCAGACATATTTCATAGCGTTAATCATGCGTGTGATATGTAGTGCTGTGAGGTTTAAGAGCGATTAAGTCAAGTCGATTTTTTTCTCTCTCTCGTTACAAATAAATAAAAATCACAATTGACCCCAATTTGAACATTCATTTTATTGGAGATTTCTGATATCCTCAATACAATATAGAGTTCTAGAGGTGCAGATTAAGAATGATCTGATTGTTAGTTTTGCATATCTACACCTAAAACACAAGGTTACATAACAGTTGTCACTTATTTGTAAAACAGTGAAAAACGATGCAGATATCAAATTTGCATTCATGGTTTGACATTCTCTCTTTTAAAAAATGATGGTAATAAAACAATTCCTCTTCATATGTAGCCACAAATGTGATCTTCATTTCTGCCTTCTTTAAATAAATCACAGTTACTGCTGTGGATAAGGCAGTATAATAAAGCTCTCTGCAACTTAAGCAGCAGTATCCAAGCAATTACACAATTCCAACAGGTCCAACATATATGTGCAGTGTTTTGGCTGTCCTTGCATCCCTAGCAACCTTGCGTTATTATCCTACAGATTAGCTCCCCGCCCCCACACACAGATAGCTACTGCTGTACTCTTTCTAGTCTCACATTTATGGAGGGAAACACAGTTAATCTCATTTCATGGAGGGCATCTGTACAATACAAACATAAACAGAATGTATGACTTGACATTTTCTCCAATATAGTATACGTGCATGGACAGTATAAAAAGAAGAGTATAGGATTTGAGTCAATTCACAATATTTGCACTTATCGAGTGAATCATATTGTGTAAATCTTGGCATTCAAGAGGAGAAATGTGCCTCAAATTTGTTCACTAGCAGCCAAAACAGCCTCACAAAAAGTGGGAGTGATGGAAATAACCCCTAATTGACCTAAAGAGACAAACAGCAAAGAAACAAAAAGTTGGTGGTGCATAATTTCACCCTGCGCACCTCTATATTGATGTGTACCACATTATATTAGACAGGGAGGTTTCTTGTGCTATAAGGATGTTGGCTAAAGGCCAGAAGAGCACTGGGATCATAAATTAGGAGGATTAAACAGATTGGATAGTAAAACACACACAAAATATCTGCGTACTCTTGTAGCACACAAGTTCTTCAGCAACCTTGGTAATTAAATATAACCTTTTAGATTGGTACCATGTAATTGCATCTAAATGCTGCATCTCTGCCACATAGTCATTGTTGCAGATGGTATCCTGCACATTTTTGAAAGTATAAATGAAATTATCACACACATTGTTTTAGTTTGTGATGGTGCATGTGCAGAGTTTATAGGAGTAATTTAATTGTCCCTATATTCTGCATTTCATGATATATCATCATCTAACATTGGGACAAGCAAATGCTGTGCTGGCCCCTCAGCAGGGACTAACAGGAGAAGTTTCATACAAACTATACATTTACTTAAGTTTGAAGGTCAGCACCCAATTATTTATATGAATTGCTAATACAGCTTAACTCATCAAGGTATGCCATTTTAAAACTATTCCGTAATCATATTCCTGGGGAACATTGAGATAATTATTGTGATTATTGATTATGTATACATCTGGGGGAGAAAAAAAAATCTGTGTAAAACACAGATTGCAATGATGATGTAAGCTTGTTGTTGACTTTCCCAGTCTGAATGACTGAGCAAAGGAGAGGGGGTGGGGTGTCATTAATCCATGTCGAGTGATGACCCAACAGGCGAAAATGAGGTGTAGTGGGGGATGGGAGAGGACACAGTTGTTATGACTGGTGCTTGGCTGCGGGACAAACTTCCAGAGGCCTCGGCATCTTTTTTTTTTTCTTCTGTTACACTTCATTGGTCGGTTACGACAATGCATTCCATTTTTATGTGAATCTGTCAAACGGACCGGGGGCTACTACTGAATCAACCCTTTGAGGACGACTATCCGCGATAGCAATCATCCCAGACTTGTTTGATGCTTTTGTAAAATAGGTTAGTTTACAATATCGCAATATGTCATATTCAAACACATTTTAAAACAATACTTTTTTTTTTACATAATTCATTTCTCTTGTCTACATGTACATTAAACACCGCAGTGTGATGTTCTCGATATAATAGGTGATACATGTATTATGTATTACCGTAGTCATGTGTCTATCGTTACACTGAGCCTCAGAGACAGACCTTCTAAAACAACAGTAGTTACAGGCAGAAGCTCATTTGTGCATGTCGGGTCACTCCACTGTGTGAAGCCGTTGCTGCTTCATACCGCCTGGCTTCGGTTTGAATATTATAACCTTACGATAGTTTACGTTTGTGCGAAAATCATCCTCCTATAATCGATTAATCAGATAGCATGATCTGACTCGATCACGCGAGCCGCAGAAGACACCGTCAATTGAGAGTTGTTTTTCAAGTAGGTACAAGATTATAGCAACACTGTCATTAGCATATAACGCTAGTATTAGCCATCGAGCTAGCAAGCTAGTTAGCAGGTTAACAGTAATAGCAAGCAGCCGATTTCACTGTACACCTTAAGAGTTGATGTTTCTACGAAGCTAACGTAATGCACCCTACACTCAGTTACTTTAAAACAACTACCAAACATTAACAAACTAAGTAGTCAACTGTTGGCTTTGTACATTAATTTAAAGGTGTGTTTAGAGCTCTTTGCCGGAGTGGCATGTTGTGAGGATTGGTGCTGACGCTAAGTCGCATGTTAGCTGTCGAGCTAACGTTACTATGCTCAACGTGTTTAAACGGGATTTAAGGCGTGAAGTTCAAATTGCAAAAGTTAGTCCTGCATTAAAACACATTGCTAAAACAAACATGTACATGTGAGGTTACTTAATAACGACGTACTGATTATGAGCCTCTTAGTGACCCATCACATGTGACTATTGTCAGCCCGCCTTTACAGTTAAGCCATTGTACACTTACAGGACAGCTCTCCACTGTTTTAGGAGAAATTCTCTCAACTTATCATAAAATAAGACATTGAATTTTCCCAGCACTGAAAGACAAACATTATTATTAATGTTATTTCATATTTGATTTGGGATCTAAATGTAACGCAGTGCTTTTCCCTATTAGGAGCCCAGAGTACTTGCTGTGGACAACAGAGCTATGATGCACACCTGAGGACATCTCGATCACATGGGTATATCACTTTTTGAATTAACCTTTACCCCCCCCCCCCCCCCACACACACACACACACACATAATTTCTCTTGCTAGACACATGCATGTATATGAAAAGTTAAACAGAGTAGAGAATGGATTGTAATCAGACAGAACCGTGCAAGAACAAGTCAGTCCAGACAAACTTCGTCTCAAACAGGTCTCCAAAACATTTGTTTTTATTTTATTTATTTTTTTACAGTCAGAACAGGGCGTCAACTGACGGCCGCAATAACTTTAAGCTAATGATTGTAATCAACATTCTGCATGCATTATTTCAACATTATGCTCAGGTTTCAGATAGATAGATAGATACTTTATTGATCCTGAGAGAAATTGAAGTTATGTATAATTTGGAGGGAGTGAGCGCACATGGTAAGAGTGTATCCTATCAGAGCAGGGATAAAGGACACAACACTGGAGTTCTTTAAGGCCCTATGTCCACCTTGCACTTTTCAGACAGAAAGCACTGGCTGTGATTCTGGAGCGCTTGGTTGAAGCACTTGTGCGCTGATAATAAAAGCTCTGCTGTGTGTTGTCTCTATGACAACAGTCCCTTAATGACAGCCACTGGATGACCAACACTGCTCTGTTCTGTTTTATCTCTGAGACAGTTTTTTCCCCCTCCACTGTGAGTATCAAACAGAGGAGGCTCTCCCCCCTCCTTCTTTGTCTGGAGCAGGAGCAAAGAGGATGTGTGCTCATGGCTCGATCCATAGGATGCAAAATGTAACAATATAATATGAAATGGAAGTTGGTCTTTGAGCTGGAGAGGCGAGTTCTATCGAGCTGCCCTTGAGCAAGGCACCAAACTTCAAACAGCTGTAGCAGTAGACATCTCTCCATGAATGCATGTCCACTGTTCCTGTTTGTGAGTCTGTGTATTTCGGGCCCATGTTTGTGAGAAGCACCTCTTAATATGCAAGTGTAAGCCAGAATTTCCCTCAAGAATTTCTAAAATATTTTGAATATATATGAATACTACCAATCACCAACATATTGAGCTTTTGTTTTTTTGGCTTTTTAGTTTAGAACATACCAAATTTCGTTGTCATGTTCAAGCAAGGTCCAAAATTAACAGCTCCTGAGCACCAAATATGGGTAAATTTTTCCGTGTTGAGATTCGATTTCACGATGCTATCTGCCACATGGAGGGTAAATGTTTATACCCAACAGTTCCTTTATAAAAACTATGCTTAAGCACGTTTGCTGAAGCTACTTTTCTCTGCTGTCTGTACGACAGAACAAGGAGGGGGCACGCTGAGTCGCATCAACATACAGTACTGCACAAACGCACACACACCAGAACACCACACGCACTTTCAGGACCTGACACACCGAGGAGATTGTTGGTCACCAACGATGAACGATCACACCCTAGTTTCTGTGGCTTCACGTCTTTTTTTCAGCCGATTCGACGCGTTAAAGCGGCACGGTTGTTGAGAGGAATCACTCTGATTGGCTGTTCGGAGGTTTCATTTATCTCCAGCTCTTCAACTTTTAATCAGACATCATTCTTGATTGGATGTACCTGCATTACGAGTGTTGAGTGAGAGCAGTGTGAAAATGGTCTTATCGTATCATAACATCGGACTGTAAGCGCCTGCATGGAGAGTTATTTCCTCTCCCACGGGCAGAACGTGCGAGGTGGTTGGCTGTCAGTCTTTGCGGTGTGTTCAATTGCAACTTTTTGTCCATGAAGTGAGGTGGCGCCACAGTTGGTCTACGTCGCCTTGTTCTTTTTTTCTGTCTGTTTGGTGGTTCAGAATCTTTAGTTTTCTGAACAAAATTAGTCAGTCATCTTTACGGACGTAGTCAGAAACACATGATCTGCTCAAAAGGTTCTGCTTTTGTCAATAGTGACGTTATCACACCGCCTGCTGTAGTCTGTAACCTTCTCCACTCTGACTTTGTTAAACGGCACGTTTGAAACCCTGATGATACAGTGCGGGCTACATGCACGCTACACTTTCGACTTGCAGCGTAGGAGCAGTCACAGATACCCACGATTCAATAAATAGGGCCAATAATTTTTGATTTTCCCAGAATTCTTTTTTTCATTTCCCGAATTTTTTGTCTTCTGAATTCTGCGTTTTTCGATATGTTTTATTTGATCAGCTCACAATCATTTTATCAGATCAGAAAATTGAGAAATTACCAAATTTTTCACTTGGATTTTACCCGGAGTTTCACCTGCCGGAGCCCTGAAGACGTCCTTCGCCCCGCCCCCCTTCCTGTCTGACAGAGAAAGTCTCCTGCTGTGATCACATAGGTTGGAAGAATCTCCGGAGCAGTCGGACGACTACCTTTAAAAAAAAAAAAAAATGCGAGCCAATATTTTTGAACAATTTCTGAATTTCCTGATCTGTTAAAATGACCCAACCCATGACTTACATCTGTAATTCAACAGAACATAAGACCTTATTGAAGACAACAATTTTTGTATAATTGTGAGTAATGGTAATGGTAATTTTGGACCATTTGTACAAGGAATGCAGGTTGACTGAGTGTGAGTCCTCCGCTGGCAACGCTTATTGTAGTCTGGAGCTGTGGTCATATGAGACTGGTGTCAATGAGTTGAATGTCTTCAGAGCTCTCCTCTCATCAGCTTAGGCCTCTCTTAGTTAGACTGACTGCTATTTCAAAGCTCTCAATCTCTGTTATCCACCTTTAAGAAACTTTTAACTGATTGGAAAATGAATTTGATTATGACATGACAAAATCAACATCTTAGTTTCAACGTGTCTGGCTTAGTCAGCAGAATGACAAATAGAGCAACACTAAATTCAGCCAGCCTCACAGATGACTGGAGTAGATCCTGAAGAATGTACTAGTTCATAACTCCCCCTGGAATCAATGAATCCAGAATTGTTTTAAATTGATTCTGAAGGGATTTGAGACCCCAGGAATCGAAACCAAGCGTGTTTGCGAAAGCTTGAAGTACGGTCACAGTGAGACATCTACTTTAGACCTGGGCAATGAAACTATAGTTATTGTGGGGAAAAAAAATCTCAATATAATTATTAAAAATAATCAAAAGTTTAATTAATTTAAACCTGTAATTACACGATCCAAACACTGGGAAACGGGGGTGCTAATGCGGCTTGAACACGAGTTCGACATTAAGGAGGAGAAGGAAAAGACAACCAATCCTTTCGCAGCGATATGCGGACAGACGTTTGGAGCGAGAATGTAAACAGACAAATTAGCGCAAAGCAGGATGTAAACAGACAAATTAGCGCTAACGCCACTAAAGATAAACTGAGCAAAGTGATCTTTAAAGTGCAGAGACAAGTGCAGCTAACACCACGAACCATTTCCCCCATTTATGACCCGTCAGAAAACACTGAAGGAAATACTTTTCCAAACGAGAGTTAGTGTGGACCATAATGTATATGATGATGATAGAAATGTTTAGCTCTGTAACTTCTGATGCTGACCTGCTTCTGTTAAATGATAATTGTCATGTTCTGACAGTAAAGAATAATTAAACCACAGTAACCATCTGGTTTCTTCAACTTTCACTCAGGAGCAAAAATCAGCTTTGAAATTGAAAAGAAATAATGATTGAGAATTATCGATATCGACTGATATAAACATTTCTTATCATAATAAAATTTTTGTCATATTGTCCACCTCTCTACATGTTATATCTGCCACAGATGAAGTTCTTGTGGTTAAAGACAGTTGAGCTGTGGTTAATTATGAAACCCTCCACACAAACGTGTGGTGTAGTAGGGTCGATGTTTTCTGTAATAATGTTTTGTTTCACGCAGAGATTATAATTTCTGATGGCTTTGTCCACAAACAGTCGGTCTGTATGGGAGTCTGTTTGTTTTGAAAGCGTTTGCTGGTTTCCCGTGGTTCAGCGTGTCGAGCTATGAGGACTTTTCTGACCACCTTGTTAGGATAGCTGAAGGGCTTCTAGCAGATTCCAGGCCTCTTGTTCAGTTGGTCTTGGATCTCAGCCGCTGGGATGTGGCAGGAGGCTTGTTGACTCTTTCAGTGGGCTGACTGGATGGAAACAGTAGAAGTCCTGTATCCCAGCCAGACCCCTTGTTTATTTCCACAGTCCCGTTTAAACAGTGTGGGCTCTGCAGATAGAAAAACGGAGCCCAGCACAAGCACTGTTGAATCTGTTATTGCTGAGGCTTAAAGCCCGTCTTTTCCAGACCTGCCCGCATGTCTCATGAACATGGCTGGTAATTATTCCCAGTTGTAGGTTTATGAATGGAAAAAGCTTCCCTGTCGGAGCCAGGTAGCTTTCTGCAGCAAACACCAGTCGAGAGTAACTAAGCCCGTTTCTTTACCAAATGGCAGACAGCAGTGGAGATACTTCTCTTCTTAGAAGTTGAAAGATGTAGGTCAAGTAACTTGATGTTTTTTTAAACCTCTTCCTCCTCTCAGTTTTCATCGTGTGTGCCAGTTTGGTAATGAGCTACATCATTAGCTTGTAGTGTAACACAATCCCCTGTGTGTGTGTGTGTGTGTGTGTGTGTGTGTGTGTGTGTGTGTGTGTGTGTGTGTGTGTGTGTGTGTGTGTGTGTGTGTGTGAGTGTGAGAGTGTGTGTGAGGGCTCTATTTTACACCTGGCTCAGTGCAGATGCCTGCATGCCATCTTTCTTTTCATGCACTTTGAGTGATGAAGATATTACTCAAACCTCGCTCAGCTCTGTAGTCTGTAATATCATCGGCTGCTAAACTAGACTCTGCTCTGTGGTTTCTCTTACAGGCTCCTCTCCTGTGCTGACCCAATGGTTTAATCACCAGGACTCAAAATGAGCATAAGCAGTGATGAGGTCAATTTCCTGGTGTACAGATACCTACAAGAGTCAGGTAAGTCTGCAAGAGGAGAATCTTTTTTTTCTTCTTGTTACACCTCCCTGAATAAGTCACAGTCATCTTTATTGTCAATTTTTCAACATGTGCTGGCAGGGTCCCAAATTAACACCCACCAAGCGCCAAATGCAGGTAGATTTTCCAGTGGCGAGTAGATTTCAGAGGGCTGTGCGCCATATGACATTTTTTTTTTTTTTTTACCAAAAAGTCATCAGAACTATGCTCTAAGCACGTTTTATGTCGCTGCCTGCATCTACTTTTTCTGCTCCTCTCTCTGCTGCAGTGACTGTGTGAGCATCATTGCGAACGCTACAAACATCACATTTATTTGAAAAATAGCCAGCAAATATATTTTTAAAATTTCTCAGTTTCCCTGATCTGTCAAAATGACTGATTCAACTGAACACAATGCTTCCTCAGTTAAATGGACGGTAACAGATGTGTATGTGACACAAAAACACTATTTGTTATTTCAGCTGGTATAAAATATGTTTGGCCGGTGAGTCAAAAAGTTCATCTCAGACCCTGTGTGCTGGACGTGTTTTTCTCCGAGCCACGGTGTAAACTAACAGTAGAACGACTTTAAAAATATATAGAAGCATTTAAAGGATAAATACAAAAGTACAGATTTACAAAATGTTCAAGATTCTGTGCAGAGATTTGCATTTCGAAAAAACAACAGCAGCAACAAGAAATGTGCATGGACTCGTATAAACCGCAAGTGAATAAATAAAAGGGCCTGACTTAGTGAATAAAATAATAAATATGTTTTTGTATTTTAAGAGTCCTTTTGTTTTGAAAGTGACTAATGCTTTTGTGTCGCTGATGAGGAACAATCTTTATAAAGTGGCATCTGTGTAAAAGTGTCTGGTGCTTATTGGTTTCCAGTTCCAGCTGGGGGCAGAGAGAGAGAGAGAGAAGCAGTGTGTTTCCTTCGTTTAGGTAGAAATGTAAAGTGTTACATTATTCACTGCTTCTCTTGGCTCCAGCCGATTGAACTTATCTGCATTCTGCTTTCCAAATTACCCAACCCTCCTCCAGGCTTCTCCCACTCAGCATTCACCTTTGGCATAGAGAGCCACATCAGCCAGTCCAACATCAATGGAGCCCTGGTGCCCCCTGCTGCCCTCATCTCCATCATCCAGAAGGGCCTGCAGTATGTGGAGGCTGAAGTCAGCATCAATGAGGTCAGACTCCTCATGAGGGGAAGTTTGGGATGACTCTGGCAGGAAGAGCTGCACATTCAACTTCAGTTTCAAACCTCATGGTTTACAGCTGATGCTTAATCCAGCTATACGGTTGAGAAAAGAGCTTTTAAAGTGTCTTGTTGTCTTTTTAGGACGGGACACTATTCGACGGTCGGCCCATCGAGTCACTGTCGCTGATCGATGCTGTGATGCCAGATGTGGTCCAGACCAGGCAGCAGGCCTACAGGGACAAGCTGGCCCAGCAGCAGCAGGCGGCTGCAGGAAGTTGCAGTAGCACAGGGCCGCAAGGAAGCACCAAGAACGGGGAGGGCGCTGCCAATGGGGAGGAGAATGGATCCCACACCTTAGCCAGTAAGCCTGCTCATGGCTGTAAACAATCTCTGAATCAGCTCCTGAACAAACACTTCTCTGTCTTCTGGTGTTTAGGGGCAAATAAATGTGAATGGTGTCGTACCTTGATGTGGGGCTGGGCGATGTGGACCAAATATTATGTCTTGATATTCAGCTGTGTTTGTTGTTATGCACGGTGGCTGTACAGAAGACGTTTATTGATTATTTTAACACAACATAAACTATCCATAGAAACAATCTTGTCTTGCCCTGTATCCCGTCTGAAAATATATATCGATATAATATTTAGATATTATATGCCCAAAGTGTGTGTGTGTGTGGGTGTGATTTGCCTCTCTCATTATAGCTGCTTTGCATATCAGGCGTTTTGTTATTTTAATATCTGTGACTTCCTTATGATTACACAAGGCTGCTCTGGTGTTTTTTCCTCATGGCTCGTGGTGCATCTCTTGACTGACCTTTAACCACTATACAGTTATTTCTTTGCTTTGGGGTTGATGATTTGTATTTTGTACCGTTTAAACATTTGATCAAGCTGTGGACGACGGCCACAGCTTGCTCTCTTGAGTCCACAGCTGTCAGCTGTTCAGGCCGGTGGTAACTGTAGTGCAGAGGCGTCTGCTTAAGAAATGGTGGCGACAACATTCTGTTTGAATTAACGACATCAGACTATGACGTGTGTGTGTGCACTGCTGTAGGGCCGGTCTGGTTTTCAGAAAGACCAGATGAGGTCAGAATGGGCGTCTGCTTCCCCGCACTGTAAAACCCAATCAGTAAACTGTATTCAGTTAAAACTTACTAAATTGAATTTGCGTTGAATATTTGAGAAATGAAGTCAGCTGAAGGCCTCGTGTCGACTTGAACAGCAGTTTGTTGAAATCCTGAAACCACGCCACACCCGTTATACATACAGAAGAGTCTCTGTCCTAAACTCTTTTGTGGGTCATTATTGAGGATTGAATGAAAAACTACAAAGACTATTCCACGAGGAGCGATGATTCCTTACATCTAGTTTCTGTCTGCCCCGCACGAGGAGCAAAGTGATTTCACACTGATGAGTTTTGTTTCTCACCCCTCCCCACAGATCACCACTCAGAGATGATGGAGGTGGACAGAGACGTGGAGATCCCCCAGAGTAAAGCCATGGTCCTGAGGGGCCATGAATCCGAAGTCTTTATCTGTGCCTGGAACCCTGTGAACGACCTCCTCGCCTCCGGGTCAGTACAGGTTCCCGACGGTAATTTTTTACTTGTTTGAACTGGTCACACGGGTAACTAGGACACGTGTCCTTTTTTCTGGAACACACAAGGACAGTAAGGATCAAATGTATTTTATACAAAGTCACATGTTCAGCACATTACTATATAAATGAGAAGTCTGTCTGTGTATGAACTGTAGAGTATCGTAGTGTTGTGAAACTTCCTGGTTTTTACATATCTTGTGAAAAATCAGCTCTGTGCAGCTGCGGGGTTGCAAGTGCAGGAGAGGAAAAAAAAGACTTTGGCGGCCCATCCACTTACTTTCCTCTGTCTGTGATTCTGAATGCGTTTCATGCCCATCAACATCCGTCACAGAAATCAAACTGTGAAGTGTCCCTGAATCAAAGCCTTCATCGGGAACACATCTCTGATTATGTAAATGAGAGCTGCTGCCATCAGATCTGAGGAGTTACATGGGCAAGAAACCACACAGCCCACGGGACAGTCAATGAGTTTAGTGCTTCATCATCATCATCATCATCATCGTCATTCAGAATCATTTTTCTTAACGTTCCTCACCAGATGAGATGAACAGGTTAAAAATGGGGGCAAAAAAAAAAAGGTGTAATTTGATACCACCTCCAGGTTTGATTAATGATTTAAAACTCAACTCAAGAGCAACATTGACTTGAATGCTGTGTTAATGTTCCTAATGTGTGTGTGTGTGTCTTTCTTTGTCTGCATCTGTGTGTGTATGTGGCTGTTGGTCGGGGCAGGTCTGGGGACTCGACAGCACGGATCTGGAACCTTAGTGAGAACAGCACAAGCGGATCCACTCAGTTGGTTCTCAGGCACTGCATACGGGAAGGAGGCCAGGACGTACCCAGCAACAAAGACGTCACCTCACTGGACTGGAATGTGAGTGTGTGTGTGTGTGTGTGTTGGAGTCAGACTGTAAGATCGTGAGCCTGTCCCATTGAGTGCACTGCTTAGTAACGTAATCAAGTTAAATTCGAGTGTGTGCCTGGATGCGACTACAACTTCCACTAAAGGCATTCCATCTACCCTGAGACGTGTGGGCGATTCTCTCCAACGTGCCAAAAGCTCTGCTGCAAACTTTAGTTTGATGAAGTCAGTGCGCAGCTGCAAATCAGCATTCAGCTTTTAGACTTCATATCTCGGTGTTGTTTAAAATGGCATTAGGAGATTAAATTCTACCCGTATCACCTGTATTAAATGAACTGACCTCAAATGAACGAGAGCGATCTGTCTTTCTTTCAGAGCGAGGGAACGTTGCTGGCTACAGGCTCGTATGACGGCTTTGCTCGAATATGGACGAAAGACGGTGAGTTTGTGGCCCCCTTCCGTATCATCTCTTTTAAAAATGGTGTGATGTACCTGCGCTCGTTCTTATATATATATATATATGTATATGTATGATTTGTTCAGGCAACCTGGCCAGTACTTTGGGTCAGCATAAAGGTCCTATATTTGCACTCAAGTGGAATAAGAAAGGAAACTTCATCCTCAGTGCTGGTGTAGACAAGGTAAGACAAAGGTTTGGACTCCTGACTTTTACTCTTGAATACGTTGGATAAATGCCTCTGGGATTGACCTTGAAGGCACTGCAGCTCATTCCGTATTCATAGTGACCTTTACTGAAAAGTGACAGATTTCCCATGGAAACAAAGTGTGCAGATGAGATGTAACACAGCGGGGGGATGTTGCTCACAGAGACGGCAGTGAGAGAAGGGGGTCAGATTGCTTCTGAACATAAAACTGTTCTTTACGGATTCAACAGGTTTGATTGGACGTTAAAGCCACTCAGTTCACACATTATTAAGTAAACCGTAATGTGTCGTGACTGGCTCAAAGGTCAAATAATTGAATAAAACAGATTTGAATAAAGGTACGTTGTGCATGGGTAGGATGGAGAAGAAAGGAACCGGTCAAGGGTATTGGGCCCAGAGGCTCTCGGTCAGGCTGATTAGACAGCTACGCTTACCAATGACACGTCACAGGGCCGTCACTCATGTGAAAGTGGTCATGTTTACTGGTAAACACAGATTTTCACCCAGCTCTGCAGTGTCCCACAGCTCCTTGGATCTTTTGTAACGTCTCTGTTAACTGTTGTAAGTCATCAGACTTTAAGTTGAAGTGTTTACTTGTTGTTTTTTGGATGTTCACACAGCTGAAGTGTAAACCCATGATGCTGTGTATACTTTGGTTGCTTTAAAATGTAAAAATAACTTCGATCCATCAGCATTACTCGACAAGGTATCGATCCACTAACCTTTGGAAGACAAATCAGATCAACTCAACTGATCCATCAGTCATCAGATCATCTTCAGGGACAACAGTTTAAGACACTGTTCAACATTGCCATCTAGTGTAGAGAAGTGTAATAACACACAGTGTCAACTTCAGTGTTCGCATGACATGTTTGAGCGCCTCAGATGTGTGTGAGCTATGATCTTACTTTTCTACATCCTCCTCTTGTTTCCACGTCACCTGAGAGGAACTTTATGTTTTAGAAGTAAAGATATTCCTGTTGTTTATTTTTTCGAGCACACAGCAAATATCGTTGAGCAGTTAAACAAGTCAACCAGCAAGGCTGAGAAACGGGGAAGATATAACGGAAATAGACTACCCATGAAATGACAGCAACACCGACAACAGGATGGTTCCAAAAACATCAAGAGAAAGTCATGAAAATGTCTTCTTTCACACAGACAACCATTATTTGGGACGCCCACACGGGAGAGGCGAAGCAGCAGTTTCCTTTCCACTCGGGTGAGTGACACAAGTCAGCTGCCAGAGTTGTTCTTTTCAAACAGATGTTACCTTCTGCTGAACTCTAGTGAGTCAGTGCAAAATCATGTTGAGACTGATATCTCAGACTGTTGACTATTACTAGTTTGATATTGTTGACTTTGGTAGTGGAACAGTTGAGAGACTCAGGCGTTACAAAATCTGAACTGGAGTTTTGTTGAAGTTGTTTTCACATGCATGAGGCAGTAAGAAGTCTATATAAAGACCAACATATTCATGCTATCACCTCTCCTCATGTTCTGTCTACATACCTCACTGTTGTTACAGTCCTTTTTTTCCCCCTCCCTGTCGCTCTCTCTTTACGCAGCTCCCGCTCTGGACGTGGACTGGCAGAGCAACAACACGTTCGCCTCCTGCAGCACGGACATGTGCATCCACGTGTGTAAGCTGGGTCAGGACAGACCTGTCAAGACCTTCCAGGGACACACGGTGAGACAGGACTCCTGTGTGGGCCCCGCTTTCTGACGGGGAGGGGATGTAGGAACCCTCTGCTGGTCAAGCTCTGGCGGTGACTTTGCAGCTTCACGTGATAGTCAGCTTATTGTGTGACATGAAATAAACAAAACCAAAAAAAATCAGTTGACCCTAAATCTCCACGCTGCGTTCGTGTTGGTTTCTAACGCGCATCTTTCTCTCCGTAGAATGAGGTGAACGCCATCAAGTGGGATCCCACTGGCAGCCTGTTGGCCTCTTGCTCAGACGACATGACATTGAAGGTCAGTTCACGTCACGCGCTCAGGGTTTCCTTGGCTTGAAATCCAGCATTTGAGACATTTCACACACAGCTGTGAGCATGATCAGTCCTCTCACAGTAAATACACTAAGTCAGTGAAACATTTATTTTCTCTCATTGATTCTCCATTTTAAAACACATTCATTATGTATGATTGAGTTTGTGTTGGGTGAGGATGAGTGGGATTTTTGTCGCTGTTTGGTGTTTTGCCATCTCCATTGTAATCCTCTGATACTCCTTTATTATAAAGATGACTTCTACTGTTTACACACGCAGAGTAACATTTCACTGGAGTTGTGTGTGATATCATTGCGTCTAACAAAACTCGATGAATGTTTTCTATTTAAGATTGGCCACATGAAGGGAAGAAAAGAGAAGGGGAGACAGAGAGCAGCTAGAGAGTAACCAAAAGAGAGTTGAGTCACTCAGAGGTGGAAATGCTCCTGTCACATTGTTACACAGCAGTGACACAAGTAAAGCACGATTAAACATGGCCCCACACCGCCTTGACTGTGTGAGGCAGGCTCTGTTCACGTGCGTGTTTGTGGCCGAGCAAAGCACTCTGTCAGACAGACAAACACCTGCAGCTCATATGTACCCATGAGACAGATGGAGGGCTCAGGACACAGGCTGCTACTTTTTCATCGAGCTCCAACTATTCATTTAGGAGGAAAGACAGGAAGTCCTTGTTCTCATTTGTCAGCCGAGGATGAGAGGTGATACGACGGCTGGAAGTCAAAGATTCAGGTTTATGTTCTGCTAGTGCAGCAGATGTTCTTTAAATTGTTTTTAAACACACGGCCCGAGGATTCAATTTGTCATCTTACTCTTAGTTTTTTATCATTTTGGTTGGGTAAAAAAAAAAAAGATAAGAACAATTTACGAAAGATTGTTTGTTGTCAGGCATTTATAGAACATACAGTCTCAATGAATGGAGACTGGTTAAAAAAAGAAAAATTATGTGAATTATTTACCTAACTTCCTTCCTCCTTTCTGGTACAGATCTGGAGTATGAAACAGGACTTGTGTGTCCATGACCTCCAGGCCCACAGTAAAGAAATCTACACCATCAAGTGGAGCCCCACAGGCCCCGGGACCAACAACCCCAGCGCCAACCTCATGCTGGCCAGGTGAGACCACACAACAGGAGAGCTCAGCTCCTCGTTATTCATTTGATTTGAAGGCACAAGACATGGAGGGTTTGTAAACTGTGAAAAAATGGTGTGTGTGGGAATCTTGACATGAGTCATTTCATGTGCAGTCAGAATACTGTCCATGATGAGTTACATACCCTAAATTCCGGACTATTGAGCGCACCTGGATATAAGCCACACCGGCTAAAAATAAATAAATGTATTTGTACATATATAAGCGGCACTTGTTTATAAGCCGCAGGTGTCCACGTTGTAACAGAGCTATTTACACAGAAAGACGTGACAAAAATTTTTTTTTAAACTTTTAATTAAATACGTAGGCTACCGGTAACATCCGCAAATACGAAGCTTACTGGAAATCCTTTATCGAACAGTGTCTGTAACACGGCTGATGAAAAACATTACCGTAATACATTTCATAAGAAAAAGTCCATCCATTCACTGCCTCAGAATGACTTCATTACTCACTTCCTCAGTCTCTTTTTCGTTGTCGCTGTCAGTGTCAACTTTACATGCAGCCGCTCTATTTCCTTCTGTGACAGCCAGGTCGATCGCCTTTAACTTGAAAGCTGAATCATATGTATTTCTCCGTGTGTTTTCCATCATGAGGGTGCGTGCATAAAGCGCAAAATGACTGATATTAAGATCCGATGTGACGAGGTCAAATGTGTTTGCGGCAGAAGCTCATTGTCCCACAAGAAAAATCCATAAATAAGCCGCAGTTTTCAAAACGGGACAAAAAAGTAGCGGCTTATAGTCCGGAATTTACGGTACATGGCTGTTTATATTATAGCAACTTGCCTCACTCCTCCTCTGTCCCTGCCCTGCAGTGCATCGTTTGACTCAACGGTGCGTCTGTGGGATGTGGAGCGAGGGGTGTGTATCCACACGCTTACCCGCCATCAGGAGCCCGTCTACAGCGTGGCCTTCAGCCCTGATGGCCGGCACCTCGCCAGCGGCTCCTTTGACAAGTGTGTCCATATCTGGAACACTCAGGTACGGGATACTTCATTCAAATTACAACCACACTTAACACTGATGAACATTAGAATTGTTCCTGGAACAGCACAGCTATTGGACATCTGTGCACTTATCCCATACTGGTCCTATACTGGTTTAGCTCTGCTGCCAACAATAATGACTTATTGCTACGACTTATAACTACCTTATTGAAGCAGGAAAAGAAAATCTGATTTCCTGACATTACCAAACAATAACAATGCAGTGCGAGCAGAGGGCAGTACATTCTCTTACAGCATGGAACAAGTTGAGGTTTAAGGTTCATACTGAGCCACCACTTAGTGCTCAGCTGGTTTGAGGTTGACTGAGATAGAGGGAAAGATGTGTTTAAAAGTCTCCACACTGAGTCGTTATTTATTCCTAGATTTGTTTATCTAGGTTCTATATTTCAGATGCACTAAATGCAGCAAAGAAGTTTCAAGATAAGATAATCCTTTATTCATCCCATGAGCGGAGAAACGTACAGTGTTACAGCTGCAAAGCAGGATAGCAGAAGAAAATCACACAGTGCAAAAAATTAAAATAGATAAAAATATAAGAGTACAAAAAAATGTGCATCGAAAACAATAATCAAGAGCTAGCATAAAAATATGCATCTTCTTTCCAAGTTTGGACAGCGCTGTGATTCAGAAGAAACTATATCGAGCGTAAAAGGGAGCGCCCACTCTGTCAGCGGCTTTATTTTAGAAAGTACATTTTCTGATTCAAATCCTCCATTGACATTTCATGAACTCTTGATATCAAGAGATTAAAGCCTGGAGGTGAGACAACCAGCAAGGCCAACACTTGTGTCCATAACACATTCAGTATAATATCTCATAGTCAGTGTTGTGTGAATATATGAATAACATTCACTGCTGCGTGACACATTCATCTGTGAATTTGGTGGTTCCAGTGAGGCCCACCAATCAGAGACATCGCTGTGACACTCTATGATCGTGGCTAATGTAGTTTGTTGCCTCAGTTTCACAAATAAATCTTGTTTTTCCTTAAACGAGGTAGAAATGTTACTTGTGTCTCGTACCGGAGCGTGTACTCATTTCACACATGGGTAGCTCGTGGTGAGTCTGCCTTGGATAGTTAGACATCATGACTAATGAGAAAATCTGCTAAAGGGGAAAATGAGAGGGGTGTTGAGCCGTATAGAGATGGTGAATGAATGACGGGCCTTTGTCAATAGAGAGCACTAATATTTGGATTGTAAATGTGCAAATCTTCAATATGACAGATATCATTTTTACCAACTAGAAAAATCCTGACAGGAGCTTGAATTTATACTCCGTGCAACCTTTGACAGAAGTCTGAGCGTTACTTTAGAGGAGAATTGTCGCTGTGTGACTGTAGAACCAATAAATAAAATAAAGCTCTCAAACACAAACATGATGCCTGCCGTATCGCATTAGTATGACCATTATGTCATAACTAGGGCCTAAATGTCTTGTGTGTTTGTGTTTCTTCAGACGGGTGCTTTAGTTCACAGCTATCGGGGGACAGGTGGGATCTTCGAGGTTTGCTGGAACGCCACAGGGGACAAAGTAGGAGCCAGCGCGTCCGACGGATCGGTGAGTTGTGTCGCCTGAACGCTTGGTCACACATTTCATGATCACCACTGACTGCGGCACGCACATATCGCTCCCACAACAGACTGCTGACCCAGGAAGACTGTGGGTCAGCTGTGCTTATTAAAGGTCCAACCCGTCAGAAACAGGCTTGAGCTGGGGATGATGCTTAGGTGCTCGACTTAATGTTTGGAGTCCCTTCATTTCTCACAGTCACAGTAGAGGTCGGTTGAAGCAGGAAATTGCGTGATGTGAACAATTTTGCAATTGACATTAGAAACACTGAAACTAGCACATGTATGCAGCTTTGGTTTCTGTGGTAACTAAGCAAAGAGATTGACACGAAGCCTCAATAATTAAATGAAGATGTGACAGCTGGGGAGAGCCGAAAGTGTTCAACATTTTATTGTCTAAAAAAATAAGTTACTACTCAAAAACTGAAGCATCTACGAGCTGTTGATATCTGACTGTGTGTTAAACAACACATTAATGTCATATTTCACAAAGAAGTCATCACATTAAGAAATATTTGTGCAAATAATCCGTTCCCTTCTCTTAAGGTTAGGTGTCAAACATACGGCCCTCGGGCCAGATCCGGCCAGACAGCAGGTTTCATCTGGCCCGCTGGACATTGTGAGGAGAAGGGGGATATTTTTGAAAAATGTTTAAATATATAAATGAAATGTTTTTATATATATTTGCACTGAATTGAAAAAAAAATGCTAAAAGGATTATATGATGATACGGACAATAATTAAACGGGGCACTTTGAACTATTTTCTCAGCAGGGATTCACCTCAAAAAAAGACCAAGCACACAAGCTGCAGATTTATGTAAATCAGCAATCAGGCTGAACAAAAAGAGAGAGGTGATACAGAATGCAGGCTTTCAAGAGAGATAGAAGGAGAGGTCAGCCCCGTTTCAACACAGCAGTCCTGTACGGATCAGTACAGTTTGGTTCGATTAAGCCTGATCCCGTTTGTGTTTCCACAGCCACCCGTGCCCTATTTGGTAGACGGCGTGTAAGCCGGATGCCGATAGCCACTAATGTAAATAATGTCATATGATAGCAGCTAACAGCTAACCGCTAACTAATAAATTCAACAAAGGAGAAAAACGCTACACAAACAAAACCAACGCTGAAAGACATCCAGCAGCTCATCTACTCTGTCACTGACACGTGACTCTTTGTTACAAGAACTCAATCAAGCTTTGTTTCAGAGAAGGCTGTGTGCCGCGAGGAGAAATACAGACGAAAGCAATCAGCTGTGTATTACATTAAATGGTTTAAACATGGCGGAGTTTTGTTTGCCACGATTCTTTCGACCAATCGACGGACTGCAGTGTTTAGCTCCACCTTTTCAGGTCGGCTCCACATTCTTGGCACCCCAACGGAAGGGTTGGGGTGCCAACATTATTCAGAGAATAATGTTTTATTCTCTGATGTATTTAAGTTTTTTAGTCTGTAATGTTGTAATGCAGGGGGGTCTGAATTTCCTGATCTGATAAAATTATTGAATCTGTGACTTAAATCTGTTATTGAATCAACAGAACATAATGCTTTCTCAATCGAACATACGGTAACAGATGTGTATGTGACACAAAAACACTATTTGTTATTTCGGCTGGTATAAAATATGTTTGGCCGGTGCTTTTTTTTATCTACCGGCACCTTGGCCGGTAAGTCAAAAAGTTAATTTGGGACCCTGTCGGCGATATAGTGAGTGTCAGCAGCTGTAGAGCAGAGGCAGAAGCAACACAGCAGTCAGGTGATTGTTTGGGAATTTGGTTACTGAACCAAACTGTACTGATCCATACCGGACCGCTGTCGAGAAACATTGGTGTTTTCATGAAAAATGAAAGGAATCTTTTTCAGTCATCATTTGTCTGTAGTCTCATTTTGTAAAATAAATCCTGGAAGGATCGTATGGTGAACCCAGTATCATAAAACGTATCAGGAGTTGAGTGAATCATTACATATCTAGTTTTAATCTGTAGTTAACTCATACTGAAAATACTTGGTGAAAGTGTCCTGATGAGTCAAACTGAAACGTAAGGTTGTCTGACTCATTCCTCTTTTTACAGGTTTGTGTGTTAGACCTGAGGAAATGACACTCGACTGGGGGAGCCATGGACCGACTACGAATGTGTACATAGCCAAAATGACTGACTGTCCCTGCCTGTCCGCCACACTGCTGCAGTCCCATCAGAGACCATGGCCTGCTGTTAGAGCCAAATGGAGCGCCCAATGTCCCCCTCCATCCTCCCACACATTCACTACACACAGTTTAAATGCACGTGTTAGCCATGCAGCAGGTGTGTGTGTGTGTGTGCGTGTGGACATGTGTCTCACTCTCAGAGTGCAGTGAAAACACATTTCTGTTTTCACACTGTACAAACTCGAGGGACCCATCACACAAACCAAACCACCAGGACCCATCCTGCTTTTCTCTTTTTATTCTTTGATCCTGAATTCTACACATTTGTGTGTCTGTTGGTGTGTGCATATTGCATATGTCAGCATCCGGTGTCCTGTGGACATTTTTTTGTTTTGAATTTGGATTGAACTGATCTCTGTGGGTTTTATATTTCATGTCGGGTGGGAGAGAAGAAGGGAGGGGGGTGGTTCTAAGTCTTTAAGGATAGGCGTTCAAAGCTGTTTAATCTGAGATCCATTCATTGTGTTTGTGGCACTTGTTGGGGTTCACAGAATGCAGGTACAGGGCTTGGAGGCTGAAATGGAATTACAGCAACTCTGTTTTGAACGAAGAGGTTTGCTTCATTCCTGCCATTTTTAAGCAAAGTGAATCAAAGGAGAACTGTCCTTTGTTTTGGCAACTTTTATCCTCAGAAATGTTTTTTTTTTTTTTTTTTTTTTTTTTCAGGTTTTCACAGTTCATCAGGTATATTAGAGTGCTAAAGAATTTTAAAACCTCCTGCCTGAAAAATAATCTTCATAGGTGTAAACACATGTTCGTACTGTGTGTTGGGCTTCAGGTTTCTGTCACTGAGCTTGTCCTGAATCTGTGTCTCAGGTTGGCAAACAAATGTCTGCGCTTAAGTGTCAGCAGTGAGGGAGCATAGTGCAGGAATAGCCTGGCTTCTGGTGCCAGTGACAGCTTCTGGGACCTTACCTGTAGGGGAAGAGAGATAGAGGTACAGGAAACCAGGCCTGTTACTACTCACATCCGTCTTTGTAAACAATTATTACTTAGAATTTGACTCATTTCCTCAATTAATGGCTTGTTGCCATCCAACGCTAAAGGATAATCAAATTAAGCCATTCTAATTGTGTCCTGTTTACCCTCCATACACAAAACATCAGGACGTCATCTGGGTTATCACTTCCTCTAAAGGACGCAGGCTCTCTAAGTGAGCCTTTTAAAACACGCCTCAAATCTCAAATAAATGGAAACGCTGGAGGTCTAGAGCCGTCTTTTGCAGTTGTCTTTAAAACCTTCCAAATATCGCTGTCACACGACTTTCATGTTGAGCACCTATGAACACACTACAGCCTCTGTCAGGGTTTGCTGCCAACAATCCAATGATGGACTGAGTGTCTCTGTCTCCCGTTGGCAAATCATAGCAACAGAAACTGTGTTTGATAAAGATTTATCTGACGTGTATTTTAATTTTCTAGTTTGACCCAAGGGGGTGAAGAGCTTATGACCGAACTGTGGCAGGTAAGTTTTTTTTTGTGAGCCATCATGTTGCCCATCTTTCTATAAAATGGTTGTCCAGCTCAAACATACACACATTTCCAGGTATTCTCTGGAAACGGGATGCGTACAGGCCACACAGATAGGAGGAGCTTGTATTTGTAGTGTTCAGAGTTGGCATTTTAAGAAAAGTCTGCTTCTTCTTTGAAGCAGATTCACAGCAAATGACTAAATGTAACCTGCATACTATATATATATATATATATATATATATATAATGTATGTATAATGTGCTACTGAAGGCGATTCTTATTAATGACACTCGTACACTAAGTGGGTTTTAAAGTTACTTTTTGAGAACGCTTGAAACCAGTTAGTGATGTCCCTGTGCATCACCAGGTGCGTGACGATACGGAATGGTTGTTTTTATAAAATACCATTATACAGTCATAGAGAAATATAAAAAAAAAACAAGCAGCCCTTTCCAAGGGCGTTTTTTTCTGCACTTTAGATTAAAATGGAGAAACAGGGAGGTGTGTTCATTCAAGCCATCGATGACGCATCTTAACGCTCTAAAAGATGAATCAGAACTGGTGCCGTAAGTGTGCGGTGTTTATTGGATAATAAGGGTCCACATAAGGTCACGTCAAATCAAAACCAAGCCAACTTCATGGCATTCCAGGTCTCATCCAGCAGAAGGCTCGACACACGTTGCAGGACGTTTCAGAGATCTCGCTCAGAATGTTTGTTTAAAAGGTTTTGTACTGAAGCTAAAGACTATTTTGAAGTTTGCTTTAATACAGTCAGCAGTGATGAGACTGTACCACAAAGACACTATTTCAGTGATGTCTATGACAGTGGAATGGTATTTTATAATGTGTTTTTTGATGAGAAGCTTTTTACACTGCGTTCAAGTGTTTGCTTTTTTTTGTTCCTACGAAAGTACTAACGTTAATTCTATCTTTGCTACGTTGGAGAGTCCTTGAAGGTTTTGTACTTCTCCAAACTTTTGTAAACTTGATTAATTTGTAGATACACCAATTGAACAAAAATATATCTAAAATTGATTGGATTTCATTATTGATGTATTATAACAGCAAACATGTACATACAAATTGGCTGATTTTTTGTTGTCTTTGCCCTCACCTTTGTCTCTTTCTCTCTCACTCACATGGTTGCTGCCTGCAGCCCTCTGATCTGACTGTTGTAATATCACTCAGATTTCAAGGTCTAGAATAAAATCTATTTTGATAATACTGATGTGTTTGCTTTTTAATTGTGTCACTTTACTGCACAGACTACCTGTTTGTGGAAGGAATATTTTAATAAATGTTTTCGTGCAGGAAGCGCATAACAGTGACATGTCGCACAGAAACAGGACAAAACCGTTTTTTAGCTTCTGCTGCATCAGAGATCTAGGGATTGTAATGTCTGTTCAACACTTTGATCAAAGGGGCTGCTTTACAGAACTGCAGGCAGAGAGCATGAGATGAGAGGCTCCAGGCTGCAGATGTACTCTGGTGCAATGACTTTTCATGATGGCAAGTCAAATAATAGTTAATCATTTTAGTCAATTTGATCTGTTGGTTTGGTAGCATCAGTGTTGTTAGGAACTTACTTTGCTGAAAGATTATTTGGCTGTATGTTTTTTTTAAGAGCCAATCAGAAGGCAGAGGCCTTCCTGGAAGACCCTCTTTATGCAGTGTTCAGACTTCTGCCAATGAGTGATTTTCACTTCTGCTAGGTGTGCCAAACCAAAGAAAATGTGACAAATAAAAATAAAAAAGAACTGGCAAAGAACACAAGATAAAATAAAGACAGAGAAGTCTAAAGAGACATTTTAGAAAGACACGGGGGCAAGCAGCCAGAGTGAGTGAGGTGGCCCGAATGGGATCAGACTTTTGCTCTACCTCACCCTAAGAGAGAAGACAGAAAAACAATGCACATTTTCTCCTTCCTTTGTTTTTGCCCCCATTTGGCATGATTTTCTTCCAAACCCACTGACTGGTTTTAGCTGCTTCATCTGACATCTCCCTGACTGTCCTTTACAAACATTGTCCATGAATGACTCATTCACTAATAAGATATTACTGATCAATGCTATACAAGTAAAAATGTATGATTTCCAGAGCCATCGAAAGGTACAATTGTTATTTGTTAAAATAGGGTTGTTTTTTTCTTCTAGTCTTTTGCCTTCCATTGGACAGGACAGGGAATAGAGTAGGGGATTGGAGGAAGAGAGAGAGAAGAGCCACAGGGCAGACTTAAATTTAGCTGTCAGCTTGGAGGAGAATGGCTTCTTTTAATGGGATATGACCTCATCGCTTTGGTCATTTTTTGGCAACCATATACTTCATATTTAGTGCTGATGGACAAATGACTAGCTAATAAAATAAACAATGATTATGCCCAATGTATTTGGGCTTCTCAAGAGGCAACCTTTATGGCTCAAAGAAGAAATTTGTAGTCAAATGAAAAAAAACAACTTTCAATTGAATTAGGATAAAATTGGTGAATAATTAAGGCCATGATTTGTTCTGTCCCTATATGGAGGGTATAGTTGTCCAAGCAGGCAACCCAGGTTCCAGTCTGACCTGTCCCCCAAACCCCAACTCGCTCATGATTTCCTGTACTCAATCCACCGACTGTCCTATCAAGATAATGGCAGAGGCCTCCCGCAGAAACCCCCCCCCCCCCCCCCCCAAAAAAAAACTAAAAATAAATCTGACACTGAGGAGGGTCACTGCAAGTCTTTAGTTCAGTATCTGTAAATCTACACGTTTTCATAGCAAAACTGTGTTAAAAGGACAATGAAAGGACAAACCTTTGACGTAAGTTCATTGGCATACATTTTTGATACAGACTAACAGACTTTCCTCTTCGATTTACAATGCTCAGTAATTCTGGGCAGCCTCATCAGATAAGGTTTAACTGTTTCAGGCCATTGCTATGACAGGAGTAAAGCGGTGGAGAAATGTCACGTACCACCTCTGACCAAACAAAACCAATTACCTCAGTTAATGTGCATCAGAAACAGTGTAACCCATTATTTAGACGAAAAACGTAATCCTTGTCAATGATAAAACGAAATGCATTGCCATTGTGGCAGAGCGGGCGTGGGGATTTTGGTTTTAAGGGAAAATAAACTAATGTTAAACAATAACTGACAACACCACCTGGAGACCTGCACCCTAGGAAATACACAAATATTCTAAAAAAGGAAATAATTAAAGACACAGGTTCAAAAACTGAAGAGGGGGAGTCGTGTTTTATCACAATGTAAAAAGGTATTTATTGTAATAATGGAAAAAATGCAAAGTAGAGTGGACCGAAGCTGTGATGAGGGAAAACTAGTTAAAAGAACCAAATACTAATAAAATAATCTAAAATAGAATACATAAAATGTACAATTGAGATACTAATACTAATCAAGAAATGAAACAAAGCTTAAGCCACTTAGATAAGAGGCAGACTACGCTGAGGAAGGTGTGGGAGTGCTACCATATTCTCACCGTTGTGCAGCACAGCAAACCTCACAGCAAACCAAAACGTTAGTGCCTTCTATTAGTGACCCAGTGCTTTTAACTCACATGCAAAGTTGAGGGACCTCACCCTGGGTAACTAGCCTCTAAACATAGTGGCTCAGTGGCTGAAAGAAAAGCACAACTAATTAAACAAAACAAAGTAAGGTCAGGCAAATTCAGTTGGTGGCAAAACTAGGACAAACTAAGACAAAACGGGGAGAAAATAGAGCAAACTAAGGACAAAACAGGGCAAAACAGGACGGGAAGAAAGCAAATGACCCATGTATGCACAGGCAGTCAGGTTGTGTGTTCTTAGCTACCTGACATTGTTCACACACCATGTCCTGATGTCCTAAAATGACATGTCCCAGGTAGCCTACCTCTGGCTTGAAGAAGCAGAGCACTTTTCCAGCGTGGCTTTAAGACCTTCTTTCTGGAGGCGGCCAAGTACTGCATCCAAGTGTTCCACATGTTCAGCTACGGTAGAAGAGAAGACAACAACATCATCCAGGTACAACAACAATGACTGGCAGTGCTGATCTCCAAAGATCCTCTCCATTAACCTCTGGAAAGTGCTTGGGCCTAAATCACCTTAATGTGAAGAAAAGACACCACTGTACTTCTGCAATAAGGATCTGACCTGCACCTGCTCTTCCTGTCTGAGGGCTGTTAAATCAATTGCAGCAACTTTTTCCTGCACTGAACTTGTCACAGACTGGGAAGAAACTGTGGCAGCTACCTTCCCCTCTTCAAGACCTGACAAGATCGGCATGACTCAGGGTACCAAGAACAGTGCAAGGGTACAGTACAACATCCTGAGTCGTTGACAATCGGGATATACGCAGTACCTCTTACCACTCTACAAGTGCTGGGGACGCTAGCAGACCTGCAGGCAAGCCATTGCTCAAGGGCTCAAACATGGCATCCACCAGGTGTTGAGAGCAGGTGGCTGCCACAATTTTCATGGTACCCCCAGGAACTCTGCAAACCCTCCCACGATTCACCTTTGCACATTTAAGTGGGAGCCTGCAGGGTAAGTCAAAAAGTGCTGCACCATGCTGTACAAACAACTCCTAGTAACAGTCCTTGATAATGTTCATACCAAGCACACCTGGAACTGAAGGTATCATGCCTGGGGGATCTTTGACCACCAGCACTCCTCATCTGGCAATATCCTTACCACAAAGCTGAACATCCAGCTCGAGATAACCTACATATGGTATAGCCAAACCATTAGCAGCACTTAGATTTAACCAGTTACAAGAACAGAGTTTGTTGGGGCCCCACGGTTCAAAATGTTGTGCAAAGAAACTTGCAGTTATAGTGGACACCATTGACTCTGTGTCAACCAGACATGGGACTGAAACACCACCCATGAGCACCGCTAAGGTTGGGCAATGTGCCACCAAACTTTCGGGGTTATCGATTGCAGACTGAGCCTAAGGGGCCCCTACCTGAACTTTGGCTCAGTAGTTCAGGAGGCGAAAGTTTCCCTGGTTCTGGGGGCACTGTCTACCATTGGAACTGGGGCGCATTGAAGCAGTGACTGGCAGTGGAGCAACATACTCTCCCTCACACTCCCTAGCAAAGTGGCCTGGCTTTTGACACCTTCTACAAATTACTGTATTTTTACGATTTGGTTGGGTTCTCTGGGGGTTGTTTAGGGGAGCCAGAATTTGTGTAAGGTGATTCAGTTGCTCTTGCTGATTTATAAGAATGTCTTTTAGTTCACCTAACTCAGCATTAAAAGAGTTACCTGCCTGGCCATAGCTGTGATGG
This sequence comes from Symphodus melops, assembly GCF_947650265.1. Taxonomy (NCBI): domain Eukaryota; kingdom Metazoa; phylum Chordata; class Actinopteri; order Labriformes; family Labridae; genus Symphodus; species Symphodus melops. The sequence goes on from NC_136697.1 coordinate 12,174,651, forward strand.
CTTTGCTGAATGGTGTGTTGCAGACCAAATACAGAAGGGACAGAGTGGTTTCTACTCCCACCACCCCCAGGCATCCCCTCTTGTTCCCACCTCATTGCTTCAGTGCGGACAATGATCAAAGTGAAAGTAGGGTGGCTTCAAACATATTGCTTAAACTCCCTGCGGAGAGCACAATCAGAAATATGCTCAACTAATTGATCTCTGAGTAACACATCTTTGTTTGGCAGGTCATTTGGAATCTTCAGGACAACTTTTTCCATGAGACACATTAAAGCATGAGAAAATTCTTGCAATGTTTCACCTTCTTGTTGCTTTCTTGAAAAGAATTCTTGCAAAGACACATGACCTACTACACCCATACAATTCCTGCAATATAGCTAAAATCTGTCCTGGATCTTCCTTCCCTCTGGATCGGTTCTTAATCTCTTCCCTAGCCTCTCCCTGGTTGAAAATAAAAAGTGCCACAAATTTGTCCGCCTGGAGGTCCTTTGGCATGTGGGAGCGGGGCAGACAGTGATGCACGGGTACAGGAACCACTGCCTTGGTAGCCCCCTGCGCAGCGGGCCGCCAGGCCCCCAACGTCCCTTGAGCCAAGTTTGCAAGCAGGAAATGCCCCGGGACCCTCAGCGGCTGACCGTAGACTGGAGACCAGTCCACCTCCTGTGAAGCTTTCTTCCCCCATAAGGCCTCATACAGGGGGTGCATGAGATGAGCTGCTCGTGGGATGAAGCGGTTGTAGAAGTTTACCATCCCAAGGAACTCCTGCAGCGGTTTGACCTTCAACGGTCGAGGGAAGTTGGCAATAGCCTCCACCCTTGTAGGCAGTGGAACAGCCCCCTGTGAGGACACCTGGTGCCCAAGAAAGTCAATTACGGCCACTCCAAACTGGCACTTAGCCGGGTTAACAATCAGGCCGTGCTTGTTCAACCGGCTAAACAGCAACCTCAAATGCTCTACGTGCTCCCTGGCAGAAGAACTGGCCACCAAAATGTCATCCAGGTACACAAACAAAAAGGGTAAATCCCGTAGAACAGAATCCATGAGCCGCTGAAAGGTCTGTGCTGCCCCCCGCAGGCCAAATAGCATCCTCAGGAACTCAAATAACCCAAACGGAGTTACTATGGCAGTCTTTGGTATGTCCCGCACATGTACCGGTACCTGGTGGTAGCCGCGCACCAAATCCACCTTAGAGAAGATGGAAACCCCGGCCAGCCGCGCAGAAAAGTCCTGGATGTGCGGGATGGGATAACGGTCCGGCGTGGTGGCGCTGTTCAGCCTGCGAAAGTCACCACACGGCTGCCAGCGTCCACCCGGCTTTGGTACCATGTGCAGGGGAGAAGCCCATGGACTATTGGAGCGACGTACGATCCCCAGTCTTTCCATCACCGCAAACTCCTGCCGGGCTAAGGCCAGTTTAGCTGAGTCCAGCCCCCGTGCATGCGCGAAAACCGGCGGGCCCGCTGGAGGGATGTAATGCTCCACACCATGCTTCGCGACCACCGCCAAAAACGTCGGCACAGTCAGGTCTGGAAACTTAGCGAGAAGGCGCTGATAAACATCCCCCACAGCCAGCATGTTGGTGGCCATATTTAAAGCACCTGGGAGCCTGACATGGCCTGGCATTTGTTTGATGTGATTCTTGGTGAGTAGAGCTCTCGTCTCAGGTTGAACTGGTTTGTTTCAATTGTAAATACACTCATTCTTTGTGCTGCTGTGGGTTGTAGTTGGCTGGTGGTTCCCTGCTCTCAAGACCTTCTAATTCCCTGTTGTGGTGAGTAGGGTGGCTTAGTTTTAATTGATAGTTTAACCAGTGTTGTTATTAATGGCCTGTGTCCATTTTAAGGTGGCTTTAACTGCTGCTGTTTTAGCCCCATTTTGTCCTTAGTTTTGTCCCTGTTTTGTCTTAGTTTGTCCTAGTTTTGCCACCAACTGAATTTGCCTGACCTTACTTTGTTTTGTTTAATTAGTTGTGCTTTTCTTTCAGCCACTGAGCCACTATGTTTAGAGGCTATTTACCCAGGGTGAGGTAACTCAACTTTGCATGTGAGTTAAAAGCACTGGGTCACTAATAGAAGGCGCTAACATTTTGCTTTGCTGTGAGGTTTGTTGCGCTGCACAACAGTGAGAATATGGTTGCACCCCCACACCTTCCTCAGCGTAGTCTGCCTCTTAACTAAGTGGCTTAAGCTCAGTTTTGTTTCATTTCTTGAGTGTAGTGTAGTTCTTAGTATTTTAATATCTCAATTGTATATTTTATCTATTCTATTTTAGATTCTGTATTAAAATAAACCCTTTTAATTCCGTTTTGTTAGTATTGGTTCTTTTGTTTAACTAGTTTTCCCTCCATACAGCTTCGGTCCACCCTACTTTGCATTTTTTCCTTTTTGATTTATTATTATTATTTATTGCTTTATTATTTTTATACATCAAGATAATTCAGACTTAACCCATACCTCATGAGTGTGTTTAAAAAAAAAAAAAAAAAAAAAAAAAAAGCCTTTTTAAGGTAGGCCTACATGTTTAGAAGTGGGACCACTCCTCATGAAAAAATACAAATGTAGGCAGTGGTTGATTGATTCCATATATGGGGGAACCCTATGCATGTGCATGAATACGCCTTAAAAAGAAAAATCTAAGGAGGCTTATTGTATAACAAGAACTATGTAGCTAAACTATACTAAAACTTCAGAGACTTATGTTCACTGCTGCTGAATCATTGATAACATATTTGTTACCTACCATTAGATAACAGCCACCAGCGTTCACTTTCTTTCTCAATGTTAAAAATGAAATCATGCTTTTGCTATCTCATCATATTGTGACATGAAATGGTAGGGTAGGCGCCTAGGGTTAGCATTTAGACATGTAGTTAAATCTCATTAGCTGTATCTAAAGCTGGCTAATAAGGACACATTGGTTAACTTAATATAGGGCATGGTTTCCACCTAAATGTAGCCTAATCATCAGTCTTACATCAATCCGAGAAGGATAATTTCACAAATAACCTAAAAGCATAGCACCTATCATCTACAGTATTTTAGCTTTCAACCCTCTTAAAAGCTGCAGTATCCCTATGGTAAATGATTGTCTCCTTGCAGTCTGTTAAACAGTGTTAATGTGATAAGAAAGTATATATTTTTTTTTAGCATAGCTGCATTGTCGTTCATTTACTGCTCTGTGTGCCCTTGAATTGTCCCCCGGCGACAAATAAAGTTTTTTGAATAAAGTCGCTCAGAGATGGCAGGACCAAAGTACCTGGGAGCATGGCCGCCGAGGCCCCCAGTCAACATACGTAATTGGGCGTGGTCAAAAGTTGGCTGTGGACACTTCAGCGCGAGGGAGAGGAGAGAGATAAGTACCTAGGCAACCAATACTCACAGGTCATTTCCACACAGTCAGATGACAGATCGGGAAACACACAGGCACCGAAAAACACCAGATAGTTTGAGCGTTTAACGAGGGATCGATGCCTGCTCCATCACCTGCTGTAGGAGGATTTAATTTCAGCGAAGAAGAAGAGCATCTGTGCAGTTCGCGAGAAGACGGGGAAAGAGACTGTAGAGGCTATTTCTCGGATTCACACACTTTTCTTTAACCGGTGAGTCTTGGTGGTTTCATTAGTGAAGTTTGTGATCTGTGATTCAACTTTAGGCTATAAATAAATGTGACTTTAGAAACATGCAGTGCTTTTTAAAGATGCAGCAGACAGAGGATTGAGGATCTAAACGTTGTGTTTGTGTGGGCTCCAGTGTAGGACAGAGTGACAGCAGAACAAACTTGTTCATAATAAGGGACAGAGCCTTTGGTGTTATGATTTAAAGCAGTTAAAGGTTACCACTGTGTAATTTACTGTTGCTCCCCCACCCCTGTTGCTAAGTTTGTAGGCTAACAATTGTTTGTTTTTTTCCCCCCCAAAGGTTAAACAGAAATTACATATATAATTCTTCCAATTGTTGACTTCCAGTATAGATCAATAAAATATTAAAAATGTCTTGGAAGAATTCTGATTATAAATAGATTATTAATAGTTCTGACAAGACTGTCATTTCTAGTAGCCTACTGGAAAAACTCTGTTAATTATACATAGTCATTGTTGTCTGTGCACTTCTCACAGCAGTCTCTTTGGCTGTCTTGAACTATATTTGTTACTTGTTTTGTTTGATTTTGATGTTCTGATCCATCTGTCTCAATAGTGGTCTCATATTTACAACCTCGTACTAAACATCTTTTGAAATGTTTATTTTTAAGGAAGAAACTCTACCTCAGACCCATGTTTTTGTATAATCTTGTATGTGGTTCAAATGTTCACAACGGCAGAAGGAATGAATAGGCTTCAGACCTGACCAGCCTTTTGTTTACAGGATCAAATGAAGCACATAAAATCCTGTGTAGTCTGTATTAACTATAGCTAGGCAGATACATTTTATTTATTCACCAATTCCAATAAAACAGAGGAGAAAGTCCATAGTGTGGCATGTTTGAGCTTATGTACATAATTTGTATTACAATAAACGCTTGTCACACTCTGCTTTATTGCTGACAGGAGCAATAAAATATAACCAGAAAACTTCAGGTCCGATGAGCAGGTGTGCGTACTGTATGATAAAGAATGATAGATAGATAGATAGATAGATAGATAGATAGATAGATAGATAGATAGATAGATAGATAGATAGATAGATAGATAGATACTTTATTGATCCCGAGGGAAATTCAAAGGAATGAGGTGTAACAGTCAGTGTTCACGTACGAGCAGGAAGCTGACGTGGACCAGAGGTGAAGCAGAGTTTCTCATTATCAGGCTGAGAGAAAAGAGAGCCATTCTGAGCCAGTGACCCCATTAGGCACAGGCCATCCAGTGATGTTTAAAAAGCTCTCGGGGTGCACTGGGACTCCCAGGCCCATCATGATCCCCCTTGGTTTCAGACCGTGCCCGGCCGGAAGCAGGCTATTCTCGTCCAGCATTATGCTGCCGAGCTTTTCTGACGCCTTCCATTGTGTCAGAATGCTTTCCGTGACTCTCAGCGATTTCAGTAGGTCCACCCCTTAAACCCCTCCATTATGAACTTTGCTTGCATTGCCACATTTGCTGTGTTGGCTTTTGCATTCAGTCATCATGCCCACTCCCTTCACACCCCCCGCTAACTTTTGACTTTTCAGTTAGCGTTTCTAATCTTGCACTGAACACGAGTGGGTGTAGTTAAATGTCTAGTTCAGATCCACTCTGGAAGCGGTCTTAATTTAAATTTGTTTTGTGGGGCTGCTGTTTTGAAACTTAAGTTCGCCAATTGCTCCAGTTGTTGCATTATATCAAAATGTTGAACAAGAGTACTCATCACTAAAACTCGGTTGCAAAACATGTCATGAGACCCAGTTGCTTTTCTCAATCTTTGTTTCTGAGAAGATATTCTGCAAATTCTGACTTTCTTTCTTTTTCTGGTAGAATTAACTTCCTCTATTTAAGAGCAAAGGAAGCAGCACAGGAAGCAGATGAGAGATTGAAGAGTTTTAGTTTGTCAACTGTCACAATGGTAAATGTTCCCCTTTTTTTCTGTTCTGCAGAAACAATGTCTTCATGGGTCAATGATGAATCCTCATCTGCTGGGCGAGCAATTAAGTTGTTCTTCTGCCATTGTGGACATTTCCCAGAAGATATGATGACCCCAATCTATGCCTCCTGCTGAATGTGGACAGTCTAGGATGGAAGACCTTATCCTCAACCATTTCAGCTCTTGGTCACCACAAATTTCCTGCTTTATCGCCATCTCCAACCAGACAAGGAACACCGCCTCCGTGTGACAGAATTCCAGGATGTTAATGAATTTTCGGCGTATCCGAAGATGCCAGTGTGTGCAGTTGATGACCACCTGCCTGGTGCTATCGGTGGTGATGGTTTGTTGGGAGCAGCTGGACAGCAATGTTGTCAACCATGTCAAGTCCTACTCCTTCCGCTATCTGGTCAACCGCTTCACCTACATCAACAAGAGCCTCACCATCCCACGTGAGCAGGCCAGGAGCTTCAGCAACTTCCACTACCTGTTGGACCACCCAGACAAATGCGTTGGAAAAGACGTCCTCCTACTCCTCTTTGTTAAAACTTCCCCAGAGAACATTGAGAGGCGAAATGCCATCAGGTCCACCTGGGGTAATGAGACCTACATCCAAACAGCCCTAGGAGTGACAGTCAAGGTGGTATTCGCCTTAGGAGCACCTCCAACCAGGAAGGAGGAGCCCTTGTGGAGCAAGAGAAGTGGGGTCGGTTTTCAGAAACAACTTATTAACGAGGACCGACTTTATCGTGATTTGATCCAACAAGACTTTCTCGACTCCTTCCACAACCTGACTCTGAAACTGATCATGCAGTTCCACTGGATGCACAGACGCTGCTCACACGCCCGCTTCCTCATGACCGCTGACGATGACATATTTGTGCACATGCCAAACCTGGTAAGCTACCTTCAGGATGTAAGCAGGAGGGGCGTTACAGACTTTTGGATTGGACGAGTGCACCGAGCAGCACCGCCAATCCGCAGCAAAGACAGCAAGTACTATGTGTCCTTCGAGATGTACCAGTGGCTGGCGTACCCAGACTACACAGCAGGGGCTGGTTACGTGGTCTCCAGAGACGTAGCAGATAGAATTTACCAAGCCACACTGACCCTGAATGCCTCTCTTTACATAGATGATGTGTTTATGGGCATTTGTGCCAATGCTATCGGTGTGTCCCCCCAGGAGCACGTTTATTTCTCAGGTGAAGGCAAAGCACCGTACCACCTGTGCATCTACAACCAGATGATGACATCACACGGTCATGTGGAAGATATCTTTGACTTGTGGAAGGCAGCGACAGACCCTCAGGTGAAAAAGAGGACATCTGGACTCATAGCTAGGCTGTATTGCACAGCAGTGAAAGTCTCTCTCCTCTGTAAACCTTACTTTTTCAACACATACCCTTGCAAAGCAGCCTTTTTGTAGTTCATGGTTGTGTGTAAGTGTGTGACAGAGGGTGGGAGTGTGACATAGGACAAATTGAAAGGAGGATCATCACTGCAAATATTACCTCAGTCCTGTCAGTTGGATGCCCATGTAAAAACACTGAAGTGTGAGGGCTCTGTGTTTTCACAGGTAGAAAGAAAAGACAGTTCATGTTTGTGCGATCATTAACACGCCAAGACAGAAGAATGTGATCAAATCCAGCTCTTAAAAGAAGCTGTTATCCAAACTCAAACCCGCCATTCTCACCAATTTGATTTTCAACTGATGAACTCAATAATTGTCTATCTTAGCCAGTTGATAGAGAGAAATGTTTCCAGTAGATTCAACTACTCTAATACATTACACATTTTATTCTTAAAAAAACAACAGCATTCTTTGTTCATTCTGTTATTCTTTTATAAAAATATATCTCATAAAACATTTGAAATTAAAGCTCCGGAAAAAGGTCTGTTTCTAAAACAAAAATACAAAGCAGAAGTAACACGTTTAACGTTGATGCTCTGTGATTCATCTCGATAAACTGAACTGAATGTCAGTAACTGAAACTGTTTTGATGTTATTGCAAAATGTCTCGCAGTAGGTAATGTATGTGTCAGTTCCTGTTCTGGAAATACGTATGAAGTCATGATGAGCAACAAAGCATGGATTCAAAATTTGTATTTTTGTAAGTTACACAGACTTTTTTTGTAATAAGATTTGTGGAAAACGTTTTTTAAATAAAAAAAGATATCCAAAGTGAAAAGTGTTTCATGTATTTGTTTTAAGTAAAGATCAATAATTCAGTTTAATGATGAAGTCATGGGGAAGAAAAGATTGGTCGCCAGTCTGACGGCAAATTGTTGCTGCTGTGTATTATGACCATTTCAATGGCTATTAGGTTGTTTATACCAGACCTTTAAACCAACAATATCCAACTGTGGTTAAAAACACTAATGTAGCGACTTTAGTTCTTTAATGGTAGTTTTACTGTAGATATTTATTGAAAGGATTACATTCTCTAAAAGTTCTCAGAATCATCCAAACAAAAATTAGTGATATTTGGGGGAACTGTGAAAATTTCTAATAATGCAAGGAGTTGGATGGTAGAATACTACCACTCTGTCTGATAATATGGAGCTACGCCAGAATATGCTTAACATAGCCTTATTTAGCTCATGCTGGGGACACAGCTCACAGCACTTTGTTCAAAGATTACAAAATCATTTCATCAGCACTTTTATGGCTCAACAAATTGATATTTTTTATTTTTTTGTTTGATTTATACAACTTGGAAGAGAAAGTTGGTTTCAAGTTGTGATCATTGATTGATTTTCTAAAATACCTCAAGTACATATTCCTTGTGAGCCATCCACAGCAGTCTGTCTACACTGTCCACAGTCTGTTAGTTCTCTAACCAGGTTCTTCAAACAGCAGCTGTTATATGTAAAGTAAAATGAATCTTTAATTTTCCATACATGCTGGACGTGCAGAAATATCTAGAAAATAAATAAATTCTTCAAACCACTGTGCAAGCTAAGTATAAAAAGATTTTAGGAATATAAGACAAGTGCAAAAGATGTGCTTTCAAAAAACAACCACACCGGTACAATAAATGTGCATGGACTTGAAATTAAAGTACATTTACATTTTAAAAATCCTTTGTCTTTTGACTTACTTATTATTAAGGACAACATGCAACAACACACAAACATGAAGACTCCTTTTAATCTTAAATTTTTTTTCTCAAGAAGGATATATTATTTGCTGAAGAAAACAGTTCAAGGTTCTTGTACACATTTTCAGGGATTGCTATATATATATATATATATATTTAAAATTATCTGAAAATAAACTTTTTCAGTTTGAAAAATTGAAAAAAAATGCAAAAGATGTTAAGTAAACGTATCATCATCAAGTTATATTTAAAGTAGAAGTTGTCATTTAGAGTTGGGGTTTATTAAGGAATAAAATGAACTGAAGTAACACTTTTAGATATTTCTTAAAGATTAAGTGCCTATGGAGAACAGACAATATGATAACTGGCTCTTTGACTGAACCTTAAGTGTAGACAGGAAACCATGTTGAACCGTTGCAACCATGTGCAAAAGACACCTTATTACACAACCCAGCCTGCAATAAAAGCCCTGAAGCCCTTTCCCTCCATCTGTTTGTCTCTTCTGCTTTGACAGCAGTTTACTAAGTAGAGCAGGTGATGGGGCTTCTCAGGCTTTATTGGAGACAAAGGTAAAACTTTTACTAAAGCTCACACACAATCTACTACACAACCATCTCTCAAGATAAAGCTATAAACTTTCCCTGAGTGTGCACTGCAATGTTTTTCACTATGATTGTGCTTTTCATGCAGGCCTTTTCCAGCTGACATGTGATATGCAGAGCCAAAAATACCCAGCTGCATTGGCCAGAGAGTCATCAGTGTCCAGAGTATGTCTGATCCATGGAGGCATCTGGCACAGACCTAACAGTAATAACTCAGGCTGGTTCTGTGCCAGTGCTAAAGACACACAATATATGTCATGTTGTCATAAACCTTCACAAACAGTATAAACTAATCAGGAAGTCATTTTCTAGTTCTGTAACTTTATGATGCAGGCTTAAGGGATTACTGAACCATGAACATTTTTGTAATACCAAAACAGACTGTTAAATAATGCAGAAAAGAATAGGGAGATTAACAGGGCTGCAAATTTATAAGGGATGAAAAAGATGACATGGATATATAATAATAATAACAATAACATTATAATGTGAAATACAAAGTAGAAAAGCAGTAAAAATGTACAAAATATAAAAGCTAAGAATAATATATATACACCAGGATATAACTTAAACATTCCAACTCGTCAAAAATGTGAGAAATTATGGGGTCGCCGGTGGCGCAGCGGCTGTGCGCGTGGTCCCATGTATTGAGGCTCAGTCCTCGCCCGGGTGGCCCGGGTTCATGTCCGGCCTGTGGCCCATTTCCCGCATGTCTCTCTCCCTGATTTCCGACTCTGTCCACTTTCCTCCCTCTATAAAAAAGGCCAAAAATAAATCTTTAAAAAAAAAAAAGTGAGAAATTAACTGCAACATTTGTAAGTCATGTTTAACTGAATGTAAACATACTTTGCAGGAGTAGATAAACGTGCAACCCCCCCCCAAAAAAAAAAAACCCAGTGATGACAGTGATACAGCTTGCGAGTAGCTGAATCCTTTTTTTTTTTTTTTTACATGTATTAAAAATCCCCTACATTGTTTTCAAAGATTTGCACTGTAGATAAAGAAATAATTGAGTGTGAAGTGTATATATTCACTTGTAATAGAGCACAAATGATGCAAAATGGATTTCTAGATTTCAACACAGATGTTAAGATAGGGGAACACTGTCAATTACTCTTTTTAAAAACATCATAATAGATTTATGACCCTACTGGAAATTGCATTTCGTTCAATAAATGTTTAATTCATATGAAACTACAACAGATTTGAAGAACCAGGGGCTTAGTAACTTGAAAATAGTGACAGCATGACATTGTTATCAGTTGTATAGGAGAACTTGTGGAGGTCTTGTAAAGTAGGTAAGTGGTCATCTTCCTCTGTCTTTAAGCACACTTTGAATGACTGGTAGTGGGCATGTTTTGTCCAATATTAAACATAATGTAAGCCCCATACCCCTATCCTCTTCTTCGGAGATGATTCCTAAAAGGGGAAACAGGAACAATTTCTTAATTGTTATTATTCACTGTTGAGTATTTTGAAAGCATTTCTTTGTCATTATTTTCTTTAAAGACAACAATGTAATTTCATTTGTGATAACATGCAGTCAAACGCTGATGTGTTCTACTGTAAGTGTGATAGCCTTCTGTCTGTCCCTACAGTGTTTAAATACTGAATAAAGGGATCAAATTGAATTGAGAATACTTACTACTTTTTTGCCTTCTTTGCCAGTACCATTAGTTCCAGTGCTTTTTTTTTTCTCGCTTTTGAGCTGCTATGTGCCTCACTCTGGCTTGCCTGTCCTCCTCCACTGCAGTCTTCCTGCTTTGCTCGGAACTGATTGTTGGCTGGCACCCAAAGTCTTTTTGCCTCTCACTCTTCCTCAACAGGGCCTGTTTTCTGTGAGTCGTGTCTTTGTGCTTGTAGTGTGGATGTTCCTGCAGAGAACTCTGTCAACCTTGGAGAGCTTCACAATCCCTCTTGAACATCTACATGGTTGTCCCCTGGACCAGAGGAAATATTTGGTTGTTTGAATTGCAATGAATGTTGCCACGTTCACTGAGGTGCTTTTGTCATGAATGATGTTTCCCATGGCTCTAAATAATGATTCTACAAAAATGAGAGAGCCCCTAAAACTACATGGTTTAGGCTTGGGTACTTGCCAGTGTCTATAACATTTCCCCACCACTTCACCATGGTGTGGTGAGCAACACCACACCAATCAGTTATCCAGAGCTATCTCGAGATGTACATGCCTTTTTTGTTTTTATTTAATATTCGGTGATAACAAGTATTCTTGAAATTGTGGTTCAGTGAAAGACAGTTTTTTTTGTCAACATGTTTAGTTAGAAATGCTTCTACACACATGGAAAAACATGCAAACCACAGTTTAAAATAGGTTTACAGTCAGATTTCAGAGAAGAGCAGTGTTTTCATAGTGCTCCAAAGTCATGAACTACTCCGAAGGGATAATGGGAGTTAGTGTAGATTGTGACAGTTTTACCAGATACTAATTTGCATGCCTCAGTTCTGCTGTTTGTGCAGAGTGATAAGGTGACAGTGAGCCAGAGGTCAACACATTGGTTTTAGAGCAGACAGCGTATCCTACCCTATTCAGTCCAATGTCAGAGCATGAGGAGAAACCGTCAACGAACGGTCCTTTTGTTATATTCAGATTTATCTGCTATTACTTGAAAATACTGGACGTTCATTTGCCTCTAACTAATATCTATTTTGCGTCTGCAGTCTCTCTGTGACGTAAACCAGTAGAACGCACAAAAGCCTGACAGAAATACTACCGCCTCCACAAGGTTTGCACCTGACATCATTCACGCAAATGTTCTTAGTAAATCACCCGCAAAACGCCCACAAGCCAAGCGTGCAAACTTTTGCAATGAGCACGCAATTTAGTACTCTTTAATTGAGATCTTAGTAAATCAGGCCCTAAGTGTGTTAATGCCTCCTGTGTGTGTAACTTATGTGAATCAGTAGAAGTAGGCGCCCTTTCATCAGAGTGTAGCAGTGTGTGTGTGTGTGTGTGTGTGTGTGTGTGTGTGTGTGTGTGTGTGTGTGTGTGTGTGTGTGTGTGTGTGTGTGTGTGTGTGTGTGTGTGGTATCTCACACCCCTGGGCAGAACCCCCTAATGTCTTGTGTCCTGCCTGTCTGTATACTGCTACTGGATGCCCTCGGGATCAATAAAGTATCTATCTATCTATCTATCTATCTATCTATCTATCTATCTATCTATCTATCTATCTATCTATCTATCTATCTAGTTGTTTGGGGACCCCTCAAGCCAGAGTCCATTAACAGTCTGCCAATGTCCCAACCATTAAATGTCTTCCTCTTTTAAGATCTTCTTTTTATTCCCAGATAAATAATTTCTCTTGATTTTCTGATGGGGACTTACACTGACAAACATTGTTTTTAAAAGTTTAAAATAATGCATACACCACTTACCAGGGCAACATGTGCTGACAGAATTTTCATTTTTTGTGGTTGAAAGTGTGTCAACTGTCAGGCCCAAGCAGTTGTCTGCCTTTCCTGTCGACGAGCAGCGCCTCTGCATGTTTGTTACAAATATCCGTAATACTGCTAGATTTATTACTGCAGAGGCCTTATAATATTTAATAGTTACGGTACATTCTTATTTGGTTTATTTTACAGCAGTGTCATTTTTGGTTCAAATGTTTCGAACAGGAAATGTGTTATTTTGATTAATTGTTCTTATTTGAATACTTGTGAACAGGACAAAATACTGTGGGAAAAAATAACGCGATGCCTTAAAAAAAAAAATACACTGAGCTTTCTGTTTCCACAGATAAACCACAATGAGTAAAATGGAAACCTTTAACTGGGACAAAAGGGTTGGTTAACATGAAACTATTGGTCAGAATGTTAACATTTCCTGGTGAATAACTTCCACAAAAACCAAGGAGGTACTCTATCAACGTCGCTAAAAAAAAGTCAGGCTTACCTGATAAAGCCTAACTGAAACTAACACCATATCCTAATTAATCCTCAAGCAGTTCCATGTATGCAATCCAGCCTTAATTGGTCAGGCCTGACTCAGGACAGACTTGCATAGTCTCGCTTTGCACATGCACACAAGGTTTATAAGAAGCCAAAATGAATTGAGCAGTGCAAAAAATTTAAAGATTTTATCTGGTGCCTGTCATACAGTATGAGGCACTTCGACTTCCTGAAGTCGACCTGTGACAATTCTGGCACGATGTGGTGGAGTATCATCATCCATGAACAGAAAGTTGGGGGTGTGCTGGTGGAATCAGGGGATGATGATGGGCTCTGTCTCTGAGGTAAGAACATGCAGTGACTGAACCATCTACAATCATCAAATCTGTTTTGCGCTAACTGGTGATGCCTGCCTGGACTCCTCCACCAAAGTGAACCCTGGGGACCATGTTGACCTCGGCTTATCGCTCACCTTGCCTTCTCCAGCAACGCTGACCACCATCATTTCTGTGCAAGGTGAACCAATACTCATCAGTGAACCGGACGGTAGACCACTGCTGCATTGTCCAGGTCACGCGGTCTTGTGCCCACTGCAAACGGTCACGGCGGTGTCTTGGTGTCAAGCCAAAGCGGTGGAGTTGGTTGTGAATGGTTTGTCTGGAAACCCTCGTAGCCCTCACTTCTGTTAAACAGACCTGCAGCTGTGTGGCAGCAGCATAATGGCGTCTGAGTGCATAAGTCTTTAAGTACTGGTCATCATTGCGGCCCGTTGTTGGGCTCCACTCCTGGCTCTGTCACAAACTCTGTCAGTAGTTCTGTTTCTTGCTGCAAGTCTGCTGATGACACTTTGAGAAACACCAAGTTCACGAGCAACATCTGACTGCCTGCTACCGACATGAAGGCGCTCTGTGTCCAGGTGGCGCTGCTCATCCGTTACGTGACGTGTGTTCACGGCTGCTTGAATGATGAACTGGAAATGACTCACTGACAATACCAGCTTTTTATACCCCAGAATGTTGAAATTGGTGCCACATTGAAAAGGCTCGTCTTTTTGTATTTTTTTTGCTATTGGCCCTAATATGTAAGACGCACTGTACACAGTGAGACCATAACGTGGAAAACACTAAATGAGGTGGTTCTATCTCGCTAAGACAATTGCCTCCCTATCCCAAAATCTACTGAAGTGAAAAACACCTTATGAAACCCACTGAGGACCTCACAATATCCACAACTTATTGTGAGCTGTGCAAGGTCTGCAGCATAAAATGGTATGGCGTACGCACAATACAGAATCAAAACCAATATGTAGTATATTTTTTAGGTGTCAGAACTTTTGTTCTTTTAGTCAAGAAATAAAATAAATATCAGTATACATGGTGTTTTCACAGCTCCTTTTTTAAAGTAATGTATTGATTGATAAACATTACACTGTCAACATGGATAACAAAATAAACTAGGCCTACCTGATTTGATGTAGATCTCCAGAGGAGCAGATAAATGATTGTCAGGAAGTTTCTGTTAGAAATCCAAATAAGCTTTTAAATCTGGTGCATTTACACTAAAAAAACAGCTGTTGAACAGGTATTTTTTACGTGCATTGGAAACTGTCATTTCACAGTCAATGCCGACTGCGTTTTGTTGCAACCTTACACTTAGTTAGCCACTAGATGGTGCTCTCAGCTATCATTATGTGATCGTGTATGTCCGTCTATAACTTTAGCTTACAGCCCCGTTTCCACCAAACGGCCCAGCATGGAGCTGCATAGTTGGATCAGTTACCTACATTGCATTTCAAATGTCACTTAATGAACGTTACATTGAAGCACAGACTTAAACACTTCATAACAGCAAGTTTGTTCAGAGTAATTCGAGTTTATTAGGACAGTCATACAATTCTGGAGAAGAAATCTGAAAGAATTGGAGGGGGAACTAGCAATATAATCTGTTAAAGTTAAAACCACGTCCGCAAAATATGGCCAATACGTGAGAAACTCTGATAAAGCAATTAGGATAACAAGAAAGAAATAGAATTACAGTTAAAACATTCACAAATGATAAAAAGCAAGAAAATCTACTATATAACATACGCTTCTCTATTAAGCAGGTCCACAACACATTGCACATATGTTAGCACAACATAATTTGCAGACTTTATACAGCACTTATACCTTTTAGTCCACAAGTAAGTTATTAAATGGTGCAAAACGTCAAATACACACATCTCTACTGAACATTTAAAGAAATACCTGATAAGGACCTTTACGTATACAGACCCCATGGTTTCGTAGTGCCAACCAGCCAGCATGTCGAGGTTAGAAACTACAACTGTCCGAGAGGGACCACCATAGAAGTCACTTCCTTTTTAACACACCAAAATTCTGATCCAAGGTTTAGCATTTAGAAGTTTTTTTTTCCTCCCCCTCGAATAATATAAGCACAATGCAAGTGTACGCTCGCTATCACTGCGTATAACAAAAAAAAGAAAAAAGAAGATAATTCTCAGAGCTCAAATCAGGTCAGCCACATTCATAGGCATCTCCTCCACGGTTGTATTGTAAAACGTCTCGATGTCCCGAAGGATCCTCTTGTCCTCCTCAGTGACAAAGTTGATAGCAACTCCTTTTCTGCCAAAACGGCCACCACGACCAATTCTGAAGCGGGGAAAAGGTGAGACACATGAGACTCCGCCAGGTGGCCAAGTGGTACTTACTCGTGTGATGAGATTTACCTGTGAATATAGTTCTCTCTGTTCGTAGGAAGGTCATAGTTTATGACCAGCGAAACCTGCTGGACATCAATGCCACGTGCCTTAAAGACAAGAGAAAAAAAGGTTACAAAGGAAGTGCATGAAATCTTTAATCCTCCACACTTAATTGTTGCTCATTTAAAAGTAGCGGGCTCCTACAGTAGAAGAACCCATTGAGGTCATTTTTAGGACTGTTGCAGTATTGAAGTTATTTTAGGTGTCAATTTCAAAGAGAATAATTTGATTCCTTTATTGCCAACCCAGCTGTCCCCTATACTAACCAGGAGGTCTGTGGTGATCAAAACTCTGCTCGATCCAGACCGAAACTCCCTCATAATCACATCACGCTCCTTCTGGTCCATATCACCATGCTGTGAATAGAGAAGATTTCAATTAAGGGAACTGTGCAGTCCTAATACCGACATACACTTAAAAGGGTATTTAGCCATCACAATAGTTGTTCAAGCTAGCAGAGAGGAGAAATGTTACCAGAGCAGACACAGTGAAGTCCCGAGCGTGCATTTTCTCGGTCAACCAGTCGACTTTTCTCCTGGTGTTGAGGAAGATGACAGCCTGGGTGATAGTCAGTGTTTCGTACAGATCACACAGGGTGTCCAGCTTCCACTCCTTGAGGCAAATAAACAAAAACAAGTTACGCTGTGAGAATCTAAGTTAACCTTACAAATCCTTTCACAAGAACATAAGCAACAAGTCAGCCATTTAATTTTATTTTGAAGACGTTCTATGTAACACAGCATCTCGAGACACAGGACACTGGACATTAAGAAAGCGGTCCCTCCGAGCCTCATTTCAGACACTGTGCCTTTCATCTCCTTCCCTGGTGTACCCATGCTTACACGGCCACATGAGCCTAACCTGTGAGGTCTGGCTCCTGCGGTTTCAGCAGGGTGCTTTAGTGAGAAGGACAGTTTGACATCTCTAACCGTTTCTCTCTTTTTCACATTTCTCCTACTACAGTGTTATGTAGTTTTAGGGCAAAGTAAAACCAACCTCTCGCTCCACATTGATGTAGAATTGCTTTATACCCTCGAGGGTAAGCTCTTCTTTCTTCACCAAGATGCGAATGGGTTCCCGCATGAACTTCTTGGTCACCTCCAACACCTCGGCTGGCATGGTGGCAGAAAGCAGGACCACCTGCAGATCAGATGGAACGTTAGATTTATAGACAAATTACCAAATTTAAAATCCAATGCGTGTGGCACTGAACCTTGAGACAGAGGCCAACGAACATTAAGAAAGAGGTTCGACCACATCTCATTTTCAGTACAGTGCAAATTCATCTCCTTCCACGTAATACTCTGCTAGCATTATTGCATGGATCAGATGTAATCTGAGTCACACAATTATAGCAGACTTCTGTTAATGCAGAAGGGGGGGGGGGTCATAGTTCACCAGTCTACCATTAAGGTCACACTTACCTGAATGTTGGTGCTCAGTTTCTGAAAGATCTCATAAATCTGATCTTTGAACCCTCGACTCAACATCTCGTCAGCTTCATCCAGAACAAACATCTTAATGTATTTAGCACCTGCACAGAAATAAAGGATGGAAAGAGAACATCTTTCTGTAAAATCAAGTGAGTCAGAATTGCCAATGGTTTTCACCATTAAGCAGCACTTCAATACTCACACAGATGTCCTCTGTTGAGCATATCATACACACGTCCTGGTGTACCAACCACTATGTGAGGAGCCGCAGCGTCCAGCTTCTGTATTTCTGAACGAAGACTGGTTCCCCCGATGCAGGCATGACAGGCTGCCCCCATGTAGTCACCCAGGGCTAGAATGACTTTCTGGATCTGATGAAAGATGACAAGAGAAAAACAACAGTAGTTCAGTCAAGTGTTCAAAGCATGAGAATAAAAAAAAGAAACTGAAAAAGAAAAACTGTTGAGTGATCAGTAAAACAGAAGGAACTCATCATTTAAGTCAGTCCCGAAAGATGGTATGCCATCATGTCACCCAGTTTTTCCACAGAACATAAAAACATTTAAAGGGCATTCAGTCACGAGTTAATCTGATTTCTTATGGTTTTTCTAAAACATGTTTGAAAGTAACTTGAAATACTGGAATTTCTCATTTAACAGTTTTAATGCTTTCATTACTTACACCATCTTAAGCTAAAAGTGCTGTTCTTCCTGTTCTGATAAAAAAAGTCTTTAACTTGAAAGAAAATACAGAACTTCTTGTTGAGCTTACATTTACTTAAGTGGCTATCATATGGTGCACCAACATCAGCCAACACCACAAAATCACAACAACAAAAACATTTACAAAAACAAAACCTTAAAAATCACATTGCAAACGTGCGTTAATGCAGACAGCCCTTAAGGCACAATTCATTTCAGAAGCCAGTTCGCCTTTTAAACCGATGTAGCCATGGACACAGACTACACCAGTTGAAGGAGGATGCTTTTGTTTCACATTTTTCAGAATTTTGTCAATTTTAAAAAAATGGTACCTTCATACTTGAATCAGTGTCCTCAATGTGCTGTTTAGGTCTTAGATACTGTTGAGGTTATTGTGACCTCAGAACAGCATACCTGCTGAGCCAGCTCTCTGGTAGGAGCCAACACCAGAGCCTGGGTGTCCTTTTGCTCAATGTCCAGCTGCTGCAAGATAGAGATGGCAAACGTGGCCGTCTTGCCAGTACCTGACTGGGCCTGGGCAATGACATCAAAGCCTGAAGGCAAGGGGGGGCAATAATATTGTATTAAGAGGATTATTCAAACTATCAAAATAAAACTTGTGTTCATAAAGACCAAACTTCTCACACAATCAAAGATCAAAGTTATGTTTTGAGCTGTTGATGTGTCAAGTTAAGAGTATTGAGTGATCAGTTGGAAAAATAAATATCCCCATTATTGGGTAAGTCCCGAAAGATGGTAAAGCATCACTTCACTCAAACAATTCACTTATAAGCCAGTGTCGTTTTTTTGTACCTTTGATGCAAGGAATGATAGCCCTTTGTTGAATGGCAGATGGTTTTTCAAATCCATAGGCATATATGCCCCGGAGGAGGGTCTCCTTCAGGACCATGTCATCGAAGTTGTCTGTAATCTCAATCCAGTTGCTCTATAAAAAAAAAACAACACATGAGTAACAAAGGCCGGTGAGTGAAATAGTGTACAGACAGTCAGCTGTGAAAACAACTCGTATTGATCATTTACTTACCTCGATGACTCCATCAGGCTCCATCCCATCTGGCCCCCCATGGCCTCTATCTTTTGAGCTATAAGAAAAAATAAACAGTTCAAATTTCACGTGAAGTCCTCTTGTACAACTGTTGATGAAATGAACGACGTAGCTGTAAAACACAACTGCAGTGGTCAGTAAACCCTACCACGTGTTGGGTCATGTCGCTGCTAATGTCAAAGCCTTTAAATGTCTGATAACTCAGTTATTACAACGTTAACGTCTGTTTGGTGATGACTGAGCGGACAGTCAGTGGAGCAGATTACGACATTGGTTACGCCCAGGGTGTCTCATTACAGAGTCCGGACTATCGCGCGCTGAGCCCACGTGTCAAATTCCACGAGCAGGTCCCGACTACCTTCACCTCTTAAAACCCTGATTATGTAACCACGAGGTGTGTGAGCGCCTCGTGTGTACATTTACATCAATGTTCACCAATGATTCAAAGTCACATCTGTACACATCTAAACATGGAGCTCTGCTAACGTAAACGAAACCAACATGTCGGGCTGTCGGGCCTCTTCAGAGAGCCAGGCCGAGCTGTAGCCAGACGGCTCGTTCAACTGCAGTGACCGGGAGGAAATTGTATTGAAATACAGCCGGGTAATATGTTATAGTAATGGTCATTAGAAAAGAATAAACCCAGTTTAAACAGGCGGCTTGTAACGGGGACTTACAGCTACGGTGAAACTGAGGGTGCTAATAGAAAAGCTAACATTTAGCACCCTCACAACGTCTGCGCCTAGCATAATAATTTCAATTTCTTCATTACACTAAGTGTCTAACAGCGTGGCACTCTCAAAAGCACTGAAAAACCACAGACGTAAAAGAAAAAAAACTGATTGTACCGTGGGTTTACCTGTTGTAATCAGCACAATCGCTAGACATCATCCGTTCCCAACTTCAGCATGCGAGTGGAAAGATCGCTGATGGCGATGCCAACTGCTTTTATGCGGCCGGACTACTTTCACGTTGGACAAACTCAACACTCAGTTTGGTCGACAATATATTAAATTTTTTGCATGATCAATGGGTGGATTTCGTTTAACTGTTGTATATGCCTGCAAGATACACATGTAATTCAATTTACCCGCCCATAAAACGATTTTTTTCTTGCGGACTACATTTATCAGCGTAAGGACATTGCAGTAATAAGTGGTTCTTAGTTTCTATGGTGGCTCTGACAAGTCAAAAAGCTCCCGACAGGGTTGTGCTACATTTTTTAGAGCGTTCGATTGAGGGTGAATAAATACATTTAATAAAGTAAGACTATCATCGCCATACTAACTATTGACAAGTTATTCATAGATTGTTAAACTAAACATCGAGTTCTTAAACTGTTATTGTGATTTTGTTTTACCATTTTCTTTTTCCTATTTTGCATGTAAAAACCTTTGTTTAAAAAAATGTTTCAGAACCTACAGATTGGTTATTATGGAAGTCAATTTCCACCACTGTGATGGGAAAAAAAGATCCTGTCAGTCATTATTATGACTTAGTATCTTAAAATTATGAGTCAGTATCTCAATATAATGACTTAGTATCTCAACCAATGGACAGCTGTCCCTGCTTTACTGGCCCGTCATTAAAAGTTAACTGTATCAGTCACAATGCACGTCGGTCCTTCATAGAAATACAGGGTATGTGAGATGATCAGTCCAGCCCTGATCGTACCCATAAACACATTAGTAAGAAAAATCTCATCATATATCATATTACAGTCCCAACCTCTTAACTTCTAATATCTTAACAACAGAAGTCAAAGTGATCCAACTTCAATTTGATGAATGTCTCAAAGCGTAACGTAGAAA
The DNA here is from genome assembly GCF_947650265.1 of Symphodus melops. Classification (NCBI taxonomy): domain Eukaryota; kingdom Metazoa; phylum Chordata; class Actinopteri; order Labriformes; family Labridae; genus Symphodus; species Symphodus melops. Next base: position 12,195,584 of record NC_136697.1, read on the forward strand.
TAAGTAGCTAAATTCAGTACTTTTAATCCAGAACAGACTGTAATCACATCCTGAACACCACACTAACTCTTTCATGATGTGTTTGACACATGAAGAATTAAAGTAAAGACTCAGTCAGTTTGACTTCAGCTCCTCTCATGTCAGAACTGCAGCTCAAACATTATAGTGTTTGATTTCTTCAGTCTGAACTCAATCAAAGACCCCTCAGTCCTGTATGAGGAGGGCAGGCTCCTCTTCCTCATTCTGCTTGCATAACCAGCGTGATAACCGAGTCATTGTGTTTCCTGCACTTCTACTGTAATAAGAGAAGCTAACGAATACAGTACTTGTTAGCTTACAGCTCTATTGAACAGACATTTATAATATATTAATTGTAATACTAAGTCATTATAATGATCACTATAATGATAGCGACATGATCATTGTATTCCATTACAGTGGCAGAAATGGACTTCCATAGTTTTCTTCTTTGTCCTCTAAATGTGGTTTTACTTGATGCTGAACTAAAAGGCTGTTTTTATATTTTCTTACCTCTGTTATTTCATCTCTCATGCTATTTTTATTTTTGCAGACCTAGTGCCATATGGGTAATGTCCAATGTATGTTGTGTTGTTTTGCATTGTCATGTGACTTTGTCAATAAATTGTTTTGTTTTTTTATTGCTTTTATTTATTGATTTGAGTGGCAGCAGCAGAATGTTTGGCAGCCCTTTGAGTCCAAGACAAATTCCCCAAAGTGGACAATTAAGTGTATCGTATCATCAATGTAATCTTGATTTTGGAAATTTAAATGGCATTAACAAATTTGAAAAGCCTAACATTTTTTTTAACTTTAAAATATGTAAGACCAGAACGACTGACCTTTACTTGTAATGGGGTACTTGAATTTAAGTCTTCTTTTTTACTCATGTAGAAACCCTTATACCCCTTCCATGTCTGTGCTCAGGTGTTGTAAATGCAGGTCCTCTGACCAATTATACCACCAGATATCAATGTCAAATAAGAGTTTGCTTCTTCCAAATAACAATAAATCATACAAGACATAATGTACGGCAACAGAGTATATAACAATTTGTGACTTTTTTTTAATAACATTGTTTGAATCTGAAATATGTGCATATGTTCCTGTAAAAACCACAGCAGTAAGGGTCCCTTCCTCTAATGCACAACTGTGTAGTAGTTGGAAAAGAGTTCCTCCCCTTCTGTAATGTCTCTGAGTGACACCAGGACAACACAGCGTAGAGGCCTCTGTGAGTCCTGGCTGTAGTTGACATTTGGAAGATACTGGCGGAGCTCAATGGGAAATGTGTCTGGCACGTCATATTCCTGGTAGCACACATTAGCAGGACACTTGTTGGAGCAGTTGTTGACATACTGACCAACAGCAAGTGGGTTCTGTGGTGTCGCGGTCAACCAGCTAGTGTCACTCATTATGAAAGGCCCCACTCTGTCCCTGCCACTGCACGACTTGAACACCACTCTGGAGATGCCTTTGTCATTGCCATCAATCAAAACACCATCAATACACCTGAATACAAATGGGTTTCTGATGGACTGGAGTAGAATTGGCTCATAGGCTTGATAGACAGTTCCAGGGTACATGGCAACTGTGGCTCCTTTGGACACAAATCCTTTGGTAACAAATACCCCAGTTCCTGCAGAGGGCAAAGTGCTTTGCTTCCGGTCAATGCAGAACCCCACACACTGGAACATGGCATCGTCTCCAGTCACTGGGAGCACGCCACTTTGGTCTTCTTCACTTGTTACGTGTCTGACAAATTGAGTTTGATCCGCTCGGAGTTGTTCATTATGAGCCCACTGACTCCTGAGCAGGATCCTGAATAGCTTTAATAGAGTGTATGATACCTGCTCATCCGGGACTACTTTGTCCTTTGAGCTCTCCGTCACGTGCCGCAAAGTTTTCTCATTTTTTGACAAGTTCAGCACAATCCAAGGCACAAACCTGTGTCTGTACGACTTCCATCCCTCCACAAATCTTTCAAGGGCACTTCTCAACATCCAGCGCGACGCCTCTCAACTCTTTCGTGCCGGAAGGAATTAGAGTTTTGTCGTGACATCCGTGTATCTCATCCAACAAGTTGTTTCAAAATAAAACGTGAACTATTTATTTTCAAATTAAAATACTCAAACTTGGATTAAATTATGTTTTGAACCAACAATAACTTGGTATAAAGTACCAGTTATTGGGAATGATATTGAACAATGTAGAAGTTTAAAAAAATTGAAAAAATCTACAAGCAACGAATATTGTGCTTTTATTTTCCGTAGCAGTTCTTTAAGCGGAAACGTGTTTGAATTGTCGTGTAGAGACTTTACACTATTAGCCTGCTGGATGGGAGGAAAGAGAGTCAGGCAAAGACAAACATGGTAAGATATTGGTCTTTTTTTCTATAATACGCTGTGATGCAAACTAAATCAGTGCACTCACAGAGAAACAATGATGTTGGGATGTTTAATGTAGCTAAATAACTTTGCTAATTATCAAGTATCCCCCTTTATATAATGAAAACAAACGTAGCCCTCGACGTTAGCATTAGCTTACTAGCTCACGGTATAGACTGGCCAGTTCTCTCCAGTTAGCAAGCTTGCAGAGCTTGAAGGCAACACAATCAGCTTTACCAACCACTGTAGTGTAAACTGTGTTTGGTTATGGATCAGATTTTATTATTTGGGTTCAATAAAACGTGAAGATACTAGCCAACTGTCAGACCGCTAGTTTTTGTCGTTGCTTTTCCATGCTAGTACTTTACCATGCTGTATTCTTCATTATTAGTCAACATACCCTTCACTGTGATAAGGTTATAACGTAATGTGGTAATGGCTAACGTTGATACTGTTTCATGGCAACTCAAAGATATACTAAAAACATCACAGAAAATACGTTTTTTGTCATTACTGTCCTTTACATTAATATATTGTCTGAAAAACTTTTTTCCCCTTTTTGTGTCTTTGTCCAGAACAAGCTGAAGTCCTCTCAGAAGGATAAAGTTCGTCAGTTCATGATATTCACTCAGTCCAATGAGAAAACTGCACTGACTTGTCTGTCACAAAATGATTGGAAACTAGATGTTGCAACTGACAAGTTTTTTCAAAATCCAGAGCTCTATGTTTCGAATCTAAAGGGGGCCTTAGACAAGAAGAAACTCGAGCAGCTGTACAACAGATACCGAGGTATGGGAAGCATCCTTTATGTGTCAGAGTGAAGCACCACTCAAGTACTGTGATGGAAGAATAAGTCAGACAATGTAACTACAGAGAACTTAATAAGTCTTGAGTGTTTATCACTTATAATGATAGTTCGGTGACAGATTTTTTTAAAATAAATTATGCGGCTTGCACTCCCATGCTTAGATCCTCACGATGACAACAAGATTGGCATTGACGGGATCCAGTTGTTCTGTGATGATCTGAGTCTGGACCCAGCCAGTACAAGTGTCCTCCTCATAGCCTGGAAGTTCAGGGCAGCAACACAGTGCGAGTTTTCAAAACAAGAGTTCATGGATGGCATGGCAGAACAGGGGTGAGTGTGGGTTTTTTTTGGGGGTTTTTTTTTTCAGATGCCACAATTAAACTTGAAATGTCAATTACAAGACAATAAGAGATCTTCCTGGCCTAAGTTACATAGTTTCAGTTGATACACATTTATCCTATTCATTGAGTTTTTTTTGTTTGTTTGTTTGTTACAACAAACAGGTTAGTTAAATGTTGGTTTAAAATAAACAAACATTTTTCTTGTCTCATTCTTTTTCTGTCCCCAGCTGTGACAGTATAGAGAAGCTAAAAGCTCAGCTGCCAAAGATGGAACAAGAGTTAAAGGACCAAGGGAAATTTAAGGACTTTTACCAGTTTACATTTAATTTTGCAAAGAATCCTGGCCAGAAAGGTTTGGGTAAGAATCTTTAGACACTCATCATTTTCACGGTTCAATTCTTTGTTTGTTGTACAAATATCAACTCATGACTGTCTTTCTTACAGATTTAGAAATGGCTATTGCATATTGGAATTTAGTACTGGCTGGAAGATTCAAGTTCCTGGATCTGTGGAACAGATTTTTAGTTGTAAGTTGATAATGTCACTCAGGATTACTCTTAAAAAAAATGCAAATAATATTGGTTCACATTCTGTTCAATGAACATCTGTGACAGGAGCATCACAAACGATCCATTCCTAAGGACACTTGGAACCTCTTACTAGACTTCAGCTCAATGATCACAGATGACATGTCGAATTATGATGAGGAAGGTTGGTGCAACATTTACTCGAAGCGTGAACCCATTTAACCATCTAAGTGATAGTTTCACACAGTGTTAGTGCATGAGCGTCTACTCTGCTTTGTAAAGTCATGGTATTAGTTTACAGTTGTAAAGTATCAGTCATTCATAATCATGTTCTTACCCATGTTGAAGTCTCAAGTTTTGTTTTATCAGATGTTTTTGTTTGTTTTATGTTTTCAACAGGAGCATGGCCTGTGCTTATTGATGACTTTGTGGAGTTTGCACGGCCGCACATCGGGACTAAGAGCACAGCAGTTTAATGGCGGCTCTCGTTTAAGGAACATCCATGTGAAGTTTCTACATAACAGGGAGCGCTTTGAAAGGAGGACAAGGGGACCGCACTGAGCTGAGAACTATGTTGCCTTTTCAACCCTCAGGACTGAAATATTTTACACAGCAGAGACTTTATATATGTTTGTGTGTATTTACATATATAAAAAAAAAGGCATATCTCTTTGTTGGTCAACTTGTGGTGGTTTGGAACCTTTATCTAAAGTATTGGGCTTTTTGTGTGCGCTCAAGCCAAATAGAGAGGAGTCACCATCTTGATCCACATGGCTCTTCAATGTGGTTGGGCTCCACTCGGAAGCAGGTAGATAGACACACTTCTGAATTGTAATCTAAACACGAGGGTTCGCAAGGGGATGCTGTTCTTTTAATATTGAATTTAATACTTGTGTGCTTAACTGATTCTGTTTTTGTTTTATGATACATTTGTGCGACAAGTCAGTATGAAAAATTGATTGTAATTTTTTAAGGATACTGCTGTTTTGTTAAAACAAATGTATTAAGATAAAATAAATGTTTCAATTTGGTGTCTTTAAAGCTGATCTGGACTGTGACTGATGTGGCCCTCAATGGGTCCTTTAAATCACAGGTTAAAAACTTTGAATCCACCAAATCCATTCAGTCAATAGAAAAGCAGTGCAACAACATTACAGTTCTGTTTTATATTAGGCTTCTATACATCTGAAACATAGTTTGAAATGAATTTTTCACTTCACTTTCACTATTTGAGGAGTCATTGAGCCCTAGAAGGAAACAGATTTTGCGGGCTATGATTATGTAGAGGTGACAGCTCCTGATTGGCTGGTACTTTACACCTACTTTACATTTAACCCACGTTCAGAGGTCAAAGCATATCAGCCTAATATATACATTTATTCATATACTGTATAACACTTTAAAGTTAGAAAGTGCCCACAAGAATGCATTAAACGGGTGCGGATGGAAAAGAAAGTAATCAATCATAACTACGTTTATTCCAGGGGCACTTTAAATGGATGCACAAAGAAATCAAGCAAGCAGAAAAAAAATTGTTAAAAACAGAACTTGGATTTCAGTATGTTCTTGAACACAAAATAAATACATTTTGTAAGATAAAGCAACATTAGGCAGTACTGGGCATACACGTTTTCAGAATAATTAGCAGGAACATCTCTTTAAAAAATAAGTGAAAGTCTCACATCCATCAAATTATTTCTCGAGAAAGCAATATTGCTTTTAAGTATTCATCATATTCACAAACAAATGTAACTTGTTAATTGAATCTACGGATGCGCTGCCTCCCTGTGGTTAGACCACAACAGTACTCTACGGCACATGCGGTTGCTAGGGGCGACTGAGTGACAACAGATAGCCGCTGTAACGGACAACGGTTGCTGTGGAGGAAGAGAAAGCGTCGACAGTTAATGATAATATTTGATGATATTATTAATGATTTTGTGTTTAGTGACCTTGTGAAACTGAAGGAACATGGCGAGCGCTCTTAGTACAGTTCTCTCTGAGGTGGGCTGGGATGAGCGCTTTGCTATACCCGAGCCAAACGCTGAAAACAAGGCTTTAATAGAGGAGGTGAGTTTTGAACTTCTAATAGAAATCAAGCCAACAAGTTCAATTCTTCCCTAAGTAGAAGTCATTGCGTGGAAAGTTGAGTATGCTGTGAATAAACGTGTTCAACCTCTGTTTGGTAGAGAGGAAATTTATGTAAATTGCGTAAGGTAACGTTGAAAACATTCTAACGTAAGAATAGATGCGAATAAATGCAAATTAATTAAAAAGACAACAAAAACTCAGGTTAAAATGAATATGCTGTAGAGGAACGTTAAGCTGAAGCCCCATCCGTAGAGAATTTAAAATGTCATTTTATTATTATTGATTATTGTAGTTTACATTCCGAGCGGCCTTTGTTTTCTAGCAGTCGGTAATGTGTGTCCTTAGTTTTGTGCTAAGGTCAGTGACATATAGAATTGCAGGTTATGTGTGTTTGAACATCATTTAAGGATTAAGGGCACAAGATACTGTATCACAATGTTTGCATGATCTCCTGCTCTCATATATGATGCATTTAATATAATGACTTCAACAACAGATTCGTATGAAAGAGGCGGCATTGGTGCAACTGGAAAGCAAAATTGAGACAAAAAAGGGTAGAAATAAGTATATGGTTCAGAATCTCCAAAATGCCAAACAAGAGCTGGAAAATACAGAGGTATGTGAATCACTATTTGTGCTATTATGATATATTGTTTGTGTTTGAGATCTATTACAATGTCTCATAGTTGGGCAGAATTATCGGTGAGTTGTTAATGTCCCCCTTTATTTCTTTCTAAATGCAGGCTCTATTGAAGGCCAAGGAAAGAGAAGAAGAGTTAGAGAAACACCTCACAGCCCTGGCAGAGAGGGAAAGAGGTCGCCTGGCTCAGGAGATTGCTAAGATGGAGAATGACAATAGATCTTTAGCAGAGAGGAGAAACATGCTTGAGGTACAGTATATACCACTCATAATATGTTTAGTGTTTAGACAACTTAATCATCGGTGCCAACATTCTCTATTTTAACCATTGTCTACGTCCTTAGAACCATATCTTCAAAGCCAAGCAGAAGCTGGAGGAATTCAGGAACCAGATGAACTGGGACCAGCAGACCATGGAGGCATTTTTAGAGGAGTCAGCACGTAAAGATGAGGATACAATGGCTATCATCAAGTACGCTCAGCAAGATGAACAAAGGATTAAGGTGAAGGGAAAACCCTTTAATGTATTTCAACAGGCTTCACATGTATTCTGTTTTCATCAGAAACTAAACATCTGGTTTTAGAAATATCCTGAACTGACAGCTGTATGATCTCTCCTGAAACAGTCACTCACTCTGGCGATAGAGAAGACGACACTGGAGGCCAATGAAAAGCGCAAAGTACTTGACAAAGAACTGACTGAGACTTTAGCTGCACAGGTACTGTTAAAAAAAACACTGCACTCTGTTTTTTGTCCCAGTGATAAATGAAAAAATGCTGTAAAACTATAAAGACAATATGAGTAGAACAAAGTAGTTTAAAAAAAAACGAGCTTTTCAGACTCATAAGAGGAAATAAAATATTAATTTGACATTAAAACTTTCTTTAGTGTCACTTAACTGGTTAATAAATTGAACACGATGCCAGTGAGACCTGCAGCAGAAATATGTTTAAGAACGACTTTGGGTTGGACATTGAAACATTAGAATGTGAATGTGAAATAATTAAAACTTAAGACTTACGTCATGCTGTTCTTGAATATCCCTCCAATGGAAAATATTTGAAATGTTTGCTTATATATTTTCTCCGCATTCTGAACAGATTGCTTTAGATAAAACTACGGAGAATTTACAGCAGGCCCACCTTGAGACAAAGCAACTCATCCACCAGTGGGAAAACACTATCAAACAGATGAAGCAGAGAGACGCTGAGATGCAGCAGTGTGCACTGGTAAAATGACACTTTTAGCACACTGAAAAATGCACACTGACTCAAAGTAAAAATATACATTTATGAACAAAATCAAACAAACAGAACATATTACATACTAAAATTTACACTTGAGTCAAATGTATTTCCATGTTCCTTTCTTGCTTCTTAATCTATCCAGGAACTTGCCGAAGCCAACCATAACATTAGGGAAAGAAATGGCACTATGACAGAATGGAAGAGCCTGCTGGACACTGAGAAGAACAACAACAAGGAAACGGAGAGGAAGATAATTATCTCCAACCAAGAGGCTGTAAAACTACGGCAGGATTTAAAGGAGCAGGAGAGTAACTGCAGGAGGCTGCAGGACGAGGTCAGCTCCTCAAAAAGCATGAAAGGCATTCAAATTGATGTTATCCTGTTAAAAAGAAAGCTCACTGAACGTGTGCATGAAGAATGTGATAGCCTTTAAATAACATACCTTTTTAACTATCTTTATACTTTTTAAGATAACACATTTCACTTTGAATACCCTGCAGCTGCTGAGTTGTAAAGGCACTCTGGACAAGACAACATCAAATGTGGAGTCTGTGATGTCGCAAATAGCCAGACTGAAGAAAGACATCCAAGCTAACAATGAGAAGTCAGTGAAATATGACTTGTCTTTTGTTGAATTACTGCTGCAGCATCTTGTACACGTTCTCCCTCTATATGTGTTTTCGTTGAAGACTGAAGCAGGCCAGGACCTACACTGGGGCACTGGAAGAGAAGCTCAAAGTTGTGACTCAGACCGCCCTCAGTGAGGAGGAGCGAGCTGCACAGATGGACAAGTTCTTCAAGGATGAGGAGCAGGCGATCAAGGTAAGCACCCCAAAGACACCAAATATAATCATTATTTAAATAGAGGGGGAAAGGTTGTATGATAATGCAGACATTTGTTACATTTTTGTTGTCACTTAAACAGAGCAATTTTAGAATAGACTTTAAATCTAGATTAACAATTGATTAAATTAATCCATGCTTGTTTGTTTTGATTTGGAGGTGGTAGGTTAAGTGACGTTTTACGGTTAATTCCATACAGCATTGTGGGTGTGAAAATGAAATTAATTTCCTGTAAACATGCATTTGATCCATACTGCACAAAACCAGGAAGTTAGTATCCTTACTGAAAGGTTCTGTATAATCAGGTGGACCCAAAAAATGCATACTAAACGACCACAAGAGTTCTGTCGACTGAAACTTCCTACTGAAAAGTATGCACTGCATAGTGAACTGCGGCTATCCAGAAAGGGCCAGGAAGTAAGACTCGATATGACACAAAGGGACAAGAATTACAAAATAAAACAGGAAACACTGAAAACTCTGGATTATCAAATGAAAAAAACACACAGGAAACAGAAACACAAGGATAAAAATGACAAAATAAAACAGGAAATTACAAAAAAAAGCACAAACAAACTAAACAAGAGTAAATTATGAAACATGCCATGGTTAACAGACACTAAATATATTACAACTTGAAAAAAGATCAGATACCAGATTCTATACAAAAGGTGCCCCGATACGATATTGATATCCGACATCGGTCCAGTATCAGCCAGAAAAGGAATATCGGATTTTATCGGACTGCATCTAAAATCTGTGATATAAGTGCTCCGATAAGCAGACCATTTAACAGGCTTTAAAAGTATAATTTGTTTTTATTGGACTTATTGAGGTTATTTTTCAGGATTTCTTTTTTTATTCAATTGTAGAATACTGTAGATATTATGTTGAAGGTTAACATTTATGTAACCAATTGGTTAATAATAAATGGGTCCGTTTTTCTCGTACCTAAAGTTGTTGACTATTGTTCTCGGTTTGAGAACAATAGTCTCAAACCGAGACTCATCACTTGATCAAGCCGTTTCCAACATTCCACACTACAAAATAAGTAATAAAAGTATGTACGATTTGTGCTGATATATCGGATCAATATCAGTATCGGCCAATACTCAAGGCTGGAGTATCGGTATCGTATCGGAAGTGAAAGAGTTGTTCCGGGACATCCCTATTTTAAACCCTCCTCTTTTTGTTTTAGGGTCTGACTTCAGAAGTATCTTTTTTAAGAAATATGTGATGCATATATCACATGTTGTTTTTCTTCATTTCTTTTTGGTCTATGTGCTGTAGGAGTTGGATGTCCAGCTGCGCGTCTGCCGGGATTACCTTTTCCATGGTAAAGAAAACTTGCAGACTCTGAAGACAAAGGAGAAGAATTCTATTACCCAAGTTTCCAGGAGCAAAACATCCATCACCAGCCTGGAAAGCCAGCTAGCAAAATTAGATAAGGAATTAATAAACCAGCAGTCCACCCTAAACAGAAAGGCACGCTTACCAAAGTCCACACACAAATCCATCATGCTACAATTACTGCAATGCCAAAACATTTTTAACCTGTGACTATCCTGCCCTGTTTAGGAATTTGAGATCATTCAAATGAGTAAAAAACTGGCTAAACTGCAAGGTAACCTTCACGAAAATGAAAGGCAAGCCATGGACAAGACAATTGCTGAGCTGACCGAAGCCCTGGAGGAGAAGAAGACAATGGCAAACATGCTAACAAGTGCACTCAAAGAGGCAGAGGTAAGTCAAGTGCTTGTTTTGTTTTGCTTTTTTGCCTCAGTGTTCTTTTTTTCATTTTACAGACACTGAACCAGTGAAACTCATCAATACAACACTTGTATCTTACAGGACGATATTCGCTACTTGAGCAAAGAGATGGCAAAGTCAGCCGCTCAAAAAAGAGATCTGGCCTTGAAGGTGGAGGAACTCAAACAGCAAAGAACCACCAATGAAAAAGAGCTGAAGAGAATCAGGCTCAGGAAACAGGTAAGTGACTAGTGCCATGGCAGGTAAGAAAAAAATCTCCGAAGTCATTGGTTCATGATCACCACCTTTAGAATGGGTAAGGATGAAGAAATGCATATGCACTTCTTTTATTCTTTGGCCTTGATTTTCTCTGCCTTTTAGCTGTATGTAGCTCACACAGAAATACATGCACACCTGCAGACAGACATTTGTTGATATCATTTTTGGTTAATGATTCTGTCAACAACTCTGTTCATGAAATGTATCTGTACAATGACAGAGAATAGAATAAAGCGTGGCCTCACAGTTTTCCCAGAGCTGAAAACGGTGCATGGTCATTAACGACATTTCCTCACTCATTTAAACTTTCTCTTCTCCCAGTTGAACTTTTTTCTTTTTTTTTTAATGTTTCACTGGAGAAGGGGATAATCTTTGTAAGATTAAGCTAATGATTTTGGCTTATTTTTAAGACATGAGGGTTGTGTTGAAAGTGTCTTCAAATGATAAAAAAAATAAAAACAGCATTGAACATACAGACTTCATCTAAGTGATGTTAATATACAGTCATATATTTCTACTGTATGCTTAGAGCCAGTTTTGATACATTGAAAGAAGATGCTTAACAAATGTACTTTGATGTTTTAGTCGTCCCTGAAACAGTTACCGCCATCACTGTAGATGTTTAAAGATTATCTCCGTAGAAAACGACAGAGAATCTGAAAAGTGGGCCCGATGCTTGCAGAACAAAACCACGCACTCTGTTGTTGACTTCACATGTTCCTCACCAGGAGAACATGGTGGAGCACAACATCCTGAAGATGGAGTTGAAGCGAAAGAGAGATCTGCTGTACAACAAGGAGGACAGCGTGCTCTCCTTAGAGAAGAGGAGGCTGGAGCTGCAGAGAGCCATAAAGGAGCGAGAAAACGAGATCAAAGTCAGCAGAGAAATGCTCGGCCAGCAACTCAAGATCGGCGAGCAGGAGAGGCAGAGGCTCAGGTGAAAACTTTGAATGCAACTTTTCTCCAAGCTTTGTTTATCTCGCCATCAATCCTTCGCTTTTTATAGTTTTTCATGTGTGTTATTCTCACATAAACATGATTTAAATCCACCTTTTTACTGTTCTTACTGTGAACTGTTTCTGTCTCAGCGCTGAGCTGAATGAGAAACTGGCCAAGGTCGAAGCAATGAAGAAACGATATGAGGTGATCATGCTTTCGCTGGGAGCTCCTGCGGGGGAGGAGGAGAAATCCCAAGCGTACTACATCACAAAAGTATGAGGTCTTTTTCTTCTTCTTAAAACCTGCTGACACTGTAATGAGTTGTGCTTTGTTCTGCACTGGACTCTCACTCTTCCAATCACTGCTTTTCACCAGGCTGCACAAGAGAAGGAGGAGCTAAAGCGGAAGGGAAACAGTCTGGATGCTGATATCCGCAAGATGGAGCTGGAAAATAAAGCTCTGGAGAACACCATCCAGTTATTCAACAACTATAACTCTAACTTTAGCAAGTCTCTAAATAAAGCAAGTGAATCCAGTACGTACGACCTGATGTACAGAAGTAGACAATCACAATCGAAGCAGGGTTCATCAACTTATGTATGATTGATCCCAATGTTTGTGTTTTAGGTCCAGAGTACCAGGAAAAAATCAAACTTCAGCAGCAACTGAGGGCCGCTGAGGAGACAGTGAAGTTTAAGAGAAGACAGATACAAGAGCTCCAACAAGACTTACAGGTTCTTACACGATTCTTTTCAAAGACAGAGCAGCAACACACCTTATTACAACACTCCCAGACATAACTTATCGTTCAATTCATCCATAAGCAGTCAGCCTACTTAAAAAAACATGCTCAACTTTCTAATGTTTGTTACTTATTCCTTATTTTAATCGTGCCTCTGATGCCCAAACATCATAAACATTAAGTCTCTTAACTTAAAGCTAAAAGCATCCTTCTTTGGGATGGGTTGGGTTGCACCACATGCCTTAATTCATGTCTTAGTTTCTGTCTTTCCTACATTTTTACTTGCATTACATGCCAGTGTAGAATAATACCCTTTTCACACATACTGAAATCTCCTGAAAAACTCTGGAGATTACCCGGAGGGGCTGAATATCTGAACTCAAACCCTCTGAAATCACCCAGAGTTTCTCCTGCCAGACTCCAAGTAGTTTTTCGCAGCAAGTCTGAGTGAGCTGATTTGAGAACGCTGCAGGATGTTCTCCGGACGATCCCCCTCGAGCCGACGTGACGTCTGCACGGTGCATTGAGTGTCTGCACAAGACCACTACAACCTCTTTGCACGTAATTAAACGGCGGCATTAAGTTCTCTGTTCGCCAGTTTTGTTCTCCAGTTTTTGGACTACACGTAGCTTTGATATGAGGGCAAATATTTTTATTATAACATTGTGTAGCAGACTCTTTTGCTTTGTCCGCTACTTCCATTTTTTTTCCCCATCACGTCTTAACTCAGGAGACACCATCGCACCCCTCCTGTCTGACAGGGTTAGTCTTCTGCTGTGAGAAGCATGTGTATGTGCATGCTTCCTCACCTTACTTTAATGTGTTTGTGTGTGTTTGCTCACCACTTTCCATTTACAGGACATGAACAATACCCTGCAGAGTCTGCTGCAACAAGAGCAGGAAGAGACAGAACAGATAGATCACAAACAGTCCCTCCTTAGTAAGCTGAAGAAAGAAATTGTATCTCAGCAAGAGAAAATCGACAGAGCCACGAAGCAGGTTTGTGCTTTTACATCTTGTTTTACAATAAGAAAACTTTAAAGCTCATTGCTTGGAACGTCATCTTATTTAACAGGGGTCTTTTGATTACAAACTGTTTTACATTATTGGCAGATGTCCTGAAATACAACCATTTTCTAGAGTTTATTACAATCATCATTGTTCTGTTTGCTCAGTGTTCTAAACTGACCAAAGGGATCCGCTCTGCAAATAACACAAAGACTGAGACTTTTGAGGAAAAGGACATCAGGCTGAGGGAGCTGATCGAATTCAACAAGAGTATCAACAAGATGCTGAATGAAGCCATGGAGGACAACCCCGACCTCAGATCAGTGCTGGAGAAATACTTCCTGCAGGTAGAAAACATTCAAGACTGCAATTTATCCTTTCGTATTCAGAGGATTTTTTTGGAGCTTTTCATGATCTGCTGTGTTACTGTCTTTTTTGTGATCATAAATTGAATTTAAGCAAATGTAACTATTCTGTTTAACCCTCTTCTCTCAGGCAAACATGTGTCTCCCATCTCCATCGTCCACTCCAACGAGCCACCGGAGCTCCAAAACGAACTTTGCTTGCAGCTCATCCTCTCTCAGGTCAGAGGAGAGTCTCGTCTCGAGTCGTGTCTACTGGGATGATATATTTATACACCGACTGTAAAGAAATATAAATTATTCACACGTTATTAGCTCAATAAAATGTTAAAGCTGTTATCTTAATTTGGTAACATTAATTATTCTGTATACTTACTACACAAACGTTTGATTCTGCCGCTCTCCTTCCTGATCTTTATGGTCTTTCTCTGTAGGTCTGCTGGATCCTCAGCCGGCAGCAGCCCCAGGGCCTCTGCACAGCTCTCTCCTGTACTGAAGACATTGGAGCTGCGCCTGGATCTGAATGTGACCTCTCCTCCTTGCAGAGGCTCCACCTCTGCCAGCAGCAGCAGCAGCAGCAGCAGCAGCAGAAAGTTGAAGGACCCGTAGTGTGCTGCTTCTCATGTTTTATTGTCATTCCTTATTGATAGATGTGGATGGAGATCAACTAACTTCATGAGAAAGATAGTTACGGTCACTTGTAAGTGTGCTTTCAATGTATAATGACAGGATGGAACATTTTAAAATGCATTTTAAAAGGTTGTTTGGTGCATTCAAAAGTCTGTTATGAGTCATTTCTAATTGTAATATTCTTACTCTTTTTATTGTAGACATTGTTTGAGTATGTTTGTTGAATGTAATCGAGCCTGCAGCACAGAATAGCAGCACACTTTCACAGAATAGCTCACATGTGTTCACAATGTGTCACACTAGACTTTTCTGAACTTTGGACAAGAGGATAATAATAAAGAAAGTCATGATCATGACACATTAAAATGAGGTGTGGGGTGTCTGTCCTGCATTACCAGCCTGAGTTGTTCAGGACGAGACTCCTCTCTGAGGACAACATGTATTGTAGTTCACAGCCACACCTTCTGGATAAGTTTCCACTTCCTCGTGGAACAAAAAAACGAGAGCCTTTGACGGACAAGAGGACTTTTCTTCTCTCCGTGAATTTCATTCTTTTAATGTTCTTAATATGGAAAAAAATCTAAACATGCTCCTGCTGCTGATCTTGTTTACTGGATGTTTGACCCGATGTGCTGCACAGACAGGTGAGTAAACCTTCAGAAGGCTTAGGAAAAGGAAAAATATATAGTTTTGTCATTTACCTCTTAAACTCTTGAAGCTCAAGTTCTGCAATAAGAATTAAAATTGTGGTCTTTTCTGATTTTTTCCCAGATTCTTCTTCTCCCTCCTCTGAACCAGAGAAGTTGACGATGTCTCCTCTTGAACAATCAATTAAAGCAACATCTACCCTGCAAACACCAGTTCCAACAAACTATGGTCAGTGTTTTTGAGCATGCAAATGATCATGGGATTTTAACATGAATGAGACGATTTTGAATTTTATTTGCTATGCCACACAGTGATAGTGAGCCTTGAGACAGTTGTTCAGTCCACTCTGGAGATGAATGAAACAACAGTCGCTCCAGTCTTAAATCAGGTCAGTACCTTTGCCTTGTTCACTGTCACGTCCTTGCCAAGTTAAATGTAAATATCTTTTCAATTTAAAACGTTTACTTTATACAGTGTGGGCAGCACACAATTTGACAACTCTATGATATGACTGACTGCACAGTGGAATCAAATGTTAATGTAATGACTTTAGATTTTTGTGTGTGTATTTCAGCTCCAAAAAATCCTCTCAGGGATCCAAGCTGATCTGGACTTCAAACTAACATTAAAGAAAATCGCTAAAGTCTGAATCCTTAACTCACAAAGGTTTGATCACTTGTCATGCAGGAGCTGGACTATATTAATATAGAAGATGTTATGCTGAGATTTAAATGAACAGTTCTCTAAGGAGAGGCAACAAGTGTGTTTTGTATGTTTAAAATGTAAAAAACTGAAAACATGTGACCGCCAAACATCGTATGAACACTTTTTGTATTTATGCAATTATAAAGAGACAGTTTGACTCTTAAAAAAGACAAACATGCAGAAACTGTGCCTGCTTGATATAAAGATAAGTTTGTAAAAACGTTGGTTGGAGTCCATCTTTGAATTCCAGACTTTAGGTAACATGAGACAGTTTATTTGTTTCCTGAAGTATTGACACTGAAAGGAGTCAATGAAAGGAGCTATTGTTGCAGGTTTGTCAGTTACTACATTTCCAGGCTCTGTAACTTGAATGTGAGATTGTAAACATTGTGAACGCTGTGAAATGGATAGACAGTCGTGCAATGTAATCCAAAGGCTTTACTTCTTTTTTATGCAACTTTTCATGCTCTCATCTATGTACTTCTAAATTAAATCTTACTCTACTGAGCATCTAATAGATTGAACGGCCTTGCCTTTGTTTCTCATAAGATCTTTAGATCGACTATTTCCACTATCTGTATTCTCACAGAGGAATTCATTCAAGTTGTGAATTTTCCGGCTCCATTCCTCTCTCTGCTGTTAAAGGAGGTAGCTCCTTACTTGTAAATACTGAAAGTATTGTGAGTTATATTCAATGTAGTCACTAATGTTTCAAATGTATCAATCATATTGTTTGTTATCATTAGTGAGTAGAACTGTTATCCCTTACATGTTTCTTCAGGCAGAGTTTTATCAGGCAGAACATATGAAAATGCAGTCTTTGTCACATCATGTATACATGTTATAATATATCTCTATGTATTGTACCTAATAGCATTGATTGTTGTCTATAATATCAAGTACCTGATGTTAATTGACGAACTTATATGAAGATGATGAACTGTCACTTCAAGGGGAGAAACTCTTGCCTTACAAAAGACAATAATCAGAAGGAGATAATGTTCCCCACAACAACAACAGTTTGACAAACACTTGATTATCTGTGGTGTTATTGCTTTGATCTTTAGTATTCAACATTTGTTTCAGTGAACGTTACGTAAAAAAAATAAAAAAGTTCAACAGTAGAGGGCGAACAGGCTAAAGAGGAAAACAATCCTCTTCAGACTCACACATTCAACACTCCTGAAAATATAGATTCTGCTGTACGTTCTTTAGATTCTTACACAACACTACTCAGAAATGTCTGTTCACATCCCAGGAAATGAATAATTCTTTCTACTGATACACTAGATAGTATTTCATGTGCCATGACAAATTTAGTTGAATCAATGCCATGGTATAAACAGTTTTCACTTTAAACCATTTCTTTCATTAAGTTATTTTCAGTTAATGCTCGAGGTTTAAGAGACAATACAAAACGAAAAGCTTCATTTCTTTTTGCAAAAATCACATCACATGGACGGAAGACTTATGGATATCTCATGGAAACCAGCACTCACCAGGAACACTGACTCTTCAACACAAATTCAGCGGGAAGATAATACAAACTCGAGCTGATCCATATAGACACTCAACCCATTATCAGTAACCACTTTGGTCCTTTATGAAAACACCAAAACAATACTTCTGAAAAACACTCATTAGGATTGACTGACCTGAATCAAGTAGGTGAGAAATGTCTCCAAACCAGAGGGAGCCAGCCACCAAAGCAAATGAACATTAGCGTTCCCACGCTATGCATGCATTTGTAGAAAGTAGAAATTCCAATGCGTTAATACATTTATAAACACATTCCCATCTTTTATTTTAGTTCATGGCTCAACTTTTCATCTGTTCCATCATCAGCCCATAAACCTTATACACATTCACCAGTGTGTTTGTGAGGCTGTAGTAGACATATTTTTGTGTGATGAAGTCACACACAAAATGCATCCTGGCGTCTGTTTTCTCTTTCGCTCTATGGAGCAGTGTTGTGATTTTATTTTACTCTGTTTGGTCGACTCTTGTGTACCTCCTGGCTCCTGGAATAATGCTGCAGAGAGGAACAGTGACAAGCCTCCTCTCCACACACCCAGACTCTAGCAGTTCACACAGGAGCTTTTTCCTGAAGTCAAACACATGACAATCTGGTCAAAGGACTTTTTTTTAAAAGGTCTAATGAAGCTTAGCTCGCATTGACAATGGACCTATCACACATTGTCTTACCTAAATGTTTTAATGCAGATTTTTGAAGACAATTTGTTTTGTTTTGTTTGCTCAGTCATAAAATCAGTCAATTTATGAAGAAGATGATCCTCTTCCCCATACTACATAGTGCACTTCTAGGACATAAAATGTAATACTAGAATGAAAAATATCAGCCATTATTTTATCAGCCTAAATTTTCAGTATTATTGCAAAAATTATTGCTATTTGCCCATATGTTCCAGTATTGACAGCGACAAAGCTAGTCCGTCTCTATCATCTCAGATGTTTTAATGTTTGGTAAGGGTCAGTTACTCAAAAGTAGTTTAAGAAATTACATTTATTGCATACTGTACACAGTTTAAAGCAGACTCTAAGCTACTACTCAAAACCTTTTGAGCTGGAATCTTTGTTGTTGTTGTTGTTTCAATTTGACTGTAGCAGCATTCATGTTGACAAAAATAACACTAACTTTATTTTAATCATTTATACGTTTGTATAGTTTATTTTGTATATCACATTAAAGCTACAGCTAAAGTCTACAGAATAATGAAGTTGTATTCTAAGTTGCACTGATATTATAAATGTTGAAAATGCTGAATGTAGTTCTTTTATTATCTATAGTGTATCTATTGTAAACTGTGATAAGTTGAAATAACATCAAAGTTCTTTACAATCGTTGCGACCTCCGACCTCCTCGCCGGCCCTCCGTCGTGGGCGTGGGAGGCAGGCGGGTCCAGCGAAGGTCGCCCGAAAAATAAATATTAAAATTAATTTAATTAAAAATAATTTATTAAAATGTATTGCATATTTAATGGTAACAAATCCCTCAACTGAACATCCAGATTTTTCACAAGTAATTCACTTTTCGTTTGTTCTTTTTAAATCAAGTTTGACTCTAACTTCTGCTCTGTCTTCATCTTCAGTTTCGTCAGCTCTCCTCCTGCTGTGGTCCATGTTAATCGATCTTATACTGTCCACATGATCACATGATGCTCGGCTCTTTTTAGCCCCCGGGGAAGATTGAGCTGCGGGCAGAAGACGTTCAAGCACTGACAACATACTTGACGCAGATCAGACCTGTCCGTCTTCAACATGGACCTGAGACTCCTGTTTATATCTTCTGCTGTTCTCCTGGGGGCCACGCTCACCATCTCACTGGCAGACCGAACCGCACAGTGCAAAGTCAAATGGTAAGTTTTTGTTCTTTACTTCAGTAATTTCAAGATATGCCTTCATGAAAACATTTGGAGCGCGTCATTGTGTAATGAGTTTGCTTTGAGGGACCCTCTCTAAGAATTCTCTGTATTTTTGTTTAACTGTTTGATCTGATCATTCATGTCCATTCAACAGATTTTATTTTATGTTCACAAAGCAGATGCTGCACCATGTGACCAGCTCTTAGACAGAGATAACTCTTCTTTGGGTGTTTTTCAGTAGCATAAAATCGACTTCTGTCACAGAGTAAAAGGGTCAAATGCATGTTAGACAAGGACCTTATGAAGTCAAAGCTTTGCAGACTAATTTCTCACGCATGTTGTCTAGGATATGTGAAGACCACAAGACTCACATTAGTCAAAGCTAACTGCCCACAAACATACAGGATTATGATGATTATTAACAGAATATAACGTTTGTAAAGTTCTTATTTGTATTAATAATATTTTTTTGGGGACTGTACAGGTTGTTTGACATCTCATGTCAGCTTGTCCAAGAAAAGCTGGTGAACCAGATCAAGGCCTGGCAGATCAGACAGAGCTGTCTGTATGCAGGAGAGAAGTGCTCCTACGAGGTCAGAAACATTCTGTTTAACTGGTCTAATGTTGCCCCGTCAGCTAACCACAGCACACCTTAAACTTACCGAGAAACAGTGAAAGATCCCTCTAGAACAAAAACGTCCACATTCACGAGTCTGTTTGAAGTCTACAGTTATGAACAATTCAGTGATTGTGTTGTAGGTTGTAAACCTGAGTTTCAAATAAGCAGTATGTGATGTATCTGTAAGAGTGATTGAATCGACTGAAATGTGCTGCAGCTTGTGACATCAGTTCCGTACCTGATCACAGCCACACACACGTCTTCAACCACCAAGAAATTGAGCGACCTTCAGTTTCTCCTGGAGCAGTCCACCGTCTGCAAAGTGACAGTGAGTGTGTGTTTTAGCCCTGAACAAGCTTTGTTTAGGACCTCAGGACTTCAATGTAAAATCTCCTCATGTCTGATGTTTCTATTGAAACATTTAACTCACTGTGATTACCTACAGCTTCGGATTTTACACAACCTTTTTCTGTGCATGTGTGTGGCTGTGTGTTGATGTGTGTGGTGTGCAGGGAGAAGCGGTGTCTGAGTTCTCTAAAGACCCAGCTGATAACAGCACAAACTACTGCAGCCTGCAGAACCTGATGGACGGTAAACATACGATCCATTTACCTCAGAACACACCATGAACAAATAATATCATTAAACTTTTCGTCTTAACGAGTGTCTTTGTGTTTTTCTCTGTTTAGGAAGTAACCTGATCAATGCTGAGGGTTACAAACAGTTCAGCAACAAATGGATCTGTTCCGGGTTTGATACTGCAAACTGCACGTTAATTTAGCTGGACAAAAAATGTCTCTTTAGTTTACGTGAATGACCTGCCTTTTTTGTCTTAAGTATCATCAGGATTTGGGGTCATCATTTTTTAAAAAGTGCATTGCAATTGCAGCAAGAAACTAGATTTAACATTGATTATTACTAAAGATATTGGATAATGATGGAAACATGTTTATTGGCATAAATTCACAGATATGAAACTGATGTTTAACAGCTGATTACTTTAAAAGATGTAATGATTGACATGTTCTTACAAAAAGCAATTAAATGCATTGATAAAAAAAACAACCAGAGCTTGTTGTCAGCTTCTTCATGATAAACAGTGTAAATAATTCATAACATTTTGACAATAATAATAAGCTATAAGATGTTTGTTGTTGTACTGTATTGAGGCTCCACCAGTTTATTAGTATACAGTGAATTATAATCAGAAGGTAAACTCAGTCGTATTGCAAACCTGAAAAGAAATATACAGCTTTGGAAATGGATGCTTTATTATTCTCCCAGTTCATTAAAACAGACAGTTTTAAATGAAAGACATAAACAAAACAATAAAAAATGAAGGTAAGTGAATGTTATCTTCAAAGGATTTTATATTCTATATATAATTTGTTTTCTGTCTGGCTATTTCAAATACATATGAGGATAACAGTCCTCCTAACATTAATGATATGATACCATGACACTAAATGGTCCATTGAGGTTTGATAGTTTAATTTAATGTGTGCAGCTGTACTGAACCTGCAGTAACAGTGGAACAGGCTCTACCTAAAGTGTCAACAACAGCTTTATGATTATTGTGCACTGTTTCACAATACTTTCCCCTCCAGACTCGTGTGAGTAGAGCTGGTCTGGCAATGTTGAAACTACTAAAGATGAATAAGTGAGTTAATGACGGATTTATAACCCAGAAGTAACATGTCAGTGCATGTGGTGAGTGACCACACCTACATACACACACAGTTACACACACAGATAGAAGGTGTTGCGTTAAAGCTTCATAAAAATGGTCAAAATATTTTTTTTCTGATTGCAGGGAAACAGAAATAGACTACATTGAAAACAAAAAGAAAACCTAACCTTAGCCTTTGTTTGTTTTATAATTGTGTAATTTACAGTTCATTTGATTCTGGAATCAAACTGGACAAAGCGATAAAGTATATACAGTATAAAAAAGTAAATTTAACAATAATCTGTATATCCAGAGCTGTCACATGACTGTAATCCAGCCACATCATTATTTGATGTTTCATCAGACAAAAAGTAATCATGAAAGTCAAAAAAGTGCACTATATGAGCTATTGTCGTGTAACAACGTTTATAAAATCCTCATAGAAGATATTCCTTCAACTTTGTACAAAAATGAATCCCATTTTCAGAAGACAGCAAAAGTTTCTCAAAAGTTGTTTCTGCTCCTTTCCTGCGGAGGCGTTTGAGAACTGAGATCTTTTTTTCTTTTACACAGGCTCCCTCGCCGCTCATTCTACAAATGGTTTTTTTTCTTTCTGCCCACAGGCAGCATGAATGTTAGCACATGGAGTAGACTGAGGCCTCCAGGTGGCAGCTGAGCCATGAGGGTTCTTCGCAGCTCATTGGTTTTTACTGCCTGCTTGTGCGTCCGTGTCGGTGTCAAATTCTGTCAGGCAGCAGAAGAGCAGCTTCTGGGTGAATATGGTGACTCTGGCTGCAGGAGGAGAAGAGGTTGATTACGGTTACATTCAAAATGAATTACTGTTGTATAATGAATTCTCTTTTTTACATTTTTGACACATGGCTCAAAACAGGACAGTAATCAATCAACTTCACAATAACATTAAAAGCAGCCTATTTTTCAGTTGTCTGTGGTAAGATTTAGTAGAGCATATTCCCACTGAGGCCATTTTCCCATGATGTCACGCTGAGGGTGGGAAGCTGTATTGACGTTATCATGATTCATGTCTTTGCTATCATACAGGTTGTTGTCTGAAGATCACGGGATAAAAATGATAACTGCAAACGTACTCTTAATTAACTGATAAAAAGAAGGAGTCTAAGTTTAGTTTTCTTTTGAGAGAGCGTTGATGTTCTTTTCTTGAGATGCAAAATGACTTGATCGGGGAATTCAAAGTGATTTGTTCAAATACAAACAACTTGAGAGCATGGCCTCTCTTGGCCTCTATAGATTTGAACCAGAAACTTACTGGTTAGCTTGCGCATGAACTTGGGCCTCCTTTCCTCTGGCAGGTAAATTGTTGCATAATAGACGGGCACCCCTGAGAGTGCGATGCCAATTCCTATGAGGGAATTGATTGTGTCTCCAAACAAAGGGACAATGACTAAGAACAGGCTGCATAGACAGTAGATGAAGGGGAAGAACAACGTCAACTGTGGAAAGAGAGAGAGGGGCAAAAATCTGATTAGTTCAGTTAAAAAAAATTAATGTGGAATAGTTTTTTCTTCTACTATAAGCTCTTTGTAGGCAGGGACAACGTCTATATAATATATAACGGTTACTATAACAGTTGTATTGGTACTTTACACAAGATGTTTACTCAGTTGACTCAGCTACAGTATCTTCTTGTTTATTTAATACAAACGATCAATGAGGTTTAACTGAACAAAGAAACTGCAAAATGATCCTCGTTTGACCACGTTTCTGCTAATGGAGCTCATTAAAAAAAAAAAAGTTCAGTTGTTTCTGAACCACGTTTATCTGAGTATACCGCGTACCTTCAAGGTCAAAACAATTACAGTCCAATCCAGACCAGAATCGAAACTTAAGTGGAGGACATACTGGCTGCTGCATTGTTGTCAGAGAAGCCAGCACTTCAGCCATACATGTTTCCTTAATGTTTAATAATATAGTCAGGTCACTTTTTGAGTCAGTAGATATCTCACATATTGCTTAAAAAAGCTCCCCTCAGACCATTAGGATGTTTAACTGTCACACATAGTGGATCCTGAGGATCGCACATTTCCATATTTGCACCAAAATAGTACAACATTTTACTAAACAATCTATATCTTACAGTGTGACGTGTACTTTTTAAATGATGTCTATGATTTCCATAACAACTTCTTCCATTGTTTACAACTTTTTATAGGTTGTCATGTGCCTTCATACCTTCAGAGGCCTGTGTCTGTCTGGCTGAGTAAAGCGCAGGTAGATGAGGCCGGCCACAGACAGACCCACATAGAGCCAGTAACTGAAGCTGAAATAGTTTATGAGCTGAAATACGTCCTCCACACACAGGAAAATCAGACCCATCAACCCCTGCAGTACAACGAGAAGACCATTTATTATTTATTTCTTAGAAAAATGATTTCTTTCTACAAAAAAGTTAAATGGTGCTTACGTTGAACAGAAGGGCGGGTACGGGTGTGTACCGCTCCATGTGAATCAGACTCAATGTGTCTGGGAGGTGACCCTCTCTGGCCCCGACAAAAAACAACCTGTTCAGCAAAAAAGGTTATTGACGACGTACTTATTGTAAGGTTAATACTTGTTATTCAGTATCTCCTACATACCTTGAGGCAGAAATGATCGAAGCATTAAGACCTCCAAAACAGGACATAGCCACAGAGACAGGAATGATCCACTTAAATGGTCCAAGGACTGCATTCCCAAATGTCTGTGGTGTCAGATAAACAAGGACTATTAAATACTGCCCTTTCACGACGAAGAAGGTATTTTTGTAAGAGAACCTTTCACATTTTTTTAACAGTACACTGATAGCATGCAAAGAAGGTTTACTGGTGTCACAGTGCAAAACATCAGAGGTCAACGGTTTCTAAGAAGAGTAGGACTAAAGTTAGCAGCAGTATTAATTCTCTCTCTCAGGTGACTGTGTGTGTCTCTTACCACAGCAACAGCGTCACTGGCCAACAGAGATGGCATGTCCAAAACAACATAGTATGCTACATTAGTCAGCAGGTAGATAATGGTCACTATGGGCATGGAGATTGCGATGGCCAGGGGAAGATTCCTTAAAACACAACAACACAGAGCAGTTATTTATTCAGAGAACAGAATACAGCAGATTCATGAAAATAAAAAAATAAAGATATTTAAAGAATATATATTCTTATTGTATATATACAATTCTTGTTTCAAATACATAGGGCCAGATGTGGCCATCAAACAGGCGGGGGAGGGGGGTACTCTAGTTCCTAGAGAGGGTGTGTGTGTGTGTGTGTGTGTGTGTGTGTGTGTGTGTGTGTGTGTGTGTGTGTGTGTGTGTGTGTGTGTGTGTGTTTGTTACCTCTCTGGGTTCTGAATCTCCTCAGTCACAAAGTTGAGAGTATCCCAGCCAGAGTAGGAAAATAGAGCCGAGTAAAGTGCCAGAGCGATAGCTCCTGGATCTGTGGAGGAGCCTTCAAAAGGTGTCTCAAAGCTCTTTGATTCTCCTGCACATACAAAGTGAGATCATCAAGTGTTGAATGGTGCATATGTCCATATATATGTTTCCTCTGAAGCATTTATACTTTTATCTAATCTTACCTTTCAGCGCTTTTAGGATTCCGACAGTGATGATGAGGAGAAGTGCCATGAGTTTGACGTAAGTGAAAATGTCTGTGACCATCGTCCCCCACTTCACATAGGCACAGTTGATGAAGATGAGCATACCTGGACAAACCAGAGAAATCATGGAATAAATCAATGTACATCTTCTTCTGTCATGAATTAGGTTCACATGTTTTGATTGTTTTGTGAGGCTTGATTAGCTCTAATTTGAATGAGGAAGATGTATTACAAAGCATGTAATCTTAGTCATGAACAGAAGGTCACTAACCATCTCCTCTTTCTCTTGTATAAGGGACCATTCAGTATGAGGGTACAAAAACAGACACTGAGCATTTTGTGACTTACTGTATATCTGATCTCTAACCTGAATACCATGTCTGCTACAACGACATTCTTCACATCACAAAGCCGCGCTGTACAACCATGATGGTATTTTTAATGGACTGACAGTCTATCTTTAGCCGATGCCAGTCTCACACACGCAGGGTTACTGGGTTTGAAACTTGGATATATGGATAGCCTAATATGTACTGGTACTATAATATCTCCCCTCCACTTGATTTTGGACATATTATTCCTGCTCGGTTAAACTTCAGGATCCTATCAAGAGTTTTAAACCCTCAGATGATAAAGCAATAAAAGCCTTACAGGTTAAAAGGTTACCCATGTTGTGCTAATTTAACATTCCTCCGTAAACTACAGCAGGAAATGTAGGATTTACATCAGCAGGACCTTAATGCAGCCTTTTGGGAGAGTGAGGCTGATATGAATCCGGTGGCAGACTGCCATCTTTAATGACATTCGCCTGAGCAGTGACGCATCAAAAGTCACAGTTCTTGTTTTACTTGATCTCAGTGCTGCTTTTGAAACAGTTGACCTCAACATACTGCTTGATAGACTGGAAAGGTGAGTGGGACTTTCTGGTACTGTACTGAATTGGTTCAAAACATGCTTACAAGACTGAGACTATATTGAGTCCTTTAATAATCTGAGCGTAAAAAGGTCATATGTGATGTTCCCCAAGGATCCATCCTTGGGTCCATTTAACATCCACATGCTGCCGCGAGCTCAGTTTCTAGAAAATCAAAACCTCTCTTACCATGACACAAAACTGTATATCTCAGTGTCATTACATACAATCCCTCACACTCGCCAAGTGGATTAAGGAATCAATGAGCAGATGAATTTCCTATACTGTATAATAAACAAAAAACTGAAATACCTGTCTTCGGCCCTGAAAGGGCAGATTAAGGGTTGACTCCATGTCACTGAAATCTACAAATCAGACCAGAAATGTTGGTGTAATTATGGAATCAGACCTTCATTTAACTGCCAAATAAAGATAGTTACAAAATCAGCCTATTGCCATCTAAAAAAATAAAGCTTATTTAAATTAAATAAACTTTATTGTATACAATGAGAATTGTATACAATAGTCATGTGAGTGTTTTGTGTCAGGTTTTTTAAACTGCTCCTTGAGGTGGAGCATGAACTCAAGCGAGTAATTAATGGAGAGACTTTTCCTGTCTGTAATTTTCCATTAACGCTTGGAATCACTAACATTTCTGTTACATAACAGATGATCTTATATGCTGAACCTTATATCTCACACACTCATTCAGACAAACAAAGTGTTTCTTACAAAGGCAGGCGGCGGCAATAAGTCGTACAGAGTCATAGGGCGGCTGGCAGGTGGGGTAAAAGGCATCCACTAGGTAGTTAGCAAATGTCAGAGAGATCACTGCCTGGCTGGCTGGTTCAATCAGCAAAATGGACGTCCACAGACGAATGAAAGCTAGGAAGCTTCCAAAAGACTCCAGGATGTAGGCATAGCTGGCTCCAGACTTGGTGATGGTGGTACCGAGCTCTGCGTAGCACAAAGCCCCAAACACAGAGAAGATGCCCCCAAAAGCCCAAATCAGCAACGACAACCCGTAAGAGCCGCTGTACATGAGGACACCCTTAGGTGAGACAAAGATCCCAGAGCCGATCATGTTTCCAACAATAAGGCAGATTCCATTTATCAAGGAGATCTCTCTTTTCATCTGCATTTTCTGTTCTTTCTCTGGTGCTTTTAAGTCCTCATCAGACACAGCCCGGGTGCTTGGGCATATTGTCTGAGACACAACCCCCATCTTCTGCCTCAGATCCCCCATTGGTACCTCCAGTGCTGTTGTGGAGATGATAAAAAGATGATTAGAGTAGAGTATTTGTATAGTATAAAAATTGAAAGACATGATTAGTCCATAATAAAATATATTCTTTTCTTAAATACTTTTCTTGAACATCTACTATTCTTTGAACTACTATTAACTCCAGATCTCAAGGCTGAGCAACAAGAAACAAAGTGCAGTAATAAAGTGTGAGCATGTGGCCAAGCACATGCATGATAGAGCAGTTACATTTCCCCCCAAGTCCACTCGTGATGCATAAAGACAAGGACAGAACATTTAAGTACAGTATTTATGACAAAAGAGACAAAAGTAAACTTGCGTTATATGCTTACCGAATCAACAGGTGTATTTGTTCCTCTGAGCATGGAGAGTCGTCCTCAGGTCACTGTGCTCTGAACCCGGTACTGAGACATTTGGTGAGATCACCTCTGAGAGGCAGCAACAGGGCGGTAAATGTTGCAATCCCTGCAGCCCAGCATGACCATGAGTATTTTTCCAGCACCAGCCGAACCACACTCTCGTGTTCCCCCTTGTGCTATTTTCAGAGACGAGAAGACCTCGTCCCTGCCCCCAAGGAGCTCTTAGCAGTGGAGATAGAGGGGCTCAGACTGCTTCTAGGTCAACTGACAGGATGCAGTCAGCATATTGTATAATATTTAACGTTATGTTTTAACAGATGCCTTAAAATCTGTCATTCCTAAAGGCTGATACACATTACACACGAGGTTAGTTTTGAGACAGTAGTAGTACTGTCCTACTCTTCTAAACGCAGACTGCATCGATTTGAAGTTATTGAGCATCTGTTTTGTCTAATCTGTGTTGGCTAGTTTTTTGTATGCCCTTCTCAGTATTTTGTTTGTCAGTGTCACCTTGTTTTTACAAATGACTCGTATCTTGTCTCATCTCTCTTTTTCATGTCTTTGCATCTCTTTGTGCTTGTTGGTGCCTTTTTTCTTGGCCTCTTAAGTTGTTTTTTGTATCTTTATTGTCATTTTGAGTTTGTCATTGTACAATTGTACAATTAATTTAGTAGATACTTTTCCCCAACGGAACGTACATCAGACAGTGAGCACAAGCAAGAATCTAGAGAGGAGGAAACAACATTAATAAGTGCAAAATAAAATGTTTTAAGTCCAAACTGGCACAGGTGCTGACAGTCAGTGCACAGAGATATGGTCATCAACCACATCAACCACTGCTCTTGAAAGTTCAAATCAGCATAGAAAACATCCTAAATACTCTGTGGAAGGGCTTGGGTATCTCCGGCTTTCTCGCGCCACGCCCCCCTATTGTTAACAGTAAGAAGGCAGACAAGCAGAAAAAAGATGGCGAGGATGGACTTCTCTTGTAATTGGGGGTTTTGTAGACAGACTCATACTAGTGTTAGAAAACCATGGTTAATTTTGCATAACATGTGACATTTAATGTTGGATGAGATGATTTACTCTAAAGGCAGATTCATAAATACTCGCTCGCTTGCCGTCCGATGGAGCAAAACCGTTGGCCTGTGTTGGATTGGTGGTGGTGTCGGTGGGCGACACTGGTATCCTCTCATGGGGCTCAGAATACCTGGTGATGCACTGGACTTTGTATCTCATAGTGATTATAATGTGTATCTCGAGCTGTTGTGAGCCCATGTGTTTTCTATGTCTTTTGTGTCTCATTGTAGTTGAACCTGTTGTCTCTGTTTGTGACATTTGACTCTTAGTATCTTATTGAAGTTTTACTGAACTCCTTGTTTGCTGTCATTTTTTGTGTCTTTTTTGGATGATGTGAGTCCCATGTGCTTTTCTGTCTCAGAACTGTTTGCCGTCTCTGTGGTTATTCAGCTTCTCACTGTGTTCATTTAATGGGTTTCTATTATTGTTAAATGTCTTTATTGTTGTAATCTATCTGTTGTTGTTTAGTCTCTTTGTGTTTTGCTATCTTGTTTCTGTGTCTTTGTGAGCTACCTTTTTTTTCTCATTTTTCTCTCCAGTCTGTTTTCTTTTCGTCTGCCTGTCTTTGTGTTACTTCTATCTCTTTGTTATTATTTTAGGATGCTGCATGTGCGGGTTCCTTGTATATGTGTCTCTCCTCTTCAGTTATTATGCGTCCCTTTATGGCTGTTTAGGATGTTTCCTGTCTTTATGGTCAGTATGCATGTCTGTATCTTTGCAGTTGGTCAGGTTATTTTTGTCTAATTTGTGTATGTTTTCTATTTCCTTGATGTATCATTTTATTCATTTGATCTGTTTCGTATATTTTCAAGGCTGTTTGTTTTTTTGTATGCATCATTGTATTCATTGTATGTTTTTGTTGTTGCTTTTATATCTTTGTTATTAGGTATCTCTGTAGTTTTCTGTCTTCATTCTTCGAGGATGTGATTGTTTAGTGTCTAGTTGTGGTTTTTCATGTGCTTTGACCTTTCGGTCCTCGTCAGTTCGGCTTAAACGATGATGATTTGATTCATGTTGCATCAAGTGAAGCCAGGAAGAGGAGCGCAATCAGAAGTAAAATGAGGGTCACTTTTTAATGAATTTAGATACAGTTAATGAAAAATGAAACCTCCAAAACAAGTAAAAGTGAACCTATAGTAACACATTATATGGCTGTTAGATCAACACAATGATAATAATGGGCCCTAAACAAGGCCAATACTTTGCACAAGGCCGTTCAATGACTATCACTGAAACAATCAAGAGATCACAAATGTCAATGTACATATAAAAATGTAAAACGACACAGAAATATACTCTAAAAATGTGTAACACCATATTTACTTTACCAAATGTGTAGCATTTTACTTTACTGAGTTTGCTATGAGTGTAAAAAAGCTTCTCACTTCACTATTAAGACTTTATGCTCAATAATAGGCACAGTTCTCAAAAACAAGGCATTACAAAAGGATGGAAGCACAGATCTCGTTTGGCTCTTCTTTTGTTATTTAAATGACTTTTTTTTTATCAAAATGAATTATTTCATGTAACAATGTGTCTTACTAAGACTGATGCTGTGTTTTCAGTACAGCCTCACTGAGCTACACTGATTGGGGGAACATGTCCATGCTCATTATGAAAAGATGAAAAATGTCGAGAATTGAATTAAAACATAGGTTTACAGTTTGATGAATTTATAGTGGTTACAGAAAGTGAATGCTGGAGCTCCATCATCTTTTTAAGAACTGAGAAAGACACTTGTTCATATGTATCCAAAGCTCAGAGTCAAGCTTCTTAAAGAGATAGTGAATTGAATTTCTTTGGCGAGAAGAAACCTGCTTAGACACTCAAACATTTTCAGATGTCAGCCCTGAAAACAGTGAACTGACATTTTAAGCTTTTCCTGATATGTTAAGGCCAAATTATTATTGGGAGAACAATCATCAAATTTACTGACATGAACATGACCTTAATCAGTAATTAATTATATGTTCGTGTGAGGAAAACAGAGATATTTGTTTCTTTACTACACATTATTCTCAGACAAAGAACCTGCGTGTATAAGTGAACAGAACAGTCATCCATAGCTAAACAGATGAGCTGCTGATATTTGTCTTAAATGTACATTTACGCGTTTCTTTCCTTTACTGAACTATGTCTGTGTCTGTTTGTGGCGTTTTGAGCAGATCAGGGAGCATTACAGTAGAAAAGATCGTCGTGGTCAGGAGTAATTAACAGCTGTTCTGTGTAAAGCAGGTAAATATACAAGCAGAGCTCCCACCATGTGCTCAGTAGGAACAAAATGTGAAACGTCTAAATCTTAGCTCAAAGCCTGAGGAGAAACTATTATAAACTTTGGAAGTATCCAGATGGGTCTGAAGTTTCTAATGAGAACATAATACATGATTGCTGACAGGCGAGGTCTCCGCTGAGACGACTGAAAGAAATCGGATCACTTTGGTCCACTTTTAATTCAGACCAAGACGTGCAGAGATGCACAGCCCTCTCATTCTGGGTGTTTCATTACAAACTCCACTTCCTCTTTACTGGTCCAGTTTAACTGGTCCAGAGTTCGATGGCTATAACTAGAACACTGTGCTGTCTCTCACTGATTTAATACAGGTCATACACTCCTGCGGCTGTGGTGAAAACTTCCTCTCTCAGGTAATACACATCATCAGAATATTCAACACATGAACACATGATATTGAGCGGTTGCTATGACTCTTTTTCCCAGCATGACAACAGTCCGATCGAGCGCGCATTCCTTTTCCATAAATAAACACACACGTTCACACACGTAAATACTTACACAACACACACACACACAAAAAGGACCGGGGCCACATTATTAGGCTCTCATGTAATGTAAAGTGAGCTTTTGAGACGAATGCATACATAAAACACAATACATTATAAAAAAAAAAAAATCACTGATTCAGTCAAAACCTCAGATTCTGTTCACACAGAATTTAACTTTTCATCTCTTGGAAATGAGCAGAGATTAAATCTTAAAGCCCACAATGAGTCTTTTCTCAACCAGCTCATCCTGTGTTTGTTTTTATGGAGAGAAAGAAGAAAAAAAAAACACGTTGACCATCTTGATGAGCATTGAGAGCTTAGTGTAGTTGTCAAGTCGGCACAATCTTTTATCACAGTTTATCTGTGACTGCTGTTACATGTTCCTGGGTATATTATAGGACATGCTGAGCGGCGGTGCGGTGGGGAAGACGACAGGGGGAGGCGAGCTGATTTCAGGCGGGTAAGGCATCAAGCCCATCTGTTTGTTGTCGTGCAGCTTTCGTACAACGATGCGGCAGAAGTCTTCATTGTGTTTGAGACACGTGTCCAGCAGCTGGCGGACTTTAGCCGTGCGCGTGGGCTGGTTCTTCACAAGTTCATAATCCTCTTGCATTAACAAGGAGCGAGCCATCAGGGCGTCCAGGCTCTGGTTGAGACAGGCCTCTGTCATCTGAGAGACGATCTCCTCACGCCGCGTCGAGATCCACTGAGCAAACGGGCCCTGAAAGGGAGGAGAGTGTCGCAGGGGAGGAGAGTAGTCGGCTGCAAGAAAGGAAGAGAGAGTAGGCACATACGGGTTATGGTTACAAACGTTAGGTTCAGTTTAACAATTGTTGAGATGTATGAAGATAAACTTGAAGTAGTGTCATGAAAATACTTGTGTGATTGTAATTCAATAGTCAACATAACGCTCCCATTCTGCTTGGGTTGAGTCATGCTGATCTATAATATTCTTTTCTCCTTAAATAATAAATACAATGTCCTGAATCATGTTGGCTTTCTATGACAATCAAGGAAGGAGCAGTTCCACAATACTGAGCCCAGCATATTGAGATGGCAAGTAATGTAGAACAACTTCCTTTATAATCGTTTAGTAAATGACCCAGTTATTGTAGAAGAGGATCATGCAGGATGACACATTAACAATAGCTTTATAATGACTTATAAAGAGCCTACACTTTACCAATGAGCATGTTAATTACATGCAACCTTTATATAAAGTGTCACCAATCACTTTCCAGAACTTAATTATCATCTTCATTGTTATTGTCTCACATTTCAGTCATTCTGCTTTAACTGCTTGTACCTTGTTGCTGAGGCTTGAGGGTGAGGTTATCCAGATGTGTCTCATATTCCGGGACAGGCAGGCCTGTTTTGATGGGGATGTTCAGGTCGGTCATGGGTCTGGCACTCTGGAAGCTGTTCAGATCATTTACTGCACAATGGTCCTTCAGAGACTCAGGAGGGTCCAGATTGTGAGCTAGGAACGACGATGGAAGCCCCTCTGCTTTGAGAATGACAAGTATGGTTTTCATATTTTAAAAATCTGGTCAATGTGATGAAGCAGAGCATAGCCAGACCCTGAATGATCGGGAAACATGACACAGCACGATTACCTTTAGAGGGAGGAGCATTGCTGCTGCTGAGGGCTCCTGGCATAGAAATGTCTGTGTCCTGAGAGGAGCAAGAGCCTGAGCCGGAGGGGGAGCTCTCCTTTAGTAGAGCAGACAGTGTTACTATTAAAGAGATAATACAACACCCAGTGGAGGTGCAGTTTCACCATCACTGAAACTGTCTATTTCATTCATATTATGAGACTTTTTTTTTTTGACTACTGACCGGCCAGGGGTTGTGTCTGTCCTTCAGCATGTTCAGAGGCCCCTCCTCACTCCTCTTGTCACACTCTGACTGTGCTGAACAACAGCGTGTATGGCCCATCAACTGTGGAGGAAAAAGGGCCGAGAGGAGCATGAGACTTACTGTCAGGAAAGATTAAAAAAATGTAAAAGTGATCAAATTACAATTACAAGAAGACACTGCCTCTTCTGTGTTTATGAATCTGATCACACACACACACACACACACACACACACACACACACACACACACACACACACACACACACACACACACACACACACACACACACACACACACACACACACACACACACACACACACACACACACACACACACACACACACACACACACACACACACACACACACACACACACACACACACACACACACACAAAAGAGGAAGGATATGCGAAGGGGTTTTTCTCTCTTGGTCACAGTTCGATTCAAACTCTCCCAAATTACACACACAGCCTGATTATGTATTCTAAGCAGGGGGAATTCCTTTGGGGGACATTCATTTACCATTATTACCTGAAACCACCGAGACTAAAATGTCTAAATATGATGTAATCATTCTTACGTTCTGAGTAAGAAGATTTCAGGTTTTTGTTTCAGTTTACAGCTTTGACTCTCTCTGCACAGTTCAACCCACATCTGGTCCCAAACAGCTGTGTGTTTAAGAAAAGGAAACTCCTCCAGTGTAGCCCGAGATGAATGACTTTCTGACACATATTCTATGGTTTGGGCTAAATTGTGTTTCCTTGTATTTTACAGAAATGTTTTCTAATTTGTGATCAGACACATTGGTACCAAGAGGCAGAGCACAACATCCACACATTATTCCCAGGTACCCAGGTCTGTTTGTGGACCTTTGTTCTTCTTACAGTACGTTATGTTCTTCCTCAGCTTGTTCTCCCTTTGTTCAGTGCTCTACCATCTACTCTTTTGTCACAGAAGTGTAAATGACCCTGTTAAAACCCTTAAAACTTAAACATGATGAGTTCGATGACTTATGGCTGACCTTTGCCCTCTTGATCTCCAGCACGGCCTCCAGGAAGTCAATTTCATCAAACTTCCTCACCATGGGCTCCAGTTCAATCAGACACTCTAAAACAAAATGTCAGAGAAAAAAAAATTGATGACACAATGCAGGACAAAGTATGTTGACCTTTTATCTTGTCAGAGAAGGTTTGGATGACACAGCTCTCTCAGCGAGAGGTGTGATCAGAAACTCCCTAAAGTTCAACACATGTATCTTTTTTTATCTATTTCAAACACACTGTACGTGTTTCAGCAGAATGACAGCTGTGTTGCTGCAGTTTGTGTGGGTGTGTCAGTGAGAGAAGAGTCGCAACCCTCCATGTTAAAGGAATAAGATGCACTTGAATCTCTTCAAACTAAATGTCATTAAATATGTTCCCTGTTGGAATGATCAAAGACTACCTTGATTACTTTTGATTGTTTAACGCCTGAATTTGTTTATTTTTTTTTTTTTACATGTGTTTCTGCTTTCAAGTAGATGCTAAATGAAGTTGAGAACGTTTATTTGAAAATAGCACATACATAAATATTACATAAAAATAGCACATACGTAGCACATCAAACGGATGTTGTTCTGTTTCCGACTGGTCCGATGACAAACTAATGCTTACAAAAGTTTCCGAGGTTTGTATTGAAAGTGCATCAACCGGCAGTGGAGGAATACGGACGCTGTTTTGGCTGGATTTGGAGCGGAAGCGGTTTGAGGCAAGTAGGGGTTAGGTGACAAAGAGTCCTAAAATCTGAATGAGTGTGTTGTTAGTCTAAAAACATTTATCATCTTGCTGAATGAGCAGTAAATCAGCAAAGGGCTGGAAAAGGCATATTTGCCCTAAGGGCCATCTTGGGTTTCATCTTGTGTAGAAAAAAAGAAAAACGAGCGAAGAAAGCTGAAAAAACGTCCACAGTCAGTGTGATACTGAGTCACTGCTCCGTCAGCTCTGCACTCTGAGCAGATGAACTTGCTTGTTACTCAACATGACAAAAGGCGTCAACGTGAACTTTGAATAAAGTTACAATTATGAAGTGATTCTTGAGGGCTGTGATTGTAAATCTTTAGTCAGCCGTGGGTCCCTACAGTTCAGTCTGAGCTTACTCAGGAAGGAAGGTCGCTCGTCTGGGTTGGTGGTCCAGCCGCAGGTCATTAAACTGATGAGGGTTTCTCTGCTGGGGATGTCAGCTGGCAGACTGTCCAGACTGATGTCAGGACGCGTCCCACGCAGCACGCTGAACATGATCTGCATGGGGTTAGTCACATCTGACAGCACACACACACACACACACACACACACACACACACACACACACACACACACACACACACACACACACACACACACACACACACACACACACACACACACACACACACACACACACACACACACACACACACACACACACACACACACACACACACACACACACACACACACACACACACACACACACACACACACACACACACATTAGGGATTCGACTGGCAGCACCATCAAAGATCACACAGAGTCTGCACACAATGACAGAGTGGCATTTGTAAATTGTGACGCAACAAAAAGTGTGTTACCTTCAAAAGGAATGTGCCTGGACAGGACCTCCCACATTATGATGGCATAGCTGCAGAGTTGACATCAAAGACAGAAACAGTTGCATCATTATTCTCGAACCGTACTTTCCCTCAGGAGCTGAGGGAAAGTACGACGAGCTGACTTGTGCTGCAATCCAAACCAGTTGGACTAACTCCTGAGGAGATCATTCATTTCCTAAACGTCTGTAGTGAAAGTCCCTCCTCTGTCCCGAACAGAGTCTGATATCAAAACCATTTAGTGGCACATTTGTAATCCAGACTCATGCTGACCCGTTGTATTGTCTAACCAGACAAAAGAACTTCCCTAAAATCTGCTTTACGCTCTGATATGTCCCTAAGAACCAGGCTGTGGCACAGTAATGAGAAGACACATTCTGTCCAACCTTTCAGCATGTTGCGTCACCTCACCTGTACATGTCGTGCTTCACATCGACCCGACGGCTCTTGGATGGTTCGTACTTCTCGGGAGGCATGTAGATCACTGTGCCCCCCATCTCTGTGGGCTTGGACCCGGAGCCCTTACTGACGGACAGCTGCCGCCACTTTGAGAGGCCAAAGTCTGCAATCTGGACAGAACGACAGCCGATCGTTGACATTTTGATTCTTTACCTGCTTTTTGTGTCTTAAGATAACTTTTGTTTTGAATTTGCTCTGTACAAATAAAGATGAATCGATTCTATTTGTTTTAACAAAATGTCATTGATCAGCATTTTCTTTTATTAATGAAAGACCCCTGAGCTGTTCTGTGGGACAGATTCCTATTTGTTGTTTTTTCAATGCAGCGGCCACAAATAACAAGCCTTTATTAGCACAATATTTCTTTCTACAGGTATTATTGTTCCTGCTATCAGCAGAGAATTTTTGGAATTTTTCCCAGATGTAATCAAGCCTTCAGTTACTTTCCTAAAGATGAACCACTGAAGAGACAGCGTCCACAGATTGCTTATTTAAACAGAGTCCAAATCTCTGTTGTATTTAGTTTGATGTCATATATGAGAATGTGAGGCAGCACATCTTTATATTTGATAACGTTTATCCAGGTCATTTATGAATCTTTTACAAAGATGACAGTCGAATAGCTCTTGACCTGTGCTCTGTCCTCCAGTTGTAACATAGCAAGCATAGTGTCACCTCTAATTATGATAATAATTAACTAGGTCTGCAGCTCTACACACAAACTAACACAGAATGATGACGCACAGATGGGATCTGTGTTGAAGGACTCGAAGGGACGTTTCCAATGAATGTTTTTCAATTCACACTCACACAGCACCACATTCTCGCTGGCACACGAACCTTCACATGAAATTCACTGTCCAACAGGATGTTCTGTGTCTTCAGATCATGATGTAAGAGAGGTGGGTTCATGTTGTGGAGGAAATTAACCCCGAGCGCGATCTCGTACAGAATCCTCAGACGTAAAGGCCAGGCCAGCGCAGGGTACATGTCCTTCTGTGGGCGCAGACAGCAGACCAGCAGGGATTAAAGTGACACATAGAAAACATGCTTATACATGTGGAGAGGGAGCGGGTGTGTTAACCTGCATTTACACTACAATCTAAAGCGTTCAAGAGTGATGCAAGAAAAAAAACTTACACTACGACAAGTGGGAATTTCCCACAGACTAAATGAGTCTGCTTTCCTCAGGGCTCAGCATCTCTTTTCCCAACTTTCCCCCCAACAGTTTCATCAGAGACTCTGGCAATGTGGAAGTTTCACTTTTGCTTGCCCCCGCACGGGCAGGAATGCGTTGGTGTGAAAACGAAGTACGAAAGAGACAGAGGTGGATGTGGAGCAGCTCACTCATGTAAACAAAGAAGCTCTTTCACTTCAGCCTTTTTGGCAACAAAAGCCACAAAACAAGAACTAAAAAACAGCTGCAATTCCAAACACGATTCGACACATGTATTCCTTCTCTGGCTGAAAGAAGAAAACCATGTGCCTTTAAACAGAATTAATCTAGTGTCATCTTAACTCCTCAATGAATAAATGAACAAATACCTCATGAAGTAACAGGTCCAGAGAGCCGTTGCTCATAAATTCTGTGACGATACAGAAGAACTCGGGCTCATTGCAGATGCCAAAAATCTGGATGATGTAGTTGAACCTGGCTTTGTGCAGCACCTCCGCCTCCTTCAGAAGACAGTTCCTTTCCCTGAAACACAGCCAGGCACACAGAGTCTGTGTTTACTCTCAGGCAGGGTGACAGAAACACCACAACAGTGACGACATTTGCAGTGTTGTCAGTGTGCACAGAGTTACAGGAAGTAGGTCCAAGGACTGATCATTTAACATAACTCAAATAAAAGCCTGGCCTTGTGTTTTAACAGTCATTTTTTAACACCAAGGAATATATAAACAAGACACAAAAACAAAAGATGAACTTCAATATCTGTCCAAGAAAGACAGTGTAGTGACAGTGTGTGTGCCAGCGTGAGACTAAAGGTTAAAGGTCAGCTGGAGTGTTTAAGAACTGTGTCTCGTGTGTCACAGCGGCTCTGGATTCTTCTTCTGATCTTGAACAATGACAAAAGACTCTCAATGTGTTTCTTAAGGAAAAGAAAAGGAAATTAAAATTTGAGAGTAGAGACGGGTTAGAGAGAGATAAATCAACTTATTTTAGTTCTTAGCTGAAGTTTTTTTTACTAAATGAAGTTTAAAGTTAATAAAATCCTTGGCTCCCAATTCAAGTCTTACGCTCATTTCTCATTTAGCTCCTTTTAGAAAAGGACGCCTTTACTGATGTTGAACGTCCTTCAAATAAATTGTTGCTGTGGATCTCTAACTACAAAACTAAAGTCAAGAATAACATTTGTACACGTTGCTCAGAATCATTACTTTAAGAAATCAAGAAATAAAACTATTTATCTGGTGTTTGTGTAACAGGATCATATGTGCTGGGGATATTTCACTGTTTGTTTTTATAATTACACAAAATTAACCAGCAATTCTTATTTTGTAGTCCGCAGGCCCTCCTTCCTTTGTTTTCTTCTTCTTTGGTAATTATATATTTTTTTACCGCCTCCCCTCTGCCCTTCTGTACATTTACCTTTGGAAGAGGATCTGGAGCGGACTGAGAAGTTTTAACGGAGTTGTGTTTCTGCTTCCAGATTAAAAGAGATTAAGAAGAATCTGTGGATAGTGTGTGGATATTTTTGAAGCTTCTGTTCAAATTTAACCACAAAAAGTACGACTGATGACGTCACCTCGAGACAGACCTGACAGAGCTGCTCTGAATCAAAGACATAACTCCTATGACACCAACATACTTTAAAGCCTTAAGCATCAGCTGCATGCTTTTATGGCTACACAGACAATATTTGTAATATACGTTTGTGAAAGTAAAACCATGACACACATATTGGTTTGAGATGACTCACTCGTCCATATTTCAACTGAAACATTAAAACTCCACGTAGCTCTTTCTGTAATGACCACATTAAAGTGATCCTAATCAATACAGGTTTTATTTCTGTAATGCATTGATTTGAAAGCAAACTAAATATGTATACCTTACAGTTACTGACAGATTTAAACTTCAAAACATCAGGCTTAAATTCATGTTGTTTAAAGAGCCATGTCTGGTGTAGCCTCATTACAGAGGACTCCTTATAAACATTAAAATGTGCTTCTTCTTTTTTTATTATTCTAGGACTGTTTGATTGTGCGACTTTAAGTATTTTTCCTCTCCAGTGGATCAGCTGCAGGACAGAGAGATTTATCACCCACAGAGAAACACAGAGATAAAACTCAAGAATACATGAGATTTAAAATGATTCTGATTGGATCACAGACTAATATCTTAATTAGGTGATTTCCACCACAGACGGGTGTCAGTGTCTGGACAGCATTGATAGATTCACAGTAAAGATTGCACTTAAAATAAAATAAAAATAGGCAAACAAAAAACAACATGGGCATACCTTTCTCCAACAGGGGCGTCGAGTTTCAGGCACTTGATGGCCACAGTGGTCCTCCAGTCTGAGTGCTGAGCCTTGAACACGGTGCCGAAGCCTCCTCTGCTCAGGTAATACAGATCCGTCAGTTTCTGGTAGGGGATCACCGGTAAGGTGCTGGTCAGACTACCAATGTTCACACAGCCCATTGCCGAGGACGGCTCCATAGCAGAGAGTGAAAACCTTTACGGGAAGTTTGAGGATTTATCCGCCACTGAAAGCAGAACTGCCCCCTTTTTTTTCGCAGAATACAATGAGGAAGAGCTCGCTCTTTTAAACGCATGTCATTATATCGCTGTCTGCTAAAGAGCTAAGCTAATGTCCATGCAGCGCAGTAATGTGAATAAACGGTGTTAGCCTGAGTACGAGAATAAAATGTTTGCGTCTTCACATGACTGTTTATTCACCATATTCAGCCAGTACGTCTGTGACTGGTAGTCAAAGGCTAAGTGACGGAAGTATGACAACAATGAGGTGCTGCTGCTGCCCTGCATTGTCATTTAAAGGCAGGTGGGTTTGTTGTTGCTAATGACGACACGCTTCCGGGTTGATCATGAGATGCGTTCAGGTCCATAGGTTTCGATGGTATTAAACAGTTGTTCCCTTATACTTGGGTTTTTTTTTAAACGCTCCGCTGTGCACACATACGACTTTCAATGTCCAGCCTTGTTTAAAATACTAATCTGCACTGGTATTTAATAAATGAGTGAAATTCAAACGAGCCGTTTGTGTCTTTCTCTTCACATTTTTGTTTCAGTATCATGGAGACGAAATCTTCCTCCGACTTTGAACTCAACAGGTAATAGAGGTGTTTTTTTTAACATCCGGGATTTCCCCAAACTCATGAGTCCTCTACCCACATGTTGACATCACGTGATATCATGTGTACAGCCTCTTAAAACTTGACAATTAAACTTCACATAACATCTAGCATTCTTAATCAATTAGAAGTATGCCATTGTTGTATTCATCTTTCCTTTTGTTATACAGTTGTTTGCGTTCTCTTTGTTTGTACTTCATAAAAACAGGAACTATTCCTTTCTTAGGGGATGAGACACACTCTGAAGCATGTGATTTAGTCTTTGTAATATGACGCTGCTGTGACACTCAAGAAGTCAACAGTTCAGTCAATATGCTTTAAGCGCTGCCTACATTGGCCTCATAAAACGTGTCTATGTATTTATGACTGTGACCAAGACACTCCCCACACAGCTTGTTCAAGACACAAGCCTGCAGCACAACATGTGGGATTATCTGCCCTGAGCTGAGCTGTGATTTGGCAACTAGACTTGTTTTACTGTGGTCATATGAACTATTAACTCTATTCTCTAAATCCTTCCAACACAGATGGCTGCCCCCTTTGTTCCAGTCCCTTTACATGTGGACTGGACTGGAGCTTGCAGGTCCTGGGCCAAGAAGGAGTCTGAGCCCCCACCGACAGAAAGTCTTTCCTTTATGAGAGCAGTCAGACCCTGGGCTCAAACCTCAACTTACTTTTGGAGCAGACCGAGAGGAGACATGTTGGATGGACCATCATCACTGCTGGGGGGGGAGGGAAGAGTTGGGGACAGCTGGGTGGAAAGACCAATCACCCCGACACTACAGGGCTACGAGATCCTGGAGGAGAGGGCAAAATTCACAGTAAGGACTTTGAAGTTTCCAAACCAAACATGACTAATTTAAATCTAGTAATCAGAGAAATGCATATCTGACATATTTGTTATATATATATATATATATATATATATATATATATATATATATATATATATGTATATGTATATGTATATATACTTATATACATATATACTAGTATATATAGTATAGTATATATGTATATATATATATATATACATATATATATGTATATATATATATATACTTTTTAAGTAAAATACCTTTTAACAGTTGACAAGTGGATCTATAGACTTTATCTGTAAGTGCATATGATGTCACGTATCATATGACTCCCTCTGTTGAAAAAGCTTACATAACTGTGTGTGCTTGTGCTGACTAATCGATACTTTCAGATGAGCAAAATCTTACAGTCCCAAATGTGAGCATGTCACGATAAAAAGGCACTCAAGTTGCACTTCACATTTTCCATTGTCAGAGGATGCTACTTATGTATGCAAATATTATATATATATATATATATATATAATGTACTTTTGTGTGTCCATGTATTTGTGTTTACTTAAACTTTTAAAAGGTTTATAAGATCCATGTGACGACTGCTGAAGGAGAGAGCTGGGTGATCTTCAGAAGATACACTGACTTTTGCCGACTTAATGAGAGGGTGAGACTGTCGACCTCCTTCACTTTATAAGACATTATATATGTTGCACAATTTAAGCTTCACTAAGTTAGCAAGCCATTGTTATTGTCTTAAAATCAGTTAACAGCAGTAAGGGTTGCAAAAAAAAAAAAAAAAAATTCTTCAGAGTAAAGTGTCAGAGGTCCAAACTGTCCTTATTTATAAACAGATCTGCAGGATAAATAAAGTCTGATTCTTCAAGAGCTTTAATTCCCCAAATAGCAGTTTTATGTTTTAATGTTACCTTTGTCTAGTCTAATGTGTGATTAATAAAAGACAGAGATGAATTGAACGCATACCTGATGTTTCTGATTATGCTCCTTGGAACTCCACAGTGTAAGAGTTTCTAAATCATAGCCACATTTAACAAGCAATCATATGATGTTGTCTGAACTTATTTTATGTTCTGTTCCTTCAATCTTTGGTAAATCTTTTGTCCTAAGCTTAAACAGCTGTACCCTAGCTCGGCTCTGGCCCTGCCTCCTAAGCGTTGGTTCAAAGACAACTACGATGAGGAGTTTCTGGAGGAGAGGCTGAGCGGCCTGCAAAGCTTTCTGCAGAGCTTAACAGTACACAAAGAAGTCATCAGGAGGTGCGTGTCAGTGTGGGAATTTAAAGATGGACTCCCACAAATCTTACTCTCCATCTTGTTTTGACTTAGGGTTTTACATTTGTTTGTTCCTCAGTGAAGAAGTTAGACGCTTCCTGTGTTTGGTTGATCCGCCAGGTCCATTCGATAGTCTGGTGGAGAGTCGGGTGAGGTCACTGTCTGCGCAATAAATGTTGACTCAAGGGCTTAAAATCAATGTCAATTTTTGATCACTTATTGGCTTTATTTTGGACTTCAGGCTTTTTGTGAGACCCTGGAGGAGACAAACCATCGTCTGCAGAGGGAACTCTCGGACAATCAGAGAGAAGTTGACACTTTGAAGAAGATCCTGGAGGAGAAGGAAAACCATATCA
This sequence comes from Symphodus melops, assembly GCF_947650265.1. Taxonomy (NCBI): domain Eukaryota; kingdom Metazoa; phylum Chordata; class Actinopteri; order Labriformes; family Labridae; genus Symphodus; species Symphodus melops. The sequence continues at coordinate 12,238,949 of NC_136697.1, forward strand.
GCCTCCTGGTGAAGAAAGCCAAGTACAGATGTTTCATTGTTTTTATACAAGAATAGAAAAAATGTCTTCACGCTATGTTAACATGATTTCCCTTTAACAGATCCCTGACACTTCCCCCTGAGAGCTTAGAGGATCGATTCCAGCTGACAGAAAGAGTAACTGCGGGCACAAACACGCTTGAAGAAGGATCTGAGAAAGTACACACACATGGAAGTGAAGCTGCAGATGAGGATAGAGGAATGTCTTTAAATGAAGACGACAAAGAGTCAAACCATGAAACAACCTCCTATATTTACCCTTTATGTTACTGGTATTAATTTTCCAATTTAACAACATGGTCCTTTTAAATAACACCAAAAGACACACTGACACATGTTGTGAAACTAGTTGGAGCAGTGTGTGCAAATGTCTTTCTTCTGCTGCATTTTAAATTAAAAAAGAGAAACAATTTTAGAGTTTGGTTCTGAAATACAAACTATCAAAAAAAAAAAAAAAAAAAAACAAGCACAGCTTAAAGTTGGATGATGGAAATGTTTTGGAAGTTTTCACCACTACTGTACTCTACTCTACTCTTTGTAGATGTTGCATGTCTGTATCTTTCTTTCATTTCAGGTTTCACTCTGTATGTGTGTTTATATACTCTTTCACATGTGATGCACATTTACAAAAGGTTTTTGTTTTGACAGTTATTTTTCATCGTTCGTGTACATATCTTGATAATGTTTTTAAATTCTCTCTACTGGGTTATGTTAACAGCTCAAATCTGCAACAGAAGATTTTAAGAACCCTGCAAAAGCTCGCTCCTTATAGCTCACCCCAAACCTGTAGTACATTCATCAAAACTAAGTGGGGTGTGTCAATGACCATGTTTTGGCACTTGACACCACTTCTTAGAACAACAACTATGTACCCCATCAATACAACGAAGAATTACAAAGAGGAGAAAATGTAGGCACATTCGTATGAATGTAGATAAAAAACTAAATCAGTTGACATCCAGTGTCTACTGTCTATTTAATTGTGTTGCATAGACAACAGAACAAAGAACAAATACATAGTTAATGTAAACCAGTGTGTTTGGACATTTGCCTGAATGCAATAAAATATTTTCAGATGGCCTGAAATGAGGACCAATTCTGTTTGTCACAAGTGAAGAAGAATGTCTCTTGCTTTTAGTGCCTCAGTCATAATCTACCAGAGGGTGGCAGTGTTTGGGTTGTTTTAGACAGTTAAGCTGCACCTGAATCACAGAAACGTCAGAGGGAACTTAATGTTCTGTTCTCTACATCTCAAAACCTTGAACCCAGACATTTCCCCTGAATATGAATAACACTATCACAATTTATAAATGAACCAACGTGCATTATGTATTTGCTTTTGTGTGTGTGTGTGTGTATGAAACCACTGTCGACACTGAACTGAAGAAGCAGTGAAGTGAATATGTACCTATGTGATCAGATTCATAGAAACACTTAATATACACAATCTGCACATATTTACTATAGTCATTCTCTCTCTCTCTCTCTCTCTCTCTCTCTCTCTCTCTCTCTCTCCAATTACTTACAGTGTTCCTGTGCGCTGTTTTCTTGTATGTGTGTCCGTGTACTAACAATGTTCCTCTGTTGGCGGTGTGTTCTTGTATTCTGAGAGCAGGTTTTTGGCACATTTGATGTAACACAACAGTTTAATAGTTCCCTGGGTGTGATTATTCCCTTTATTCATTTACCAAGATAGAAAATGAACAAATCAACAAGGTGGGAAAAGCTTCAGAGGTCTGAAACTATGCAGCAGAAATAATTGGATTGTTACATCTTTAGTCTGCTCTTGTAATGCAAAAAATGCAATGCACAAGTGGAGATATAAAGCTTCTTAGGAGGTCATGAGGGCTCCCCTGCCAAAAAAATAAAATAAAGTGATTTATTAAAATGAGAAAGGGAAGAATAAAAATATACATGGTGCATGAAGGAAAGGGAACAGATGAATCCAAAAACAAATGTTTGGGGTTCCAATATCTGAACAGTGGCTTTTTTTAAGGTGGACGTACTGTATATAAATACAAACCATCAAAATATCTTACATTACATTTTTTAAACTAAAAGTTGTCAAGCTCGGTCTCAGCTCTCCTGAGTGTTCTGGAGACGCATTGATGATAATTCTCAGTGGACTGTTTTCCTTTTTTTGGTCTATACGCAGCATATTGTGCAATCACGTATTCTCCTGTCCTTCACATGGTTGATCAACAAGAGAGGAGCTAGGGATCAAGCAGCCAACACTGAAATCATTGGCTGATTAACTCTCAGCCACAGCTGAAAATTCAAAGCACATGTTACAAAGTGTCCTCTTTCATCGACAAGTAAGGATAAAGTGAAACATCATAGCACCAGGGAAGAAACAAGTGTGGGGGGGAACAAAAAAAAGTGTGTTTAATGCCCCGTCATTAAAACCCCCAAAATATGATTTAACCTCTGTAAACAATGGACTATATTCATGGTTTTCTATTTTCCCAAGGGCACCTCGGCAGTGCTTGGGTTCCCAACCCAAGTCCTTACAGACTGACATCGACAAACTTTTATATTTTAAACTATTTACACAGTTTGATCAGCATCTGAACAAACAATACAAAGTGAAACAGTCACACAGTAATTTAAGTTAAAACCTGATTAGTGTTTACATGGTAAAATACATGTAGACAAAAACTAGCTCAAGCCTCAAACCACAACCTCAATGAAATGACTATCAGGCTAATGAATTGGCTGAAAGCTAAAGTGTGATCTGATACATGATCAGCATTGATAGAAAAGACATTTCTTACGAATTGTAATGTTTGCTACAAAGTGATGACATGCTAATGTTAATCATTGTCCAATCATAGACAAAAGGCTATCCATTATGTGGTTTTAACTCTGAAATGTGGCCAGCTATCCCTCCATATGTCTACCACTGTTCATTGTGTTTTCAGTTACTCATAAATACGGAAGCATTGCAATGACATGATTGTCACAATGACTTCAATACATTTACACAATTTACACTAGAATAACAACAGCTCAATAGTTTACTCCCTAAGTTAGAACATAGAAAAATGGCTGCATAGAAAAACACAACAACATGTTTACACCTAATAAAGAGCAGGGCTCTTTTTGTTTTCAGTTGTTATGGGAAAGGTCTATATTATTTGGCATGTTTTTCACAGATTGTGTCTTAAATGGGACAAACATGATGTTGAAAGTCCTGAGGGACAATGATATTTGTAGCAAAAGGTGTAGTGAATCCTTTCCTCCCTCAAAACCAGACCCTGAGAAACATTGATATCTGCCATTTGTTCCTTAGCATGCAACCACAACTGGGCCGTCACTGATGAAATACCACCAGGCTTATGTGTCCTGCAGCAGTTTGGCACACTCCATGAGAAAATAAAACTCGGGACAAGGAAAAATAATAAATACAGAGAGCTCCACATCAGCTGGCTTACGGCCCTTTATGTATCACCATCGATTATGCCCAAACATGTCAGAACATAACGATTTATAAACAACTCAGCAAAAACTTTGGAAGAGTCGCCCCACAAATTACTCCACAGGGTGCCATCATTTGAGATTGAGTGCAGGTTTGCGGCTCATACAATCCAATATAAGGACTCTTTATCAGTCTCCAACAAATGCGTGAGATAAGGCTTGGGCCATTAGTTTTGTTCATGGGCCACAAGCTTCAGCAAGTGAAAGATTCATGTTGCTTCAGTGTAATTGCTGTGCAGCATGAATTGTAGGGGCAGGAATAATTGTCCATCCAGAACACAATTTACAGCTTCCCAAACATACAGAGACCCCTATACATCATGGAGGCTCCACAGTTAATGGTAATAGGTGTTGTGGTACTTGTAGTCACGGAGTTCCTTTTATTGAGGTCATTTTCAACCTCTGGGAGGCTCTTGGACAAATTTAAATGGTTGGCCCTGTTAAGTTACTTAACACCCAGCTAACACATTTACAGTACTGGATGTATCATGTTACTGTACCTTCAGGTGCTTGTCAAGAACACATGCAGTGCACACAGCAGACTAGACAGGCTGGATATGATACATGTTTCTGAAGGATGGAAAGATATAGACTGTGTTAGAGATACCAAACTATTCAGCAGAAACTTCCAGATGGTAATCTGTATGTGATCATTTCCATCATGTTAAGAATCAGTATTCAATAATTTAAAAAAAAAGGAAAACTACACAAATCAAGCACAAAAGACATGCTTTACGTGCTTTAGCTGATGTAAACCCAGCTGCTAGGGGTGCTTGTGTCTCACAGTTTGGACTGTGGGGCGGTCTTTCATGAAATGAGAAAGTTATTCTTACATCAAAGCAAGTTATTATATCTTCCTCTTTCAAATGCCCAGAGACCATCAAATCTCCAGCTTTATTAGATTCACCGGGAAGATCAGAAGAAGTAATACTAAATATGGGATTGTGAATTCACAGACTATAACCATGAATCACTTTGTTCTTTCGCAAATCACTTTAAAGCTTTAATTCAGATCTGAATACCTGACCTCCTTTATCATCGACATTACAGAAAAATAAAAAAGAAGCATATTTTAAAGGAACAAAATGTGCAAGCCAACAAAAAACTCCACAAGGGTCCACATCTCTACGACATTTCTTCCCTGTAGGGTCTTTTATTGATATTTTGTAAGTAGCGATAAAATAAATATTTCATAAAAATCACACTAAATGTTACAGATTGGACAAACAGTACCTAAAGTATAATAGCCTATTGTGTACCAAAGCAGTGGACAAGGGAACACAAACCTAGTAAGGGATGTGATCTGGATGATCAAAATACAGCTGTTCACATATGGCCAGATTGTGCATCTTCAAGTACCACTTGTGAGAGGACCTCACTTTCCTGCTCTAACAAGCACAGCACCTCATTAACCTTCATTAGCTGGTACAGACTGGCTCACACCCATCACCTGTCCCAACCACACCACTCAGCCTCTCAGACTTTGATCTACATGCCAGCCAGCAGAGGATGTACTTCCTGCGTCAGCTCAGGAAGTTTAACCTTCCCCAGGAGCTGCTGATCATGTTCTATACCTCCATTATCCAGTCTGTTCTCTGCACCTCCATCATTGTCTGGTTGAGATCTGCAACCAAACTTGGCAGACACAGACTGCAACAGACAATCAGGACTGCAGAAAAGATAAGACTCTTCACAACCTGGTCAAAAACTGTTCAAACCTCCCCTCTGGTAGGCGTTACAGATCACTGTACGCCAAAAAAAACCCAGGCTGTCACTCTGATAAATGCTAAACAGCCAAAGAGTGTCAGGCCTGTCACTGTGAAGTACCGGTAACTCTTTAACCTTCACCCACTGACACAAGACTAAAAATATTTTCATTGAATAACCTAATCATGTATATGCTGCAATATTGTCCATGCACACCTTTTATGTAAATACTGTAAAACTCGCTCATGTCTATTAACTATCTGCCACATAATTATATATTACTATCAATCCTATCAAGCATTTGTGTTTTTTTCTTATATTATGTTTATATTCATTGTTTAACGTTGTACATTGAGAGCACATCTGAAGACAAATGCCTCGTGTGTAAGCATGTTTCTGATTCTGTATTAAGGGGAACGTCAGAACATACAGGAGTTTTTGACAAACAAATGTGTCTCAGACCACCTCCGTTGTTTATACACCTGTACAAAAGATTGTCTACTTATGATTCAATCAACCAGGAGGTATTTGATACTAGGTGTAAACATGATAACATATTTCTTCAGCCTTTTACTTGAGAAAAAAAAATATTTAAAAGGTAGGTGTTCCAACTTTGATGCCATATCCCAAATCTTTTTTATATTACCTCTATTCAAAATAAATTAAATATGTATAAACTTTTTCACTCTATGTTTAAACCTAGTCCATATTTAAAATGCATACTTTATAGTTTAACTCCATATCAACTGTTCAAACTTGTTCGGTTTTTTTTGTCACGTTTACTTTCATATATCTAAGATTTTCCCTCAAATCTTCATACACTCAGTCTTATGTTCAAAACGGATATTTTCCAAATGTTTGTCTCAAATGTTTAAAACAAAACAAAAAACTTAACACTTAATTTGCATTATACCCACATAGCATAGTAAAACATGTATTAGGCCTAGGCCTAATACATTTTTAATAAAATAAAAAAACAAATAACTGAAGCAATTAGGCTAAGTGTGTGTTTTGGCACGAGGCACGTCCTTCTTACGCGTGTTTCTAGAACGTTTCGTTTGTCCGCGCGAGCGTCTTCTCCTTCAGCATGTAAAGCCTGGCACGTGGGGGCGGCGCGGCTTTTGTCGGGCTTTGTCGTCACTGGCCCCGTGCTGGAGTCAGAGACCCCGCTCCTCACATCCAGACAGCAACAACATAGGGAGTTAAAGAGAAGTGCGTGAGTCGCGAAAGCTGCTGTTTCCATAGCAGCTCACAATCTGGGACCTATTTAATGAGTGATTTTTTATAGCGTGTACAGAAAGCCTATCATCTCCATCATCATGAAGAAGATCACCGGCAAACACTTGTTGTGCTTCATCCTGCTTGCCTTCCCGCTATCCTGGGCAGAGACCACGAAGAATGATGCGAAAAAGCCTGAGAATGATACAGGTGACGATTTCATCTTTTAAACCAAACATATTTTTGTGATATATTTTTTGTTCACATATTCAAGACTTTTGGGTTTGTGCCTATAAAATTTAATATAAAGGGTAACATCCTGACAGAAAAGTATAAATGAATAATTAAAAAAAATGCTTAGGTATGAATGAATTAATTCAAATTTTAGAGAATTAAAATAAACTTGACCTTCCTAAAGATGAATTTGCACTCAAGCTTGTAAAAACTCACGTGTTATTATAGATAGACAGACAGACAGACAGACAGACAGACAGACAGACAGACAGACAGACAGACAGACAGACAGGTTATTGATCCCGAGGGAAATTCAAGAACCTCAAAGTAAATAGCACCTTCTCTATAAGCCATGCATTTGCATGGCTGTTGTTTTTCTTTTTTGTTGTTGTATCACAGGCAATACATCATCTTGAGTTGTTTAAAACAGAACCAAAGTAAACAGAACCTCATGTGTGTCCTCCTGAAATTCTTGGCTAATCATAACAACCTCTCACCTCAAATGTGCAGCTCGGAAACCTCTTTGTTTAATAAGCTAGTAGAATGGTCTATCATGACTTGAAGAACAATTATAGAAGTTATGGATCCCTATAAATAAATATCCTTTTGATATTTATCTCTCTATCCAGACTTCATATAAGGACACAGCATCTGACACATGATAGCTGTCACTGCTGTTTTAGAAGGTGTTGGTTGTGTACAAGGACACTGTCTGTGTCGAAAGAGTTATGCGTGGACTGTAAGGACTTACAGGAATCTATTGGTAGTCCTCACGTAAGTATTCAATTTAGATAAATCTTTAAAGATTTCAAACACGTAAGACACATGTTGTCATGACAACCTACATTAATTTAACAACAAACAAAAAACAACAGTCAGCCATTTAAACACAAAAGGTTGTTAGCATTGAAAAGTATTACTCTACTTTATAGCCTACTTTATTTCAGACACATAGGTACATATCAGCATCAAAATATAGTTTGCATGTTCACAGTAACATAAAGAGACATTTGGCCAAATGTTTAAAAAAAGAGGAACACCTCATGTCACTTCATGTGGGCTGTGCAAGCGCCAGCATGATTTCATTTTCTCAATCATTTAATTGACACATACATTTGAACATTAAAGGTGGGATTATTATTATTGACAAACATATTACTTGCATTTACCCATCTTGGTAGTTTGAGAAAAGTGCCTAAATACATGCGTATAGTTCCATCATCAATATTCAAGTCGTTCCTGATAATGGACCCGAGATGACTTTGTTTTTACTGTTAAACTTAATCTCACACTGCACACAATAACCAGAGCAGATTAAGAAATGTTGTTTTGGGCATGGATTATAGGGTGACGAGATGTACAATAGTTCTGTTGATTTTCTCTATTACAACATTTGTGTGTTGTTTTTTCATCATTGCCCACTTCACATTTTTTAGAAGTAAAAAGTGTGCAGAAAATATATTTGAGACTAAACATTAGATTATGGCCATGGGAGAGATTTTTACATAATCATAATCATATACATTAGGTACCTTTTGGTGTGCTAACTTTTTGAATATGGCCTTTTTTTCCACAAAGGAGTTTATGAACATAATGCATGAGTGTGTGTGAAATCCTTTAATCCTGTCCACTTGTTTATCAGAGCGAGTGGTGCAGTGTAACCGCAAAATAACGCCTCTAAATTCTGTTCTAGCAAATAAAAGCAGAACAAACATAAACCAAAAACAACATATGGTATCCGCCTCTTTAGAAGTCCAGGGTCTCATAAATTGAACGGTTCCATTCATCGTCGGGTGTCCTTCAAACAGACGCAGGCTTAATTAAACACAGTGTTATTCTGGAAAACTGCACTTCCTTCTCTTCTCTGTTTAGAGTTTTCATACATAGTAATCATCAGAATGTGTGATGGTGATCAATGACAGTATAAACATTTACATATGATATCTTTCAAAATTTGTGAATCAAAGGGACCACAAGAGGTCATTGAGCACCCAGATATAAATGTGTGATGCTACGTATTGTATATCTGCTATATGAGTTCTGCAAAGACATTTGCAAGATAAACTGCAGACAGATGGTTATTCCATATTAAACTTTCAATTCAATTCCTTCCTAGTTTCAGTAAAGAAGCTGGAAGTAAATGATAAAATATGATGGTGTAAATAATTGCTGCTGTAAGTTCTGGGTTACAGCAGGAGATTATGCAACAGGCACTTTTGGAAGATAATATCTGAATTACCAGGGTAGAGAAAAGAAATCTGTTTTGATGAATTGGAGAGTTAAGCCCAACAACCCATTAAATCAAAACAAGAAGACAGCAGAGGCTACTTTACTATAATGGAAAAGTCAATGGGGATTTTGCATCTAAAGCTTGATGAAACCTCAGAAATGAAGAACAGATCTTAACTACAACAATCATTTTGGCTGTTTTTAATAGATTGGTGTTTTGCTGTCCTTTTACCTCAGAAAAACAAGGATATTTAGTCCCAACATTTTGAAAGCCACCAGGAATTCGCTCTCATCTGCCTTTGAGGCGGCTGAGATCCGCTACTCTCAATGCACTCCAACACTCTAGGTTGGACTGGAGGTAAGAGGGAGCAGTCAGCTTTTTTTGTGTCTTGTGCCCATTCTTACACAGGGAGAAAGTCTGTGTCTGCCTCACTGGATAGTAATGTTGGCATATGAGAGTCGAGGTCTGCAGCTCTCAGGGATCTGCAGGCTTGTTCTACCAGATGGATGATCACTGCATGGGCCCTGTTTAAACTGCAAAAACTGCTACCAGTTGGACATCACCCCATACATTTATTCAGTTTTATCCCCAGGATGTGATGGGGCCTTTTTTGGTATAATCCTTCCTCAGGGTTCATCCTAAAGTCAAGGTAATGTGCGTTTCGGAGCATGTAATAGGTCATATCTCCCAAAGTGAGATACCAAGGGAGATTTGAAACAGAAAGTAAGGTTACATAACTCTGAAAACATAGTGAGGTATGTCACAGAACTGCCCTGTTGCATTGTATGAGAATTAAGTATCACCCTTGAGAAAGCTGAGTAAGTGCCAGGTGCATATAAAGGGGGGCGGGCCACCTCATCCAACGAGGTCTGGTCTGTAGAGACGTGGCGGTCGTGGAGCTTCTGTGATTGGTCACACCAGATGGTACTTCCACCATAGTGAGATTGCTCACTTGGTTTTCAGAGGACTGGTTAGAATAGAATAGAATAGAACAGAATGCCTTTATTGTCATTATACAAATTGTACAACGAGATTACTTATCTTCACCTTAAAGTGCACACAGCTGAAAACAAACAACAACAACAACGACAACAACAACAAGAGTATGGGTCAAAAAAAGACAAAAAGACAAAAGGAAAAGTGACCCTAGTTAATGGAAGGTGGGATATGTGTGGTAGGACTCATTACAGTTTGCAGCACAATAAAATTAAATGGATAAACGGACATCAGATTTCTTATTGCACAGTACGAAATAGCGGGTCTATAGCAGGGTGTAAAATATAAATAGTGCAAAACGTGAACCATAGCAGGGTATAAAAAATATATAACTATTTTCACTGTATGAAATGTAATTTTAGCAGTATGTAAAATACAATAGTATAAATATCACAGTATGAAATGTAATTTTTTGCAGTATAGAAAATATAAACATATAAATATCACAGTATGAGATGTAATTTTAGCAGTAACCTAACCTTGGTTACTTAATGTGTTGTGTTTCTGGCTACTGAAAGTTATCCCACTTTTTTCATTTCTTAAAAATCTCTTTCCAGACTCCAACAACATCTGAGAGAAAAGATAATTAAATGCTTATGCTTCATTGTGTCAGCTACTTGATTAATCTCTTTGCAGAGATCTTCAAATTTTCGTTTTGTCAATTTTTCCATTTTATAGAAGAAAATGATGCAGCTGTGAATATTGCTTCATTGTTGTGCAAGTGTTGGTGTAATTATGGTTATTGGTGCAATAAAACTTCAGGTCTGAATCAAGACTTCCACCGAAAATAACCCTCTGCTTTTTTTTAATTTGAACTTTTGACAAAGCTCATCCTAAAAGGCAAAAACTAGTCAATCAGTTTATATACATTTCACAAGCAAGCCCATAGGATTTAAATATAGAAAAGATGGGGGGCACCAGGTGGTTGGTGAGCATGCCCCAGTGGTGGGGACTCTCATCCTCTTGACGGATGGTCCACATTCAGGTTGCACCTGTAGCTAGTTTCCCGTATGTTGTTTCCCACTCTCTCTCTAGTTTGGAGCCCAGATATTAAACAAATAAAAAATATAGTAAAGAGCTGAGAAATTAGTAGAAAGGGACTGTGTTTCTTATTGTTTAAAAGACTAAATATGTATTTCAAATATTAAAGAAACTGTATCTGCAGTCAAAGAAAAGACCTTATAAGGCTCATTGATTGAGGCCTGCGCATCAGCAGGAGGAAAGGATTTAAACAACCCCAGTGGTGACCAAAATTATTTACTGCACTAATATTTGAAGTCTAAACATCTGGCCAAAGGACAGCCCCAAGTTGTTAAGCGTGATGGCGTAGCATCCATCAGCCATGAGGTAGAGGAGTTCAGAGCCAAGAAGGAGTAGTTTTGATTTGTTGCTTTTGTGAAATTGCTTTGCAACCAGGGTAAGGCCAACAGAGTTTAGATGTTTTCCAGATAAATTTTTCAGATTTGTACAACACATCCAAAACTTTTGAATCATGGTCAAGCTTCATATGTTTTTGGAAACATACCAACATGCTTCAAAGCAAACATTAGGAACCGATAGTTTAGAATAGATGTAATAACATCAGTTCACTCAGACATTAAATCCACATCTAAAAGTGGCTCAAGCACTCACTGCGGTGCTTTTGCTGTACTCGTTTCATCACAATGCAGTGTGTTTCCAACATAAACATAAATAAAGAAATCCCACATTCCACACACTTGTCCTTTCAGTTGAACAGGAACAATTTGTTCAGCCTGATACATTACTCTGAAACAGAAGACAAACCAAACAGTTTGTACAACTTTTCCCATAATTATTTGATTAAGTGTTGAAAACTCCTTTGGAGTTAGATTAGGATTGAATTGTCCCTTTTTTTCTGAAGCCAATAACACAAAAGTTATTCTAATTTACAGGAGGCCATGCAAAGTCGACCTACCTGATAACTTTTTGTTTTTCATGGCAGGATTTCCAAACTACTATCAGTGAGGCTCCTGTTTCTTGTCTTGTACAGCTGTAGAGCCCACATTCTAATAACCAGGTTCAATAAAGGGAATTTAGCATGCCAAGTTTCATGAGGTTTCACGCTTGAAGTGACACACAAATATTAATCTTTACAACTAATCCCTAGCTTTTTAATCCATGTTTGATGATTTAAGAGGGTGGCCTCCAAACTTGTCAGGGTTCTATTAATTTCCAAATCCCGTTTTGGGTATTTGTTTCCCCTTTATGGGAGAAATAAAATTATGGAATTTAAGGTCTCAAGATACTGCGATGAGGTTTCCCTTAGCCATGGAAACTGAATGACCTACCCTAAATATAAAACAGAGACTGTGTAATAATACATGTTTATTGAGGTATTGTGCTGTTGTTTTAAAAGGAAACAATGATTCCTTTTTTTTAAACCCTAGTTTGGAGCCAAGCAAAGACCAGACGACTGTTTGCGAGGAAAAAGATTACTCCGCCACAGGAAAGTTACATCCCTGTAAGCTTTATTCATTCCTTTCAAACTTCCTTTGTATTGTATAATGTCACAGTATGTTGCCTAACCTCTTAGTAAGGTGTGCTTGTGAATATGTAAAATGTAAAGTGTTTGATCGAAAGGTTTAAAAAACACTCATTCGACAATATCAGATAAAGCCAAGACACCACATTTGATGGCAACTCTATGCCAGCAGGCTAATTGTTTCTGCATATAACCGTATTAGGACAAATTGTCCTCTCGAATATCACAGCAATTTTTGAATCTTTAAAAGGTTTGGAAATGTGGATGGTGAAGCTGTAAGCAGACCATTGTCTAATATGTTTCAGACAGAAGCTACATTATCACTCTTTTGAAGTTTGTTTGTAGCCTGATTCTTTTTACTTTGTTTATCCTGAGGGGAATAGGTGACTCTTGAGTCATTAAATGCTTCATTATGTTTCCCCACTATGATCCCAAACTTTTTCTGCCTTTAAGTGCTGAGGGTGTCATTCAGTGGGCCTAATTAATTTCAATTAAAACAGCACAATGACATGACTGAGTGTAAATGAAAACAGAAGCTTTGTTCACAAAAACAACAGCCCGAAAGACATTTAAATGGTCTTAAAAGCTGAGGGAATTTCCAGGGTTGGATGAAAAGAGTCAGTGGGTCACACCCCCCCCCTTCACATTTCACCAATTTTGAGCTAGTGTGAATATTTGAGAGTAGTTCTTTGTGTTTGATGCTTTCCCATGTTTAAGTCCCAGGGTCCTTAGGTATTAATCATTGTTTTTCTTTTTGTGTGTCAGATGTTTTATGTCAATAGATAAATTCTCTCTGTCTGTGTTGTTTCAGAAACACAGGTCAAACCTCATGACCCCTGCCTATCGCTGTGGCCGTCTAATGGAGAGCTGCTCCTCTCAAATGCCTTGCTGCGATCCCTGTGCCTCCTGCCGCTGTCGCCTCTTCAACACCATCTGCCACTGCTGGAGGATGAACCCACTGTGCTTAAAGAAGTCAAAGTAAATGAAACACAAAAACATGGCCAAACACAGATTGCAATGATAAAAATATACCGTACACACACACACACATATATACTGTACATACACACACACACATTGTTTTATATATATATATATATATATATATATATATATATATATAGACAGAGAGAAATACAAACACATGCACACTGTTTTGGCAGGTGGGCTCATCTTTTACTACACAAGTGCACTTCAGAGAATATTATTAGTGTTCAGAGAACATTGCAACATTTGGAAAGCCATGAAACAGAATGAGGCTGAAAGTGATGAAAGCGTGAAGCCTTGGATCTTCTGTCCTTATCTGTCTGAGCGAGAGAAGAAAAAACACTGAAATGTTTTCTGAATACATCATGTGTAGAATGCATGTGTGATATAGAAGGAGTGACATACTGTATGCTTTTCATGTATGTAGACAATGGCATGTAAAGAATGTGCCCTGTGCCTTGGGAATTACTCACACTATTTCTGCTTTTGCATATCTTAATGTTTTCTGTGTCATGTTAAAATCATGGGACTATATTTTTGAAACTCACAAACTCACTGCCCTCAAGACTTGGAATGGAAAAAAAAATCCAATTCATAGGTTTTGAGTCAAAACAGTAATCCAGGCCTTGGTGAACAGATACATTCAGGTTGGTTTAAAATGGTAAATTATAGAATATTCATGTGAGGATATTGTGACTAAAGCTATTTTATAGTGTATCTTTTGAATAAATACACCAGAAGCCTATTCTGTTCTACTGCTCTTATTGTTTTTCATAGGCTTACAATATAGATGCAGAATAAAAATTCCCCTAAAGTGTAAATTTAGTAGAACACCATGCTTCATTTAATATGTGTGAGTATGTTATTTAGCAAATGTAAAAAAACGTCTGGCAGCTATCTTGTGTATGAACATGGACTTACCTGCTTTGCATTTCTCTGTGACGATTGTGTAAAAAGCACAAAGAGCTGAACATAGCCAATGGGAATTAAAGCAAATAAAGCATGACTTGTGTCATGTGGTCTGTGTATTACATTTTTTTTTAATGCTAATCCATTTCCTTATTTGTCAAAATATGTTATGCTAAATGTTAAATATGATATATGTATCGTTTTTCAGTAACATATCCATCTAAGAGTAGCCCACATAAGTTGCTTGAGCATGTGCTGAGTTTGGTTATTTCAGCATGCGGGGTCCAATCAAAACATTCCTACTTCAGTTGAGGACAAAGTGAGGAAAGGTCACAGGTCGGGTTTAATATAGAATATATCTGTCAACAAAACTCCTGAATACCTTATTTAGCTTCTGCTAAATGGCACAAATTCTTCCACACATATTAAGATGAATAAACTCGGAGTGTGTTACATGTTAAAAGTGTGGTGATTGCTATTGTAAATCTTTTTATTTTATCTCTGTTTTTAAACGAGTGTGCAGTTTTTATTCTCCCTTGCATGATTTCCAGCCAAATGGTGTCACATTTCTTGGTTTACACACCCACACTGATCAAGATTTGTATCTCTTGGCTCAGATAAGAGAGCAGCTGATTTTTTTTTCTCATTTAACAAGCTACTGACATGCACAGAAGAGTCAGGTGCGGTGGACAGTTTGATTAACGAGGACAGACTATGGTGTATTTTGTGTATTAGGCAATGTTTTGTGTTCAGTTAATGCTGTTTAAGAAAGCTACCTATATGGAGTCAAAAGAAACAATTTGTGTGGTCTATCCAGTGTCCATTAGTGAGTCCAGTAAGTACTCACTAACCAACCATTGCTTAGTGGTTAGTTTCCCTTTTGTTTCCCACAAACTATAGAAATGTTGTGTACCTTATTGTAAAGTGTTACCGAAGACCAAACTATGATAAGCCGGATTTAGTAGGACATGAAGACCCTGGGTGTCCAAAAAATGAAGACAAAGTTTAAAACTCACTATTAAGTCATAAATTAAAAATGTTTAGGTGGCGGAGTCAGCTTCCTTCTCTGCTTCTCCACCTGTGATAAACAGATTTTTAAAGTTCATCAATGTTGATTTTCTCATGGGCAATTGGTGTAGTTATACAGAGCAACTACCAAAACACATTTCCAGCAGTTATAGATAGATAGATAGATAGATAGATAGATAGATAGATAGATAGATAGATAGATAGATAGATAGATAGATAGATAGATAGATAGATAGATAGATAGATAGATAGATAGATAGATAGATAGATAGATAGATAGATAGATAGATAGATAGATAGATAGATAGACACTTTATTGATCCCGAGGGAAATTCAAGCTATAATCTACATTTCACATCTGTAGCCATGTGTTGGTGGTATTTCCAGGCCAAGAAATACAGAAACACTTTTAGATCAGCTGTGGAATTTATTGGTGTTAAAGAGGAAGGAAAAAACATCAGCGTGTATATTAGTCAGAGAGGAAATAATGCAGAAGTTACTGGAAAAACCTTAAAGAGACAATTTTACTCATAACGGGAGCAAGACTTGTTGAGAGTTCATTTCACATCATGGCAGAGTTCAGTTTCAACGTGGATCACGGTTATCTGGAGGGTCTAGTACGAGGTATGAAGGCCGGGATTCTTACTTCCACGGACTATCACAATCTGGCCCAGTGTGACACTCTTGAGGGTAAAAAAAATCTTGCTATTTTTTGTCATACAAAAATCTTGCTATTTTTTGTCATTTTTCGATACAGTTTTAAATAAAATAAAAATAAAAATCATACCAGCAGCAACAACCTTTAAAAAGATGAGAATGTGTGTGGGTGTTTTAAGAGTAGCTGCAGTGGAATGCCTCGGGATCTCCTTATCTGCACAAGTTTCTTCATCTGGATCCAATATAAGATGAGCAGGAAACAATTCAAGGAATTTTTACATTTTTACCCACAAGTAGTGTTTTAAGTTTGCCGAATAAGGCATGTTTCATATTCAATGTGTGTTTGTTTAAACCATCTGTGGTTTCTGTTATAATAGGAGTTTGTTGGCTGTAATATATTTAGCAAGTTTTTTTTCTAACTTTATTATGATGTTTCTCTGTATTTCTTTCGTTCTATGTAAAACTTAGTGGGAAGTGGCTGTGAAAACACTTTGTGTTGCACATTTGACCTAAAAAAGGATAGAGTTGTGGAAAACATGTATCAAAGTTTGTTCTTTCTTTCTCAGACATGAAGTTGCATCTGCAGAGTACAGACTACGGTAAGCTGCTGTCATCCTCCGATGAGGACCTGACTGTGTCTTTTGTGGACAGCAAGCTGCGGGAGAACCTTGTGACTGAATTCAGCTGCCTTCGCTCCAATGCCCTCCCTCCTCTATCCACCTTCCTTGACTATATCACGTATGAAATGACTCATAAGTTTTGTTCTTCCTTGTCTATGTTTTGATAATCAGGCTTCACAAAGAAAACTCATTTTCACTATTCAACTGTATGTACTCCCATCTCCCTGTTTCTAAAGATAAAGATATATCTGTTGAGAAACACGTCCTTATGAGAGGAATTTAAATATTAAATGCCATGTAGACAAAGGACTATATTTGGAAATCCATTATCTTGGTTCTATTTGTTGCTATAGATATAACTACATGATTGACAATGTAGTCCTACTGATCACTGGGGCCCTAAAACAGAGAGATGTGGAAGAACTCCTTCCAAGGTGTCACCCACTGGGGGCTTTTGACCAAATGGCAGCAGTCGGCATTGCCCGAACCCCAACTGAGCTCTACTCTGCCATCCTTGTGGACACACCACTAGGTAAATGAATCAATTATTCTGGTCAGAGGTGATCAACTCAAAATCAATTAAGAACAATACAACTTTACAAATAGCATCACATAAAAACAACATGTTACAAAATCCATTAGGCCTACATTGTTCTTAAAAGGTTTAATCAGTGGTCACATAATTTGGTTTTCTTTGAACCCTTTATGGATTATAAAAAAAATAAATAAATAAAAAATAAATCCCAGCATGTTGCCTTACCACTAGCTGTAGTTTCCATAGTCTGTCGTTTCTGAAATATCAATATGTCAAATCTTGGACTACAGAAAATATTTTACTAGTTTGTATAAAAAGAGCATTTTTACACTTGTCCCTGAGTTACACTACACTCAGGGACAAAAAAAAGATTTTTAATCTCAATAATTTTTTCTTCCTGGTTAAATAAAAATACATAAGGGGCTAACTAGTGATACTGTATCTAAGCTAGGTACTGTTACTCGCTAAACACGAAACACTAGCAAGCCAAGTTTGCACTTATAGGCTCTGCATTCTTTATTATTTTTCTCAATCCTTGGCTTTTTACTACATAATTGCATGTTGTTCTTAAGGAGAAAACAGCGTCAGTAATTGTAACTAAATTAAAAGGCTCAACAAGCTACTGAAATTGCAATTCAGTTTGCAATTCAGCTAATGTTAGCTATGCTAGCTTGTTTGATTTTGACTTATGTTCCTGCAGTTATAGCTTTTTTATTGGTTACAATAGACGTTTTTGTTTACATATTTTAATACAGTTTATGGGCATTATTGGCACAAATTAAGGGGCTGGTAAATGCAATATTTTAACTGAGTGAATATCGCAGTCATTGTTGTTCTATCAAGTAAATCACGTTTGTTTTATTTTTTTTTACCATTTATATATAAGTGTTGCTATTTTTGACACCTAGCTTGAGTTGTACTTCCTCTCTGATGAATGTCGCTTTGGATAAAAGCGTTGCTACTTGAATTGTGGAATTACACAGAATAATGATCGAACTTGGTGTTTTTGTGCTATAGCTCAGTTTTTCCAGGATGCTGTGTCTGAGATCAACTTGGATGAAATGGAAGTTGAGATCCTCAGAAACAAACTGTACAAGGTGACTGCAGGGTGATGTGTTATACAAAATTCACTGTTCTGATGACTGTCAGACATAAAGCGGTATAGCATTCGTCTAAATTGATTCTTAACTCGTGTTTAACGAAAGTGTACTGAAAGTTACTTTGTTAATTTTAAAAATTTTGTTCAAAGGCATATTTGGAGTCTTTTCATTCTTTTTGCAAGAATATCGGCGGAGCCACTAAAAATACAATGTGTCCCATTTTGAAGGTACTGTGTTGATTTTATAGTTTAGATTTTCTTTGACTGTAAGACTCGATGAAAATAATTTGTTTATGTCGCAGTTTGAGGCGGACAGGCGAGCCTTCATCATCACAGTGAACTCCTTTGGAACAGATCTGAGCAGTGCGGACAGAAGTGCGTTGTATCCATCTTGTGGCAAGCTTCACCCTGAGGGGCTGCAGCTTCTGGCCAAGGCAGAGGATCACGAGCAGGTCAAAGCTGTGGCTGACTGCTACCCAGTAAGTTTTATTGATCCCTAAGACTAAGAGAATTGCTGCTGCATTGTAACTGCAACAAGACTCAATCAGACAGATGGTTAACTTTAACCGTAACATCCCTTCAGGATTATAAAATTATTTTTGAAGACCCCGAGCCAGGATCAGATTTTAAGACCCTGGAAGACCGATTCTTTGAGAAGGAGGTAACATAACTTTTATACATTAAAAAATAGCTGAACCACAATAAACATTTTACAGTTGTGCTTTTACAGGATTAGAATGAACATTTTTAAATAAAAGTATGCAGATGATTTAATGTAATGCAAATTTATTCTGTGGTATTTGAAGTCTGTGACCTTTTTGGCTCCAACATATCTGTAGGGATGATACTAAAAACTTAAGGCAAACTTTTGAAATCTTATTTGTATGAACAGTTTATCTATCTGTGACTTTAAGCGTTTTATCTTTTCTCAGGTGAAGCTGAACACGCTTGCTTTCATGCAGCAGTTCCACTTTGGAGTATTTTACTCCTACATCAAACTGAAGGAGCAGGAGAGCCGCAACATTGTCTGGATCTCTGAGTGTGTCACACAGAGGCAGAAGTCCAAGATACACAACTACATACCCATCTTCCAGGGAGCAAATTAACTGAGCAATAAATATTCAAGAACCTGTTTAATTATCAATCAATGAAAATAAATCAATACATGCACCGAATGCAAACAAATATTGTTCATTTTATGATCAAAGTTTACTTGTGAGAATTAGTTACTGTTTTTACGAAGGGCAATCAAAAATAAATTCAGTGTGTGTACTACAGACCACAGAAAACACAAAAATGAGGCCACATGATTACCTATGACCTGCTCTCTGTAGTTACTTTGTTCACATTCTCATTATTGGTACAGTATCTCCTCTCTTACAGAGAAGTATGTGACAATACAAAATTGAATACAAAACAAAGAATAACATGTAATATAGCACAAACAGTGGTATAAAAGTTTACATTTTGATCTAGCAGCTATAAGAGGTCATAAATCCCTGTCTTTGCTCTACATCAGCTTATCCTTTCTTCATGCTTTCACTGAAACAAGAAAAAAGAGAAAATGGTATAATCTGATTGTTGAACTTATTTAAAACATCTGCCAATTTAGAACCAGAAATCCAACTTAGTGAAACTTACAGCACTGCACAGGCACCTCCAGAGGTATGTAGTTTTGCTGACAGAGGTGAACAAAAGCAGATGCTATTCTGCAGGGGGCTCTGGAGGAGCTCATCTCACAAACAGACAAGAACTGAGCAGGAGCCACCTGACGACACACACGGACACACTGTTGTTAACATGAAGCTCACACAAACACTATCATACTTGCAGCTTTGGATGCTAGAGAGAGAACGCATTTATTTAGTCATGTGGGTATCAAATTCTCGGTTTAATTTCCTCTGTGACCTACTGAATTTCATGCCCATGTCACACTGCAGTGCTGAGCATCATTTTGTTTTCCAACAAGCTTATTAGGAATGTTTTACGTTTGCTCAAAAACATGCACTTTTATTTTGAAGGATTCATTCATGTACAAAGTTACATGGCAATATTTTTTCATGAACAGGCTTTCAAATATCTGGTCTAAATTTATATATTCCTGACACCATGTTTGTTTTACCACATGTGACTTACTTGTCATGTGTTACTGATTTGTTTCCTTTTCTTGGAGGATAAACGTAATGAGAGTCCAGAGATACAGCTCTCGTGTTTTCATGTCTCACAAAATATCGGTCACATCTGGAGTTAATGATTGTGCTTTGATCTAAGTTCGAGGTTAGAAGGCAATAGTGTTGTTTCTGTTCTCACCACCCTGAAACAGGAGCTCAGTGGGGAATCAGGAGAAGAGAACAGGAAGTCACAGCTCACAGGGCTGATGGCTGCTTCTGGAGAGTGCTCAGTTACATGCGATGGTTTTGAACAGTCTGGTTTCATCTGGAGACAAAAAGATGATCAAACTGTAGCTGGGAGCTGGATGTTTGGATAGCTATAAAAACACTCAGATGGCAACAGTTTACACTTGACACCAAAGGGGGGCTCAAATGCTGTCATCAAGATGTTCTGCAGAATTTCTGGTTTGCACAGTTTTTTAAAGGTAAAAAAATGGTTAATTCAATACTTTTCAATTCATCAGCAACTAAAAAACAAACAAGAAATATGAGCCAGGACAAATGTCATGAACAGGTTATTCTAAAAAACGCATTTGGTACGGATTCTAGCTCACACCAGCTAACGAACGCGTTCAATGAATGAAACCGTTGGTTGGCAAATACTGTCAGCTAAGATTAGCCTACTAGTAGCTCCTTAATAGCACTGTTAGCTAGTAATTTAAAACCTCCATATATCACAAGCTTACTCTATCAAATTAAAATATGCTAAATATAGTTTGCCTAAAATTGGCAAATGAGTTATGTTGGTTAGAGTTATGAGTTATTAAATAAGTCATATTCGTTGGACATAATACAGATTTGATTCAACAGATTTCAACTATTCAATGTCTTTTTAGTTTTTTATCAATATAGAAGAGGTGAAATTATTACAAGTTGTTGGATTTACTGGATGTAAACTAAATGCAAATACAAATTGTTCAACTGTATTAAACTTTATCAGAATTATCTTTAGGAAGCATCACAAAGATTTCATGATATCACAGTCCTTTCACAAGCTGGTATTGTCACAGCAAGAGTTGATTCTAATCTAGTCTACATCTACTTGATAACTGCTGATATCATGCACCTTTTTAATACTTTCAGATTTATAAACATAACCAACTCAATCATGACTCAATAATTTTATACTGAACTCTGTAATAAAGGGGTTAGCTTGAATCTTGTTCAAAGCATATTTTGAGACTAATGTCATATTGTACACTCTCAAACCTAAATATGAAAGAAACAACAAAAATATATTCATAGGTTGAATAATCTGTTGTTTCACAAATAGCCGGATACAGACTAATATTTTGTGTTTGTATTGGTGACACTGAGTCACTGACGATGAAGTGATATTTCTATTTCTATATTTTGTCAAAATGGATACATTGACGCATTTATTTATATTTGACGGAATGGCTCTGAGGGATCTTCCTGCCCTTCCACATGCTTACGTGGAAATCATAAGGCAGGAACGACACACATCTCTGCCCTTCTCGTGCATAAAAGGAACACTATAAAGCAGGGAGATAAGCAGCGAACCTCCCCAGAGCAAGCATCAATGACAAGCATGACATTCATTAGGTCAGAATAGCATAAAAGAAAGGAGCAGGGGAGGAGGGGATGTGCTTGCAAATGCAGCATGCAGAGGGAGCAAAGAAGCATAGGCGGGCAAGTGCAGTTTAAATAAGGCAGCTTAAAAGCTATTTGGCCAATAGGATTCTTTCAGTAGATCAGCTGATGAGGCCTGCATGAGATCAGTTGACGCGAACTCTCGCACAGCGTGAAGCGTGACTCTGTAACCTGCCTGAATTTACGCGAAGCTCCACTTCTGTATCTTTAAACTGCAAATAGACACATAATTAGCTTTTCCCACCTGCCAACTGTGGAAAAACCTGTCCATGTTCTCAGCTTGAGATCCATCAGGCAAAGGGAAATCATTTCCTGCTTCATTGTCATTAGTCCCCAACAGACCAGTGGAAGTCCCTGTGCAAACAAAAACAAAGTTTTGTGCTGGACTGACTTTCTTAAACATGACAAATGAGTTTTAAAAATATCTGTCCAAAGTTTTGCTGAAATGTTTGTTTCCTTACCATGCAGCCATCCATCAAGAGTGAAGCTGCACACCTGAAACAGCAGATCACATGTCAACGACGCTCCATGCTGATTGGAAACCTGCACAGTGTTCGACCCTCTTCTGACAACCACGCCATTGTCACTGCGAAAAGTGTGCGTTACTGCGAAGTTGCAGTTAGCCTTCACCTAAAACAAAAAAAAAATCTATATTTTACCAGCAGTAATTTTGTTTCTGGACAGACTGCTTGAAATCACAACAGTTTAATTCTTGTTTTTGGATTGGCTAATGTTACTTTAATCCACACAAACCTGTCCATTTTTCTGAATGTTGATGGTGTTGTTATCCATTCCAATTAGTAGGAAGGTGTTTGAGTCTGAACCAAGCATTAGTGTGAATGAGGACTCAGCGCTCACATCCTGAGCGAGGAGCAGAGGACAGGAGACCGGCAGTTCATACAGGTGACCATCGAATGTCACTACAAACTGATCAGCCACCAACAGGGCTTGATCTGAAAGACAGAACATAATGACAACGTGGTTTTCTTCATCACTTGTACATAATTCTTATCACTGAAAAGCTTCAGCCTAGCCTTACATATGAATGGGCTGTCCACGATCTTCCTTTTCAGGCGATAGAGTTCAGCTACTGGTCGGATGGAGGCGAAGGTCTGCAGGGGTCTCAGGAGCCACTCATCCAGGAGGATCTCCACCAGACCAGCCTGGGCCGCCCTGGGCCAGGGCAGCGGCACTGATATGATCACTGAACACTCGCTGGAGACAGAGATCAATCAGTTCAAAATATCTTGATGGAATAATTTCCAAGCATCTGTTTTGGTCTGCTTGGCAGAGCATTTCAACGACAATATTTAAAAAAAAATTAGGATCTGATTCAATTAGAAATAAAGTCAAATAAAGACCAGTACCACCCAAAAAACAGATTAACTAAATTTGTCAAAGTTTTCACAGTTTGCCTGCATTTGACCTTGTTTTAGGGTGGGATGGGCAGACAAAACTATTAACAACATGCCCTGCATTCTTTGATCTCTTTAAACATTTTATGAAAGGACAATCTTAGTGAGCTTTTCTTCATGTACTCCTCAGACATGTGCGGTACCTCGGGGAGAATTTGTAGACAGATGCAAGATGTTTCCTGACTCCAGACAGAGCCATCGCCAACCTGGTCTCCACCCAGTGGTACATTTGTTGTCCTGCCTAACTCAAGCAGAGCAAGAACCATTCATATTAATTAATGAGTGTGTTTATGTGTACATTAATATTTTAATTTCTGTCTTATACGTGAATTCTAATGAGTGTATGTAACCACACAATCATGCACAGACTGCAGATATCTACAGAATGCTTTATGTGAGGAAATGGTATATGGTGAATGGACTTTAGCTTGTAAAGCATTTTTCTAGTCTTCTGACTACTAAAAGCAATTTTACACCGCATGTCACACATACCCATTCACATACTGATGGCAGATGGTTGCTTAGTAAAGAGGTCAACGAAAGTAACTAATGCTATACATATACATACATCATTCCACGCAGACTAAGCAGCAGTAGCAACTTGGGGTTAAGTTTCTTGCCCAAGGACACATCGGACATGTGGGTGCAGAAGCTGAAGATCGAACCTTCCAGTTGAGAGACGACCGACTGAGCCACAGCTGATATAACTAGAACCACCTTGGGACAAACACAGAACTACTAAAACAAATTCCTCACCACATCCAGGGCAGCACTGAGCGTGGTGACACAGCTCTGAGCGAGTGGCCTAAGCTGAGGGTTTTCCAACAAAGCATGCAGGACCTCAACCAGCCCGTCAGACCACAAAGAAACAGCCTCTCTCCATAGCGCCTCCAGCCTCTGCCCCTTCACATCTTGATACACACCTGCCAGAGTGGCTAAAGGCCCTGAGGATGGAGCAGAGGGCAACATCAGGCTTTATGTTTTCATATTTTTGCAATGTATTAAGATGTCTCCCATGAGGGCAACAGTAGATTATTTGTCACTTTGAAGATACCAGAAACAGAACAGCAAGGAGTGCAGATGTCAGAGCGAGCTTACAACAGATATCAGATTAATAGTAATTGTGATTATAGAAACGGATTGCGTAAAAACAGAAAGATAACCATGATGTTTTTCATGGTTGAGTTAATGATGTAAACAGGATAATTGGTTTTATAAGTTAGAAATTAGATTAGTGGCTGCGAGGAAAGGCAGAGGCTGACTCTAATTGTAATTTCATATTGATTTAGTTCTTTGAAAAAAAGCCAGTCAGAAATGCTATAAAACATGACATTTTGAATATCATACTCTGCTGTAGACTTTGAGAGGAAACTAGACATGCTACTTTTATTGTCAGGTTGACTTTGATATTTTTTACCAAACAGAAATCATGAGTCTATTGCATTATAAGTCATTGTTGGAATTCCCATTCCCCTTAATATTGCTCAAAGCTCACATATAGCATTTTTTATTTTCTGAAAGTAAATGAAGGAGTAAAAATGCCAACTGACCATTGCAAATTACTTTTGATCAAATAACAGAAAATTATAAAGCTAAGCTGGAATTTAACTTTAATTCTCATGGTTAAGCTTAACACAATCATCCATAGGCTATGGGCATTTTTGTATGAAAATAAAGATTTTGTAATGGGGCTATCTCCTACAATATTTCCCCAAGTGACAAGAAAACTCGACTCCCTTTGAGATTTTTTTGCCATTCACAGCTGTGAGCTGACAATCCCGGACTCACTACTAAGTTCCTGCTGTCCCAGCAGAGATGCGTGCTGCAGCAGGCTGAGAAATCGAGGCAGAGTGTCGGTGACAATGCGCCACAGGAGGGTCCTCTGCCACAAAAAAATGTTTTCTCTATGATCCAATAGAGCCTTTGCTTGCTGGGATAGATGAAGGGGGACCAGGGTCAGATCCTGAAGCAGCTTACTGTCTCTGGACTGAAGAAAAGAACAAGTCCTCATGTTAGAAAATAAACGTTTTTAAATAAGATCACAACATTATCTGCAGAGCTTGAAAAGACATGCAACGTTGGCGAAGACAGTGTTATGAGGAAGTTTATGTGTTGTGGTTACCTGCTGTCTGAATTCTATAAGAATATGTTGCATCATCTTGATTCTTTCCAAAAGCTTCTTCCGTATCTGAGAGCTCAGATATTGAATCCTTTCCTGTTTTAATAACAAATGTTATTCAAGGTGTCAGTGCATTGTTGTAGAAACGTGAGTTTTTGTTTGGTGATACCTCTACAGCGGTCAGACTTTCCAAACAGCCATCTGCTCTTATTATCAGCTTCTGATTGGCAGATCCCACAGACACACGGCCCAGAGTTTGAGGTTTACTGCTACCGTCTTTTTCCTTCACATCTAGCATCAAACGGTGATTCTTTCCAATGCATGCTGTAACAGTGACATCCTCGCTCACTCCCGGACCTGGACAAGAACAGATCAAGCTTTTAATAATACAAAATTTTTGAAAAATTTGCATGAGCTTCAGAGATGTTTTTTTTTACCATTCATATACCCTGCTGTGGTCCTCAGACATCGCCCCTCTACACTTCCGTTCAGCCAGATCTTTTCCCTGCGGTCAAGTCTGGCCTGCAACTTAAGTCCAGACCCCCCAGGCCAGGTCAGAGCACTGCCCCCGGCCTCCACACTCCAATTACCAATCCTGGACTGTGAAATGTACACACACGTTTATACTTGTTCAGGGGGAAAAAACTACATTTTTATGGTTTTAAAGATGATTATTTGCAAAACACACACACACACACACACACACACACACACACACACACAGAAAGACACACATACATCTGAAACCTATCAAACAACAATTTTCTGTACTTTTAAAGACGCTACATTCAAGAAATAGGTAGAGCAGAGGGGTTTTAAACTTCCATACCTCAGAGAAAAGAGACATGTTAGAGCTTTGAGCTGTTGACACGTTTGTCAGGGCGAAGGTGACGCTGCACAGCCGGGGCCGTCCTGTCACCGACAAATGAGACTGAGTGTAAAACAGCTCAGCTCCTGAGTTCACTCTGTGTAATCCTGACCATGACAGAGTCTGGCATAAACAGAGAGGGGAAAAAAAGCCCAAGTAAATACATGAGCACAGAGTCATGCAGCTGTTGAGAAGTTAACACGGAAACAACTGCACGGTGTAAAACTAATTCTTAGAAATCAATTATGAGTAAAAGGGCACTTTCCTGCTGCAGCCATTTATCACAAGGCCTTCAGGAAAGAAGTGTAACACAGAAACAGACTGATCATAACTTATTTACGTCAAGCACACATGCAGGTGTGTGGACACAGATTATCTGAATTCTTTGGCCCCAAGTAAAATGTTTTTGTGAAGTTGGGATGCGATAATGTCTGAAAACAGCAGGTTATGTTCAGGAAAGTTCACTGCAAGCAGGCGGGAGGGGATGATGACAGGTATATCTTGTGACCGGTGAGACACTGGTGTGATCTCTGTGAACGTAATGTAAATGATTCATACTCTTTTATTTTCACCAGTTTCTTCTTTTCTACTTGTATGTTGATACTGTAATAAAAATTACACATGACATGTGAAGAAAAAGTCATTTTAAAGTCGGGCTCTGTTGCTTCATCAGTTATGCCTTATGCCCCAGACCGACACCACATTCCTGTCTGAAAGGGAAAATGTGAGGCTGTGAGGGACATGTGTAAATAAGACAGCAAGCACATGTGAAAACAAGTGATACAGATGTGTGGACTCACAGGCTGAGGGGGACAGAGGCCCAGCAGCACTGTGTGCTCTAAACGATCTTTCAGGTTGGACTGGATCTTGGCCAGGAGAGTGTGTGAAGGGCAGGGTGCAGGAGACACTTTTTCCAGACCCAAGTTAACCTGAAGGCTGTGTGTACCCTGTGGGCTCCTCTACAAACAACACAGATATAATGCAATAATGAATAATAAACACCAGCCATCTGCAAACACGTGAGGAGATAGTCAGTTATTACCTGGTACTTCACTCCCTGCTTGATGCTCCTGTTGTCCCATCTTAACTCTGCATTTTGTAAATATGAGTTCCCTTCCTGAGACACCGACACACAGCCTTTAACCAAGGACAACTCCATCTACACACACAAGCAAACACACACTATATGTTAATGGATTCTCAATTTTACACAGTCATGTGAAAAGTTTGAACATATTCCACCAACCTGCTCTGTTGAGAACTGAGCACATGCCTGCCCCCTGTTGGAGTTGTTCTGCCACTGTTTGTTCAGGTTGAGGGAGATGTTGATGGGGGCCGTGCTGTCCAAGGACAGGTGGGTCTGCATGCACAAAGTTTTTGTTTTTTTGTTGTTGTTTTTTAAAACATACAATACAATATTGCACATAAAGCTCTCATTAAACGTGTAAAAAATGTTGTGACTATCTTATTTTAATCAATAATGTCATTGTTTTTTTCTTTCTTCGGGAAGTACTTTGCATGTTCAAGTATGCAGAATGATCATAGATTTTTGATTAGTAAGTGTAAGTAGCCGTGTTAAAAAGGATTTCAGTGCATTTTTTAACAACAAGTAGGGGGCAACTTCACTGTTGCAATGAAAAAACAATGACATGAAATCAGAGAGGAAATTATCTTAATTTCATAGGTGATTTATTCCGCAGTAAACATTTACCTTATGAGTTTAGGAGCTCCATCATAAAGTTTAAGTTTTCCTCTTTACAGCATGATGTTACTTTTTCAAACTGAAGTCCCAATTAAAGTAAAGAAGACAATTAAGCTGTGGACGCTTTGGCCTAAATAATATAGTAGAGTTCAAAAAGTTATACACATTTGTTTAATATGGTGATTGAAAATTGATCATTTGAATTTTTTTTTTTATTACGTTGTGCAGCTTTAGCTTTAGCTTTTTGTGTAATTGTTGGCCTGTGGACAAAATGGCAAACGTGATTTCTTTCTTAAGAGGGTTAAAGTGACGTTTTTTGGGGGGTTTTTTGACAAAAAAAGATCACGTCTTTAATTCCATTTGAAGTCAGCACTGTTAATAAACAACCATACAGAAGTCTCATTCTTCATAGTTTTGTAGGCCATAGACGCATCAGTATTAACTAAATAAGCTAAAAAAAAATCCTCTCAGAATTCTTTTTTAATCGAGTATAATGAGCTTTGAAAAGTGTGTCAGCCTACTGCGTGGCTGCTGCGTTGTTCTTTCTGTGAATGATGTGTCACAGTGAGGAGGCTCAGCCGGCTCAGTGCGGAGGAGAATGGCTGATTCAGCTCCAGTTTGGTCTCATTCATCTCCTCTGAGCGACTCCACGAGCTCACAGCTCTGACCTTCAGATGACAAAACAACAGTGCGAGTACATTAACAAAAGCAAAATTCCAAAACACATGCTAACTATAGAACAAAATTACTTATCTCCAAGTGTTTAGTAAAGCACAAGGTTGTTAGACGTGTATGTGACGTGCTTTGTGTTTTAAGTACATCTGTTTTTATCTGCACACTTTGCATCATGTTGTAAGCAATATCATGGGAGTATTTACACAATTAAATATTACGCCTTCAACTATTTTTGATTCCTACTCTCTGACCTGCTCCAGTTTTCCATGCCTCGTCCAGCCCAGTAAAACACTGTCCAGTCTACCCTGTAAGGACTGTTCCAGTGTCACCTCCAAACTGGTCCAACGGGGAGCACAGCTGATCTGAACTGAAGTCAAGGACAAAAGAGAAGCATCAACAATCTTTCCTCTGCCAAAGTCCAAAGTTAAAACTGTTGGCTATAATGAAAAGAGGCGTTCATGCTTCCTGCAGGGGTTGGCAAAGAGCTGGTCCACATTGGTTTACCTTTCAGTGTCTCATTCCCCAGCTCCAGAGCAGGAGGGGCAGAGTAAAGACCCAACAGGCTGAATTCCTGGTTCCCCCACACAGCTCCATGTTGGACCTGGTAGCTCCATGCTCTGGCCTCATACACCGTCCTGACAGCGACAGACCTGGGGAGCGGCTTCAACTGGAGAACAGAGGCTATCATTGAACTATTCAAGGCGAAGACACATCTCTGTTTATACGTTGATAAAGAGGTGGATTTTAAGCTAAGAAATACCTGTGGGTACGTGTGTTTGAGCTCTATATTCTGTCTGTATCCACCCTCTATATCTGCCAGTTCCCCGAGAGCCCACAGCCTCCTCCTGCCTGATAAAACCTCCACCAAAGCAGCCACACTGGACTCTGACTGGTTCAGCTGCAGAGAATAAAGGAGAGGCCAGATGGCAGCATGTGTTAGAAAACATATTTTACCAAAAAGTATTCTTTTAATGCTCTTGCAAATTAATGTAAAAAAAACACGATGTTACTCTAAACAACATCTTAAAAATATATGTTATGTATTTACATCTATGTGAAAAAACCTGGGAATGGAAGGACAAGCCTTAGCTACTGTACTTCTATAATACCAAAGATAAATGAAACCCACTGTAAAAAGGACGCATATTACAGATTTAATAATAAGTGAGTAAGAAAATACGACAACAGAAGGATCTACAAGGTGTGTGAAAAAGACCTCATCAACATTTTTGTAAGGTCAGGGGTCAGCATTTATTCATCCAAATTTACATCATGTCTTTAAACAACTTTTTTTAATTAATATTTTTTGCAAGTTCTGGGGTCAAACACCTTTGAAAAATGTCTGAACCCACCTGAGAGCGGACGTTGAGCTGAGGCGGCAGGTAAACCAACATCATGGGAAGAGTCTGGACCATCTTCATCATTAGCTCCTTGCTGGACAAAAGAACACCTGTCACTTACAGAGTGTGTGTGTGTGTGTGTGTGTGTGTGTGTGTGTGTGTGTGTGTGTGTGTGTGTGTGTGTGTGTGTGCGTGTGGGTGTACACCTGCGTGTGATTTGAGGAGATCAGACTCGGTTCCTGTATGCTGTATGTATATGTTTTACAGTACCTATGAGGGACATGGTGTCCTTGGATGATGAGTGCAAGGGAAGAGCTGCGTTCAGGGTTGACAGCGATGGAGCACCTCAGCTGTGACTCAGTCAGTCTGCCCCAGGCCTCCACCTGCATCCACAGAGACAGTTAGCACAGAGGCCAAAAGATGCAGACATGTCTGGCATGTTTTATTCTCACCTGTAAGGTGGGTCTCGTCTCTCCCTGCATGGTGTGTCTCAGAGTGACTCTGGCCTCCTTGGACCCTACATGAGCCCCCCAGCCTCCTACATCCCCTACAGCGAGGACTCTCCAGTTGTTCCTGTGAATGTCAAGTGAAGCACTCCGTAGAGGACCTGAAGAGAGGACCATAGCACACTAAAGTTCAAGGTTAAAGTTGTGATACTTGGTAAAAAAAAAAAAAAAAATAATAATAATAATCTTGTTTTATGTCAACAGAGTTGTTTCAACAAAGACTTTCTTAATAGTCTATGTTATGTAGGCTCTGCTGGGGAGGAGGGAGCACAGAGAGAGAGTTCAGTCCTGGACTGTGCTCTGGACTCTGTAGAGGAGGTGGCTGAGAGGAGGATGTTAGTGAAGCTGACATCCATCATGGACAACCCCTCTCACCCCCTGCATGACACTGTGGGGGCTTGAAGCAGCTCCCTCAGCCTGAGACACAAACCCTGCAAGACTGAGTGCTACCGCAGGTTGTTTATTCCATCTGCAGTCAGACTGTTTGACAGCATCACCGCCACACGACTCTGATGTATAATAATCATAAATACCAGTGATGCCACACACTGTGTGTTTTTAATCTGATCTGTCTAACCCTAAATCTGGTGAGACTGAAACAACTTCTAACTTTAGACCCATCGGTCTTCTCCCAGTGTTATCTAAAGTCCTGGAGAAGATTGTCTCAGAACAACTAATGCACCACCTTGAATGTCAATTGAGACAACATGTCATCGTGGCTGGCAACATCTTGTCTTTTAGTCTTTAGTGTTTACATCATCTTGTAAACACTAAAAAAGGCTAACTCTGTTTGCTTCTCCTTAAAAAAACCCACCTCTGACAAACCTCCTGATTATAAAAGTTAATGGTGAGCTCATTGAACAAGTATCTGATGTGAAGTATCTGGGAATAATTATAGACTATCAGTTGAACTTTAAAAGTATAAAAATTTTAAAAAATGTGTAAAACCATTAAGGCAAACTTCAACTGTTTTATAATAAGAAGAAACTGTTAGACTTTTAACTGTGCTTTTCTGTTTACAAATTCTATGATTCTCTCACATACTATATTTTATGGCTTAACCACATGTCCCCAGGCTCACCTTTCATCATTTAAGGCCAAAGAGTCTTTATAACCGAACTGCCAAATTCTAATCAAATCTAAGATGTTTTTTATATATATAACTATTCAAATAAAACTGAATAAAATAACAAAGTGAAAGTGTATATACCTAGTATTGTTTAATTCAATTTTCTTCTTCCTTTAATTAATGTAAACTTGCTCATAGCTGTGTGTTAAACTTTTTTTTGCTGTTGATGCTGTTTTTATTTCCTGTGTTCTTGTTTTTTTGAAGCTGCTGTAACATTACTTACTTACATACTTAAAAATAACACCATGTACCCGTCAAGTGTTATGAATGGTTTAGAGGAGTGAAAGTGCTTTTTGAAATGTAAAATTGTTTTGTCTTTGAAACTGCACAGAAGGAAAGCATTACTGGCAAAAGCCATTTTATAGAACAAAAGAGCCACCATATAAAATTACATTTGAATGAAGAGTTGCATGCCCTTCTAACACCCGAAGAAAATGTCTAAAAAAAAGGGGGCAAAAATAAGTATAAAGAGTGAAAGAGAGTCTTTATAGGACGGCCAATTTTAAATATAATGACCTTTGAACTGTGCAGTCAGAGTTGTTTCCAGCCTGTGCTGTGTTTCTGTATGATTAGAGGATGGAGGAGAGTAGGAGAGCAGCATAGCCACACGTCCATCAGACACACTGACATTCACACCAGAGACGAGCAGCTTGTGGCCCTCCACAGAGAGCTGAGCCCGAGAGCGAAGCTGGGATGGGACTCCCTGGATCGAACATAAGCCCTGAGAGAAGAAAAAACAAACAAACAAGGCAATGCTTTTTTTCTTGCATACAGGTTCTTCAAAACAAAACAAAATCAAGCAATAATGAAACTACAGTGCTACCTCTATATTAAGTGGAAGTCCTCTGTCCTGTAGCCACGACCAGCTGTGCCACATGTTGCCTCTTATCTCTTTGTTCAATGGGAGACCGTTCATCTTCAGTCTCATTCCTGCCTGCCGACGTCCAAGCTGAGAGTGTAAGGTGAAAATCTTCCCTTCAGCAGAACCAAACTCGACCTGTACACATGGTCATACTAAACATCTGAGAGAACTTACACACATGCTGTGAGCTGTTAAGGTCAATATTAGCCAATACTTTGTTATATCCATGCAACTCCCTCACCTGGATGCTGTTGTTTGCAGGGACTCCCAGTTTCTTCAGATAATTCATTGTGTGTTTAAACTGACTCTTCACTCTGATTGTCTCAGACGTCATGAACACCCTCATGTCTTGGGTTACCTGTAACACATGTGTTATAGAGCACATTTAAACTACATACAATTACTGTGAGCCCTCCTACATCTGGATCCAAGAGCCGAGCAGTACAGAGATGACTTTTTACTGACCGTAAGCACCATCCAGCAAAGAGTTGTTGAATAATATTTTTCCTTGTATATTCCTTTTTTTGTATTTCAATAATTGTGTTTATGGAAGTTACTATATTTAATCTGGTTACTCTACATTTTTAACCACACCTGCTATCATAGCTCTTCACAGGCGATAGGTGTGTAAATTTATGTAAATGTATGTCGCCCCCATTTGTCTTCTTTTCTTGCTGCTGTATTTTGATTCCCCTGCACTTGCATGATGTGTGTCTTGAGTATAAGCACCCTCCTTAAAACAAACATAGAGAGCTACAGCTGCATCTTACCATTTGATTCCCTGCGTTGCTGTGTAACAAACAATAACAAGAGCCATTGTCATGACTCCCAGAGTTCATTGCCACTGTTGCACTAACAGGGAGTCCCAGTCTCTTCAGCAGGGGCACAGAGTGGTTCAGATTCAGCAAAGCTTCATTTTTATCCTAAAAAAACCCCAAAAAACATTATTAGATTCTGATGAATCTGATGAAGACTAACTGTGTTAAATGTATTATATTGTTTTCCAACACCTCAGTTTTCTTGAGAGACATGGATGCCTGCAACTCTTTGTCATCTATCACCATGGAGACTTGAGATTCAGCAACAGTTGGGGAGACAACCAACGACCCGGAGGATCGCATCCTGTCAGGACTACCCAACTCCTACAAACAGCATCAGAATGCAACATATTAAAGCAATGATACATTTGATAGCTGAAAAGAAAGTATAAGTTGTGTGTTTTCTCCACCTTTATCAGTGAGCAGTTGTTGTGATACACCAGCGACCCCTGCAGGCCAGTCTTTGACATCACACCCCCACTTACTCCCACTGAACATCCGTCCAGCTGAATGAAGACTTCGCCGTTATAACGGTTTTTGTCATTCCTGCAGCTGACCCTCACTTGGCTGAGCTGAGGTACATCTCTAAGGGATGGATAGTTGTGACTGAGCTCGCCCTCCACACTCAGGTCTGGCCAGGCCCTTGCATTCAGCCTCAGGAAACCCCTTTTGCCCTCCAGATTGGTGTCCATTAAGATCGTCCAGATCCTCTGAGGGTCCTGCCACACTGAGCCATTCAGATTCACCTGGCAGAAGACAGAAGATACAAGTCCTTATTCAGCAGCTACAGCAAACTTTAAATATAATAATATATATAAAAAATATAAATAACACAATTAAAAAAGGACTCTGTTGACTGTGAAAGGAAATGTACATTAAAAAAAAGGCAAGAATTACATTTGAGAGAATGGATACATTTCATACGTACATTACAAGTCAAGAAAGATGTTAAAGTTAAATGTATTGATGTCACGCATATGTGTAATTCTTTAGCATCATAAACACAATGACTAGGATGAAGCAGGACTTTTTCACATTTGCGTTTGGGTGATTTACTCAGGGCGAGTTCATCAAAGATGTATTTGACTTTAGAGAGATTTTTGACTCCTACTCTTATATCATGACATATATCTATGTCATAAAAGTACAACTTTTTTGCCTTTAATTTAGAGATAGGGCAGCGGATAGAGTCAGAATTTGAAAAGATAGATAGAGTGGTGAATAAAATACAGAAAAGAATCCACAGGTCAGATTCAAAACCCGGGCCAACACAAACAAATCAAAACTAAATAGATAGTTAGTCTAAATAGATAGTTCTGATCTCTGATAGAAAAACTGGTATTGGTATAATTTAGCATTATTATTTCACATGTATGGTGAGGGAGGTTGAGGTTTATATGTTCATGTGGTCCAGTGTATGATTACTAATGTTCTATCTTAATACATATTTTTATTTATTTCTAAAAAAGGGAAACGTTTCCACGTTGCATCAGAGGAAAACTTACAATTTAGTGTGTTGGCAAACAAGCCATACATAAACTCCACAAATGAAATCCTGTGTGATACCTCAAATGTTGGTCTTTAGAAAACAAAAGCCTGAAAACACAACAAAGTTGCCAAAATAACTTACGATACAGCACAGGCTTCTGTTCAAATGAGAATACGAGGAATGATGTACAAGCTACGTTGAACAGAAATTCCTGAGGGTAACAGTTTATGTTTGTCCTCTCTAAATGTGGTGGCATTCATGAGTGCAGGTCGTGCAGGTGTTGAGCTTTTTAAGGAGAGAGAATATGATGTGTGTTTCAATCAGAATCCGTTGTATTAAAAAGTAAGTGTTTTGTTGTATTTAGTTGAGTAGTGGGAAAATAGTGTGAACAGCACTGCTTTCAGGGAACTGAAAAAAAAAAGATATACAATAAAAAATGAAATACATAAAGAAATGAATACAAAATATGTGCAAAAAGGATTCATGAAAGAACTGTACCGCTTGACAGGATTATGTTGAGTTGAAAATGTATCATACTGAAATGTGCAATATTTGATTTATCCACATTAAGTCATTTTATGAAACATTTAGCGATAATACAGTATAAGATATACAGTATATTATTTTGATTTGTCTTCTAAATTTGTCTTCAGGTCCTTATTCAGCAGCTACAGCAAACTTGCTGTCTACTCTATAGGACCCTAACCTATGTGACACATAGGTTTTATTGATGTGCATGTATGTAGTGTAGTGTGTTCTTTACACCTTTAATAGCATCTATAGAATATAAAACAAAATGATTATTAGTTATGTGAAAGCTTTAGGATTCACACCCACAGTACCTGCAACATTGGGCATGTTGACTCGAGCGCCCAGAGCCACTGTGTCCTTTCTTCAGCTTCTATGATTCTGTCGGCTCTGATGAAACATGTCCCCGCTTTAATGAACAGGGACCCCGCCTGCTCAGGGCCCCCAGGAGCAGAGGCCTCTATGGTGATTATTTTAGGAACACTGTAGCTCTTCAGTGCAAGGAAGGAGTGTGTAAGCATCCCAGAGAGGTGTGGAGGCCTGCAGGTCTGACTCAGCTGCAGGGACAGGTCCTGGTTGTCTGCTCTCAGGGAGGAGGTCAAGGAGCGCTGGCAGGGAGCGACTGACAGGAGGCCCTGGAGAGACAGGGACACTGGAAGGACTGAATCCTGTGTGAAGACATAAGTTGAGTAGTTATATACTGTCTCATTTGTTACCACATTGATATACACTGCTTAATATATATGAAGGAATCAACATTTCAATGCTTATATTTAATTTTTTAGGGGGGCTATTTCGATTTTGAAAGACTGCATGCCATAGATTTTAAAAAGTCTGTTGTATGCCCCCTACTGGTGGAAGTAGATTTTTCTCTCTCTGCTATTCAATTTGATGATTTATTGGTTTTAACATAAAAGAAAGAAGATATTGCTTGAGCTAACAAGGCAGAAAAGGAGCATATTTCAGTAACATATTAAGTTTTTCATTGATGTGATATTTTAGGGAAAGTGTTATTTATTTCATTTTTACTTTCATATTTTATATTTTTGCATCAGACCTTCCATCAAAACATTTTAGATAGATAGATAGATAGATAGATAGATAGATAGATAGATAGATAGATACTTTATTGATCCCGAGGGAAATTCAAGGCATCCAGTAGCAGTATACAGACAGGCAGGACACAAGACATTAGTTACAATACACACCCGCTGTCCCCCCTCCCCTCTGTATACAAATCCCCCGAACAAGATTTAGCAGCCCCTATGTGACTAAGAGTAAACATAATTATATGTTAAACCTGTGCAGTTTAGCATTAGCAGTTAGACTTAAAACTAATATAGCATAATGTACATAACCTGTGAGGAGAGAAAAACATGTGTTGGTTAAAAGAGACCTGTAAACAGTTAAAGAGCCTTAGAAACAAAGTGCTGACCTTTAGAAACTCAACCTCAAACCTTTAGATGCTATAAGAGCAAGAAATTATTTAAAATGTTAAATGTTGGTAGTGCTTTGTCACTGAATTACAAACAAATTTAACCGGTACATAAAAGCATAATGTAATTCATTACAGAGCCGTTTATCCGGTTCCAATGGCTATTCTCAGGGCATGGTAAGAAGAATTAATTGTCTTGCTATAATAATCTCTCTCTTATCTTTTACATTATAAATGTTTTCTCTATATCACTCTCTAAGGTTTAACTAAATCAATCAGGGATAAAGGACTCTGATCTCTTAGCTGGATCATCCTTTGTGTTCTTTTGCTTTGCTTCCATGGTAAATGAGCTGTAGCTTTGCCCTCGAACAGGCTGGAAAACTCTGCTTCAAAGGAGGCTGTATTAACATGGACATGCATGATTTGTGTGCAGAAGTAAAGCACTTACAACTGTGATGAAAGAAATGACAATGTGCTGTCACAGTAATGTTTTCAATGTAAACACAGCAGTAGTTTTTTGTTTTTTTTAAGGTTTCTCGAGCGGTATAAGACTGTTTTGTTGTTACCTGTAGAGCAGGACAGTAGTTGGTCACATTTACAGTGTAGGAAGACTCCTCCTCCTCTGTTAGGGAAGTCTTGGTTTTCCCCAAATTCCCCCTGAAATAACATCGTCCCAGCTCCAGACCAACCTCCACACCAGGCAGACGTGCAGCTGAAACATTCAATCCTCCACGCGAGGGAAATCCCAGCATGTGTATGGCCTCTATAGAGTGCTGTACAGATGCTTTAAGGCTAAGGTTTGGATGACATGTTAACTTCAGGCTGAGGTTGCCTTTCTGTTCACCCTCAGCATGGAGAACAGAGCTGAGATTTATTAAACATCCAGAACGGGTGATAGAGATGTTTACTGAGGACTGCGATGGCAGAAGATTCTACAGGGAAAAAAAATGAAAAAAGGATTACAATTTGTGAGTTGAAGGACAAATAAACACTCCCCCTGTCCTACATTTGAAC
This sequence comes from Symphodus melops, assembly GCF_947650265.1. Lineage (NCBI taxonomy): Eukaryota > Metazoa > Chordata > Actinopteri > Labriformes > Labridae > Symphodus > Symphodus melops. The sequence goes on from NC_136697.1 coordinate 12,276,873, forward strand.
ATGCCTTTATGCTGAGCATATCAGTGCCATAATATTTAACAGGGTTTGATTCAATTCTGAGCTCGTAGTTTAGAGATATAACATTCTCTCAGAGAAAATGTTTGTTCTAGTTAATTTGTGATGATTATTTATTTTTGATGAAATAAGTATTTATTGTATTAATGTTAACTAATTCTAAGTTTGTTTTTTTGCTCTTGATCTCATTGTACAAGAATATCACTCTCTGTTGTACGGCGTAAGTGTGAATGTGACGGTAAACTTTATCTGATTCAAAACTTCATTGAAAGATTTTTTTTAAGCTTGAGTATGAACACACAACAGTAACAGTATTATCAATAATACAGTATACTATATTATTATAATAAAGCTACAGTAAGCTGTTTTCTTCATTTTCACTATTGTTCACATTTTAGAATAATAGTAAATGTTAAACAATAAAAATAAAACACTTAATTTGTTTAGCAAAGAAATGCATACATACGTTGACGTCAACACATGTCAAGCATTTAAACATTGGCCTTTAGGTTAGATGTCAAAAGATAATGACATTCGTTTCAATCAGGCGTGTCCAAACGTGCTGTGGAAGCCACAGGTCAGATTTGAACCCAGACGGCCATCTCACCACTGTAAGCTATGCTAGCATGATAGCCTGCTAGGTTGTCATGAAACCATAAACTTAAAACATAAAGCTACATCAATTTGTACACATATTTTAAGCACAACAAAATAGAAGTTAATAAAATTCCTCCTGTCCAGGAGTAAATCTATAGAAGTTCATCTATTCAGCTATTTTAAGTCTTCATACCTACAGAATGACCAACTTTGCATCATAACACCTATATGATAATTAAAGCTTTACTCATATGACTCTAAGGGGATCTGGTTATTTGCTATTTGAACCATGGTGTTGGTCATACTTCCTCATATTCATTCAATTGGTGCCGTGGTGGAAAGACAGAAGTCATCTCCATAATGAAGATGTTTCTTTTACTTTCCTTCTGTTGAGAAACAAGTATTCCTGATACCTTGTTTCCTCTCTAACCTTCAATAAGACTCCTCGCTGACGGACAAAGAAATTCCAACTGCTGGTTTCTGCTCCCCTGTGTTGATTTCCGAGGAGACGTGAATCCCTTTCCATTCTCAATTCAGCTTGACCAGTCGCAGTCGACATGCTGACAGCTAGCTCGTCAGGTCGAGCAACAGTGATTCTCAGAGAGCAGGAAGGCTCCCGGGCAGCAGTCATGTTGATCCGGGCAGAGCTGGTGTTGAATAAGAATCGTGCACTACCAGAGAGCGATGTGTCACTGAACTGACCTCTTCCTTCAAGGTGTACTCTGGTTGGGATGATGGAGGACAGAGAGGTCCAGTGATGCTGAAGACTCCAGTCGACCTCAGCACGCTTTTCTTTTAGAATTACAGAAAAGAGGCACTGACACAAGTCATGCCCTTTTTTTAAACCCAAAAACATTTTGAGTCCATCTCTCCCAGTTTGTCCATTAATTGTTAGATTCGTTTTTTGTAAAATACCTCCCTCAACTCTCTCAACCTGCACCCACATCAGCTTCCCAATCCCTGTACACCTGACAGAAACCAACAGCCTTGAGGTGATTGAGTCCCATGCTACACTGACATCTGCCCAGAGATGACACCAACTTTCCAGCCTCATCCGACCTGTCACCTCTGCCTTGTGTGCAACATTCTGGGTGGCATACTCAAGCAGCCCATGCCAGCCATATAGGCCAGGCCTCTCAAGCCGAAGTCCAAGATTAAAGTCCATTCTCCAATAGCCAAAAACTGTTTCAACTCCAAGGGCCCACCTCCGAGGGCCAGGCCGGAGAAGTAGCCTGAGACTAGATGTGGTTGGTACGGCCAGATTCTTAAGCAGCAGCTCGGAGGAATGTGTGAGGTTAGCTTTGAACTCCTTTTGGCCATCGGGACTGTAACAACCTTTAGCTTGAGCACTGAGGATAAAGTGAGTGAGTGACAGACCATAGCAAAGCCTGCTGTGTGGTCTATAGGAGCGAAAGACTCTTACCCCCACAGGGCGACCTGCCACATTTCCATAGCACTGTGCTGAGAGTTGGTCAGCAGTGGCGTCCCCTGTGCAGTTCATCTGTAAAAACAATCCCCACTGTCAGCAAAGTTTGTTTTGAAATAAGAAACTAAAGGGGTGATGGAAGAATTCCTGAGGAATCACTGAACCATAAAAGTTTGTAGCAATTCCAACATGCTACAAATTATTATTATCTGAGCGTATAATGTGAAACAAAGTACTAAACATTGATACCATTCTCTGTTTTATTTTGAATTCTGTGTGATACTACTGATTATGGCTTTCTTATGGATATGAAGAAAGAGAGGTTTAACTATTTTGTCATTTCGAGTAATATGCATTTTCTCTTCGTTGACATGAACAAATTTCATCCTTCACAGTAAATTTAAGTCATAGCAAGCAGCCAGTTAGCTTAACTTAGTATAAAGACTTGAATAAGGGAAACAAGGTACCTGGCTGTGTCCAAAGGTAGCGAAATACCAGAACCACTGAAGCTGACAAAGAAGCTATACTTAGCAACAATGGCTATTTATTCTTTTAACTGTTCTAGGGTCAACATGCAGGATACAAATACTGTCCATTCAATATGAGAATGGAAAAGCACCACTAGAAAGTGAATTGTGGTGTTCAGATCGTAGGTCCTCTTTATATAAATCACTTTTTCTATTTGAACACTATTTCAAGAAAAAAACATATTTTTATCAAACCTTTATTGGTTGCATAGAGCTTTACAGATCTGCTCAACAGTGATGTATAGTCTAGTTGTAAACTGATCACAAAGTGTTCACAAGACTTCAAAATGATGGGACACCAATAGGTAAATGTCATGATAAAAAAAAAAAAAAAAAAAAAACAATAACATTTTAGGTCCAACATTCAGTTTGTACAATTTGAAAAGTTAAGTGTGTTGTCCCTCAGGGATCAATGCTTGGGCCTGCTTAACTGTAAACAATTAACGTATAATCTGAAATGTGTTCAAAAAAAGAGTCAAACTTACCTGTGAAGAGGTGGGTATGAATCCCTGGAGCAGATTCATCTGTTGCCACAGAGACATTGCCAATGTAGCAGTGCTGTTTTTTGATCCAACATTAAAAAGCACTTTAAGAATTCTCTCATCTTCCATGTGAAGCATCAAGCCTGTGTCCAGTCTGTCTGTTTCCAACTAACCGTGAGACAAAAAAAACCAACATGAAAATGAACAGGAAAGACAACATCCCTCAATAACAACACATTGATGATAAGAACTTATTTTAACCTTGCTAGAGACAGAAAAAAGACAGCAGATCTAAACCTGACAATGTGCCTTGGCTTCCACGGAGCTTGAGATGCCTCTTTTTGTCAAAGCTTTGATTTGATGGTTCAGTTTGGAGTAGTACTCCCATCTTGGAACAGCCTGGTCTTTCTTTCCTCCATTAAACTCAGCTTTTAGATGTTCATGTCCAGCCTGCAGCTCTGCCAGAAGTGACAGCTGACCACTGGCTTTGACCCACCTTCCCTGGGCACTACTGATGGCAGGTACACCTGGATCAAAAAGACCACAACAGCACGAGGGACTTGAGTGAATACAACGCAAATAGTATTAAATTATTTAATAAAGTAAATAAAGTGAAGACTACCTGTGGCACTGAGCAGGTTGGAGGAGTGAGACAGCTTTGCGTATACCTCTCCTGTTCCTTGATCTCCCAGTTGGCGTGTTAAATTCAAACACAAATGCTCCGCCCCAAACGAAGCACACAGCGAACTATTAGACATGTGAAGTTTATATCCTGTCGTTCCATCTTTCTCCTCGCTGTTCAGAGAATCGATAGGGTCCTCCTGATGTTTGACCTCCAGGCTGTACAAAGCATCCATCACTCGGACTCTCAGCTGTCCTACAACAACATGTAAGTCAAATGATCCCGAGAACTCAGTAGGTTTTTATTCAAGGTCAGCCAGCCTCAGTTCCAACTAATCGTGTTACATTGTTCAGATATTTATTTTCAAATGAACCCCTACCTTCAGTGAGGGTGTCAGACTGTCCCAGCGCCCCATCCAACCCCAGGACAGGAGGTAAAACAACAAGGCTGGCAATGGAGTGCCTCAGGTCCCCAGACACAGCCAGCTGAAGGCCGCAGGTATTTTTTAGAGACCCTTCGATCTGGGCCAACAGCGCTTCATGTGCCTGTGTAAAGGAGCCATGTAGGGACACACTGGAGGCGACAAGAGGTCACTGTCAGTTGTAACATCAACTGATGTATTACCATAGGATTGTTGTTTCTGCGTGTTTTGTCAGGGGACTGGTTTGAGTGTTTACAGTCTATGAGTAATGCTGACTAGAGTGCTTGTTAATGTTCAGCGTGTCTGAATTTAATAAAGAGATCTGTAAGCAGGGTGAAATGCTTTAACTGAAAGAAACCTGATCGAGGACACACCTGTCTGAGGACATGTTGGCAGACATGTTTACTTGCAGGTCTGTGGCAGTAGGCAGCAGGCTCTGAGATACGTTGAGCCTTAATCCCAAGGCTCTGTCTCCACGATGAAGGGAGTGAGACATCCTGGCATCCAGCTTCACCCTCTCCTTCCCATCAGCAATTACATTTACTGAGCTGCTTCCTCTACCTGCCACTGTGGAAATATCTGCAGCTGCCTTTACCTTAGTGTGACAGCAAGTGATTAGAGAGCTCAGACAATAAATCACAGGGAACTTAGTGATTACCAACAGTTTCAATGTCCTGAAATTTAAAATTCAACCATTTAAGGAACTTTAAGGACATAAACCCACCTCTAAAGTTTTAGGAATCTTTGATTTGAAGGGATGACTCAACGAAGAATAAAGATTAACTCTCCCTGACGTCCCATTCAGCTGTACAGAAACCTAAAAAAAAAACACAAATTCTTCAGAAATACTGCTGATAAAACAAGCATCAACTAAACACTGAGGTGGTTTAACTCACTTTGCACTGCTGTCGCTCAATTCTCAGTTTCCCTCCAGCCTGATAATTAAAGTCAGTGTTGCTTTTGGGGTCCCAACACACATTTCCCTCCACTATAGCAGAGGAGGGGATCTGCAGCTGTAACATCAATAACAGGGAACCGGTCATAACTTCAGCCTATCTACTGTAAACTGTTCTCTACACTGTTGGAGGTAAACTATTTCATCCCTCATTACACACACTGTCTGAAATCACCATTGTGCACATTTAAGGGATCAGTACTTTGCACAAAAACATGAAAAGATGAATGCATTTGGAAGAGGTTTAATCAATAACATTATGTTTTATTCAGTGAGATGGTTGTTTACCTGGAGCTGATGAGTGTAGTTTCCTCTGACTTTAATTATATGCTGACAAGAGGGCAGAGAGTTTAGCTGAACTTGTCCAAAGAAAGTCAGTCTCTCCTTGCTGCCGACCCGTAACCTTCCTTGAACATCTTTATGGGTCTGAAACGGAGAATGCACATTTCAAAATATATGATTCCTTCAAACTTAAGTTCACTTAATTTAGATAAGCCTTTACTTGTATGCACCATACTAAATGTAGTACGTGTCATTTCCCACTGCAGATACTAGCATTTGGAAAATTAAAAAGCCACATTATAAGAAGAAACATTGACTATTTTTGACAATTGACAATGCTTTTCCTTTAATCAGAGGCTGAAGAGTCTAAATATGTCTGCATCTATCTGAATGTTAGAAGTTTCTGCAGTGCTGGGCATCATGTCAACAATTTTAGTTTAAAAAATACGTAAATGATGAACACATTTTAATGTGCCGTGCATTGACAACATCAAAAGAACTTACAGACAGAAGGTTTCATGTCTTAAAGGCAGTCAGTTTACCTGATTGTTGGATATGGTCACACACATTTCTGAGTCTGAGGGAATGACGTCGGAGCTGAAGGGATGAACGAGTGCAGAACAAACCTAAACAAGAGAAGAGAAAAGAACACCTGAGTATGAAAAACTCCCACATGCTGTTTTCTTCAGGTTTAATTTGCTGAGTTGATACATTTTTTGCTCTACACTTACAAAAGGCCTTGGTTTTCGGTAGCCGATGGTGAGGGTGTGGATGACCTCTCTGATCCCTTGAAAACCAGCTTTTGACTCCAGGATGTAGAGGCCTTTGAGGAGATCAACAGTGAAAGTTTCCCGCAGGAGCAGAGTCTGAGGAAACGTCCGGAAGGGCTGTCTGTGCAATATGGTGATGCTATTAAAGTCAGCAACCCTGTGCTGCCATCAGAAAAAATATGATACAGTAACTGATTTAAGGTGGATGCACAGACCTGAGATGGAGCATTGCTGTTTTCTGGTACATCTTCTTGTCTTTCCTCAGCTCCTCTACGACTCCTTCAAACTCAAGCTCTGTGGACGGACTTTTAGGCTGTGAGAAGGCCATCTTCAGAAGTGCTTGTCTCTTTTTCAAATTCTATAAGGAGGTAGTAGAGAAATAAACTATCATGATTACACCACAAAATCAGACAAGCAACACACAAATAAACCTAACCATCCATTTACTACATTCACATGGCAGCCATTTTGCTGTGATGTCATGCTGGGAGAAGCTAGATCTTAGTTATATAGAGTTTGGCACGCATTATTAACTCAACCCTTCCAGAAAATGAAGGGCAAAAATGTGATCGTATTTTAAGATAAAAGAACATGAAGGTTATCTATTAGCTGGGGTCAGATAAGAGCAAAAGTTGGCTAGTGTTTATTTCTTTGTAGTGTTAGTTATTTGATGCTACAAAAGTGTTATTGCCATGATGGACAGCTCTGTGGGGAAATACGTCCTCAGAGTTTTTACCAGATAAGCAAATTAGAGGAGAAATGGTGAGAGGAAAGCTTAATGAGTCATTGAACTTTCCTTAACTGTGTTTGTTTGTTTGGAACTGGAACAAGAGTGTGTTTTGTTGTGGAGTGTACAGACCATGAAGATTGGAGGGCAGCATTCAGCTGCAGGAGGAGCGAGATCTCAGAGTCGCATCAGAGGATGTCTTTGTAGGATCATTTTATCGAGGGAGCCATTTTATCGGAAAAAACTTATATGTGTGTTTTGGTACAACTGATCTCTACTGTGCAGACTCTGGCAGGTAGCCTGGGTTTATGAAATAAGTTACTTTACAGAAAACAAGATTTTCCTTTTGCATTTTCAGCATTTATTATCAATTCACTTAATCAATTATTGAGAATTGGTAAAATAATAATGATATGTCGTTTATAATAACCATTTTCAGGTACCATATGTTTATCTGACTGAAAAGCTGGAAGACAGCGGTACAACATAATGACCGCATTTGAGCTTCCCCACACTGAGCGTGACATCAGAGGAAAATGGCGGCTGTGTGACAAAGGTGATTTTCACAGATACAGCTCAGGGTTGCCTCCCACCTTATCTGCAGTGTTCAGGGCCGCTATAAAGCTCACGTTGTGCTTGCCGTAGGTGGAGACAATCTGCAGGGTGTGGCTGAGTTTAGAGGCCTCCAGAGAAATGTCTCCTCTCAGGGGAGGAGTCCACAAAGAGCTGAAGGATCCGGAGGCCTTCACAGTCCGCTTCCCCATCACTCCCCACCCTCCTGCCTGGAGAGAGAGGAGCAGAAAGCACGCACATGTAAAACAACATTTATTTCGATCACTCGTTTGTGATTTAACAGAGCCCATTCTTATTATATTGATGCACCATTTATTGATCACATTGAATCTATTTACTAAGCCATAACGATATCAAAATAAATCAAACATGAGACAAAAGGACAGAAACAAAAAGTACAGTATATGTTTTTTTTCTCTCGCACTGATAAAACGCCTTTACAATTAAACCATTATGATATAACAACTCTTTTGTAGAAGAACAATTTTTCGAAAGTGTGAAATGAAGTATGAGCTCTTCAATCCATTATTTAATCTTGTTCACTGTTTAAACCAAAATCAGAATTGAATCATCTGGAACCACCAGTGTTCAAAAATGAAATCTCCATTGTGAAAACAAAACACAAAAAGCTATCATGAGACTATTAAGAAAAGCCTCTCAGTCTCTTCTCTCCTTACTCTGATGTAGGTGACAGCTGGTGTGTAGAGCTGCAGACGGGCCTCCTTCTCCCTGCCTCTGTCCCTATAGAAAGCCTCCAGCAGGAGGTTACGGACAGTCAGCCACTTGCTGGCTGTCAGCTCGGATGAGAGTTGGAGTGAGTGGCGCTGCAGCTGGCTCACTTTGTGTGAGGTGTAGATATAAAGCCATGGTGTGTCCATGTTTAATGTACCTGGTCAATATTAAGAGAATGCAGGTGTAGACTTCAATAAAACATCACTTCAAATTGAAATCACTGCAAATCAAGGAAATAGTCATTAACGCTCATTTTACCTTCCCATTTCTTCTGCAGAATGTCTTGTGGAGGACTTTTCCAGTGTAATCCAGCCACCAGAGGCATCAGGTTGTTGTAGTTGACTTTGAGGTGAGTGCTGCACTCAGAGCCGAGCTGTCTCAGGTGAGAGTGTAGAAACTGTGTCCGGTAGTTTAAATTTTTCTCTGGCACTTGGAGACTAAACTGGGATAGAATGAAACTGTAAGAGTCCTGATTGTTTACTCCAAGCCACCAGAGATCAGGCTGGTGTGCCGCCTTGTGCAGGCACACCAAAACACTACAGGTGTTTTGAAGTCACTGTCATTATATGCAAGGGCGGTAGTGGAAGGAGCAATATAGTTTCAACTGCTCTGGTTTTTGTTTGTATTTGTGTGTTTATGATTATGGAAATCGATGAGAAAATAAATCCATTTTGATTTAATTACTGCAACTTACGACTTTGTTTATTTTATTTAAGTTAAACTGAGTACACGTCAAACACTTCGTGCCCACTACCAGCTGGTAGTGGCTAAGTTAAGGACTAGTCACTACAGAAACAAAGAATGTAAATACACAATGTAAATACAAAAAAAGATCCTACTTTAGGAAACAGATTTTTTTAAATGCTTAGTGTTCGTAAGAGAAAAAAAATCTTCTTCACACTTGTAGATTAGACGTAGAAGTATTTAAAGCCTTGGAAAAAAAGATGACACCTGCAGGTCTGTTTACCTCCAATATGTAGCTGGTGTGATTCACTGTGGACTGATTTTTGAAGGACTGGCTCAAAAGAAGGGTGCGTTTGTTGTTGATCTCGTCCCAGTGTTTGCCATAGCTCACATCCAGGTCGGATTTAACGTGGCTGGTGCTCTCCTCGTGCTTGAGCTGGATCTGTGGACACACAGAAAAGAGAGCAATAGAGTGACCCTCTCATGATCAATATCCTGTTTCACCAAATAAGGAATAAAACAAATCCCCAAAGTTGGAAATTAGCTGCATAAGCATGCAAGGATGAAGAATCTTGCTGTCTCCAATCACCTTGTGGTTGATGGGAGCTGAGTTGGAGCAGTAGAATTCATGATCTGCTCTCAAGATGTACGTCAGATTAGCGTCCCTATCACGCCTCAGTCTCTGAGATGTGTAGCAGTCCTGACGCAGATGTCGGGCATCACCTGTACACAGAGTCAAAGGTACTCATTTAAGATACTCATTTAAACTCATTTGAATTTATAAAAATGCATAAGTGATATGGCCAATTGATGGCTCTACGTGATAAAGCAAAAACAGTAATCAACATACACTTAGTGGCCTCAGTACACATTGTCTGGGGTTTCATACAAATAGAAAAACAGCTTACAAGCACATAGAGGATTTCAAAACATGCTTGTGTGTTCCTCATTTGAGTTTTCACTTCCTGTTGCAAAGTGTGCAAAACACTTTGCACTTTGCATTATTTTTGTTTTAAATGGTATCTCCTTTCTCGGGTGACATGTTGACAGACTGACCTCTCTTCCATCTCTTTATGTTGAAACAAACAGTGCTACCAACGTTTCTTCTCAAACCATTTCTTTCCAAAAAGGACTGACATGAGACACCATGAAATTTGAAGTAAAATGTTACCATTATCATAATAGACCCCGCCCACTTCGGAGTAAGGAAGCATGACCATTTGTTAACATTGGCATGGTTTTTAGAGCAACACCTCTGTCATATAGAGACGATTGGGAATTTCCCTGTGTGAATATTTTCTTTTCCATTACTTACCTCCTAAACCATACTTGAGCCTGAGCGCGGAGCTCCACAATGAGCCCTTCTGCTCCATGATTCCCAACATCCTGGTCCCAACCACACCTGGTAACAGGAGCTCTGCCTCCACAGAGTACTGCATGCTGCTGCTGTCTCGCCTGCGCTCCAGAGCCACTGATGATGACAACGCAACAATTGAATATCTAAAAGAGTGCTTTGTTAGCATCATAAAGTGATCATTATTATCATTATTAAAAGCGTCTGTTTGAATACCTGACAGTGAAGCAGTTTCTCTGAACACATTCTTTACACTTGCAGAGAAACTAGTCTTTCTCCCCAGTCCACGAGTGACATTAGCAGAGAGGATCATGGGATGTCCATCAGCAGTCATTTTTGCTTCAAGGTGATAGTGAGTCCTCTGTTCTGACACGAGGGTCTGAGTGTCGATCAAACCCTAAATATGACCAATTAATAAACATCTATGTGACTGAGAAATCATTTTTGAGAAAAACTATATCCCAAAAACAATCAAAATTCTTACTGTGATATAATAATGGACACCATCAATCAACAGCTCCAGCTTTCCTGACCTTATTTTCTTCTCTTGCTCAAAATGACCTAAAAAAACCCAACACATTTCAGCAACTAACTCAGACAAATGTTCATTGTAGATTGTGTTTTCTTTCCCCAACCTTGTATGAGGATGGTTTTCAGAGGATGGATAATCCTGAGCAGCAGTCTGCGAGGGTTAACGGTCAGATCCAGAGACATGTCCCTGGGGATGGAGGACTGAGGCGTGGCAAGGAGGAGGTGGAGGGACGCGTCTTTGGGGAGCCACATGCCCCTCTGAAACACATGTTTGAACATTTCATGTTTAATGACACGTTTTCATTCACAACATGTTGATATCAGAGTGGTAAATAAGATGATCCAAAAATCCTGGTTGGTGATTCTTATTTTCATGGACCTGCAGAAGCATTGAGTAGGCAGCCTCCAGCAGGTAATAATGGAGTCCTCTGTCTAGCTTCAGCAGCCTGAGGGAAAGGTGGACCGGTCCTGGAGGAGGAAGAAAAACACCTGCGGCAGGTAACGGGTAAGAGGTATTGGAGCAAAGCTGCCAGCCAACCATCTTAGACCCTGTGAGCAGAAAGAGATCAGTATTTGATTGTGAACAATGAAGAGAGTCAGCCTATCCATCAAACATTTTAACTGGATTTTAGGTTAATGTTTTGGGTAGAGTTATATGATTCTGTGCCACAACAGTAAATAATCATCATAGAATAATTGCACTTGGGACAGTAAACCACATAGAGAAGTCTAAAGTATTAGAGTGAGCACTTTACATGTCTTTGGTGTGCAGGTGGTCTTCTGGACTCGACTCTTTGGCCCCTTGATCTCCTCTCTGTGGTCTCCACTGAGCTGAAACACTCTGGAACTGGTGAACACAACAAACACACACACACACACACACACACACACACACACACACAAACACACATACACACACATACACACACACACACACACACACACACACACACACACACACACACACACACACACACACACACACACACATACACACAGGAAACGATGACTATATATCAAATAAGAGCCTCTTTCCTTATGTTATTTATTTCCTTTAATAATAATAAAAAGTACTGATAGGATGATCCAAAACCATCTTCAATTCATTTCGCAAAACAACAACAACGCTGCAATGCAACAACATTATGAACCAAGCATGATGAGACTGAAATATGTTGCATCATTTTCAAAAACACAAAAAATTCAATATATGTAAAAGAGTTTGATCCTTTTACATCATTGTGGATCTAAAAAAAAAGTCAAACATTCAAAAGATGTTTCTAAATGACGGAATATTTTAGGTGATACGTTTGCACACTACAAATCTTATGTTGGAATGTTTTACAAGTGTGCTGAATAAGAAAAGATAGCGAGCTAGACAGTACTGAAATGTTCACATTTACCTGACAGAGATGATGTCCATGACGTCCTCCGGTGTGTTTAGTGTGACTCTGAGATCTCGCCCCTCCTGTAGCTGAATGCTGCCCTCCACACTGGTGGAGGTCGTCAGATCAGAGACCCAGTCCACCGCAGCCTGACCCAGAGCCCCGTCCACCCCCATCCTGACAGACAGCCCTACATGGGCACTGAGGACAGAGACACTAGTTACACTCTCTCATAACTATAGTTAAAGCCTCTGTCATATGTGGTAATAAGGACTTACTTGGGTTTGATGTAACCAGCCAGGGAGAAGTGAGACATATCTCTGTGGTTGATGCTTCCTTTCAAACGCAGAGAAAGCAAGGACGTCATGTTGATGCCAAGTTTGATGGGGAGACCAGACAGAGATGGTAAAATCAGCTCGTCCTTCATCAGCACGGCTCTGTGGTTCACCTGAACCTCCTGACCCTGCAGCACATAGAGGTGACTTGTTGAAAACAGAAGTGGATATGAACATGTGAATGTCAGTGAATAATAATTTGTAAGAACAATTTACCTTTAACATACCTTGAGGAGTTTGACAGCGAGTCCTGCTGCGCTCAAAGACAGCCGGTTCATTTGATTGTAGAGATCATCACATGTAAACATACTGAGCTCATTTCCAAACACCTTCACGCCGAGCCAACACTTCAGTCTGTTTTCCTCAGTTGTCCTGCTGCCAAACAGCTGGAACAAACAAAGAAAAAAGCATGTGCTACAAACAGCAATGCAAGCTTTTTTACTTCATTACTTGTAGCTGATTAACTATTTTCTCAAACGTTTTCCAAAACACATTTTTGCAAATCTTTGAACATGAAAACAAACACAGACTGGCATTTCATTCAAAATAATGAGATGTCTGTAAACATTACCAGATTAGATTCTGTCAATGTAGGTTTGTCATACTACTACTTAACATGTTAACTTACATGTTAAGTAGTTGCTTACATAACAGTACTGCCCACATGGCTACAATTTTAAACGTGAAGTAAACTAATCCCCATCTGTTGTACAGCAGTACGCATGGCTAAGCTTAAACCTGCTGCCTTAATTAAACCCCCCCAAGACACCACACTATAGTCAATATGACTGTCCTGAAACAATGACCTCACCATGGCCTTGGCCTGGGCCAAATAACTGCTGGTGCTGGATAAACACGTTTCTTTTTCTCTTCTATGGACATCGTCTGTTTTTCTTCTCGTCCTCTTTGCCTCTTTGGACTGGGAATGACTTTGAGCCGCAGACTCTCCACTAGGGGTGTCGTGACCGAACATGTTCTTTAAAAGTGGTTCAGCATTTTCAACATGGAAGTCCATCTAAGTCAGGAGACAGAATGAACGTGTAGGATTTATATTTAGAAATGAATCAAAGTAGAAAAAATATAATCAAATAAAATAACTCACTTCCAGAAGGTTGTGGGCTCTGCCATGGAAATAAACCGTCAGGTTAGCAGTGACAGATCTTGGTAGAAACGATTTGGGGGAAAAAACCAAAGATGTCTCTATGTTTGTAATCCCCATGCCTGAAACATACAACAAACCAGAAAACAAAGCTGACCATCACAGTACAGATCATCTCTTTTTTTTAGGTAATGGGAAATTACATTTCACCCTGATAGCTGTTTTACCTAATTTACTTAATTGAACGTAATGCTATCATTACCTGACTTAACAGTGTGGTCTGAATATGAGGAGTATTTCATAAACTCAGCCTCAAAGTCTCTGCTGATAATATCGTCAGGGAGTGACTCGATCAGAGGCTGCTTCATAGGGTCCTCGCTCCTCAGGACATTAGTCAGGTGACTCCACACATATGAGCCCACTGGAGAAGAAAAAGAGCAAATGCTTATAGTAACAAACACCACAAGACGATGAGTATGATAGGCGAGTCCAGAAAATAAATATGTTTCTATCCTTTTTTTAATAAGGGATGAAACCATAAAACTTTACAAACTATCAATCAATTCAACTGTATTAAACAGAATATACACTATGTGTTGATTTGGCATTATGAAGAGTGTTTGTTTGCTTTAAACCTTTGACATAATAGGAGAATCTATTTGGGCATCTACTCTGACACAATTGGTTTATAAGAAGCCCAAGAATATAGCCTTGGAGTACACCACATTTCGCCTTCACTCTGTGAGAAAAGAATCTTAACACATCTCGTAACTGGTTTCTATTACAAATATATTTTTAATGTTGTACTGGTCAATTAAGTTTCTACTTACAGTAAATGTGTTAATGTACCATATCAAATATTATTAATATAGTTACATTTAAATCATTACAAATCTCTTTGTTCCCTTTTTTCCAAGTATTGTGGAGAAACATGGGATGTTTACAGTTTGGCTTCATTTAGGAAAACAACATGATTCATGAGGGTGAAAGAGGTACAACACCACAAAGGGCTTGCTCAACACTACTACTCTATAATTAAAGAATGACATTTTAAAATATTTTCAATTTGAAAGATTTAACCAAACAATGATGGCAGAAATACATTCATTACCAGTTTACGATTCACATTTCAACCATGTTCTTTGTTTATAAGCTATTGATAAGGGATCCACCAAAACCATCAAGGTTTCAATCACACCTTGGCTGGAAGTCTCGTTCCTCAGCATCTTCTTCACCACTTCAAACACATCCTGATCTGGGCAGCGCAGGAGCTGCTGGTATGCCGCTATTCTGACCTCGGGATCCTCTTGGGAGGAGCGGTACAGCTGCAACAGCACAGATCTCTAAAGAAAAGGAAAACCGCTGTCAGTCACTGATACTCCACTGCCACTAACCTCTTCACCTCAACTCATCATGAACTAATTAACAACTATTTTACAATGTTTACTTCTTCTTTGGAGGTTAATATTTACATTTGACTGATGTTCTGTAAGTATAAACAATCATTAATATTCAATTCACAGATACTGGATCAGTGCCTTGTTAAATTGTTTTATCCCACTGTCAGCTATTAACAGTTTACTACATGCTCAGCTTTACTTTTACAGAACCAACAGAAAATGTTGTAAAAAGAATGATGCATTTCATTTAAATATTAAATAATGCTAACTTAGGAATCAACTTACATCAGCTGAACAAGGAAAACGTCTGAAGGCCTGGATGGCAGTAAGCCTTAGCTCGAGTGTATCTGAGTGGCTTAACATGATGCAGTTTATCAGAGGAATGAAGACTGGAGCATTCAGGCCGATGTTTCCCACTGACTTCAGTGCATGAAAAAGCTGTTGGTAGACAGAGGTTAACACATTTTATGTAAGATTTTTTAAAAGATCCATGCTTCAGACAGTCATATCAAATCATTAGGTCTGTCATTGGCTTTTACACACTGCCAGTTTAAGGCACTTAAACTCATATTGATGCTCATATATATACAGAGGGAGAGTGGTAAGTTCATTTCAATCTTGATGAAGGCAGGCCAGATTAAAGCTATGTGTGCACGTCTGAGAGTGTGTGTATGTGAAGCTCCAGATGTGTGTTCAAGCACACTTTTTCAATGTAGTAATGCAATATAAAATCACAAACTGGAACTTCGATATTAAGCCATGACAAATTCAATGAGTCATTACAATGGCCAAATGACAGCAGAGCTTCATAACAGTGCTCGTATGGGCAAACTCTGTAAAGGGCTATAAGCCCCGTTTCCACACAGAAGTCCAGTACGGATCGGTACAGTTTGGTATGGTTTGGTTCGATTAAGCCTGATACCATTTGCATTTCCACAGCCACCCGTGCCCTATTTGGTAGGTGGTGTGTAAGCCGGATGCCGATAGCCGCTAATGTAAATAACGTTATATGATAGCAGCTAACAGCTAACCGCTAACTAATAAATTCAACAAAGGAGAAAAACCCTACACAAACAAAACCAACGCTGGAAGACATCCAGCAGTTAATCTACTCTGTCACTGACACGTGACTCTTTGTTACAAGAACTCAATCAAGCTTTGTTTCAGAGAAGGCTTTGTGCCGCGAGGAGAAATACAGACGTAAACAATCAGCTGTGTATTACATTAAATGGTTTAAACATGGCGGAGTTTTGTTTGCCAACGTAACAGGGAAGTGACGATTCTTTTGACCAATCAACGAACTGCAGTGTTTAGCTCCATCTTTTCGGGTCAGCTCGACATTCTTGGCACCCCAACGGAAGGGTTGCAAAAAGTGGGACGGTACGGGTCGGTTATTTGGGAATCTTTCCCGGGATTAGTCTATGGAAACGCCGCAAATTGCGCGCTGGACCGCTCGGTGAAAACGGGGCTTTAGTGTAAGAAAGACCTTTACAAAGTTGAGCAGGCACCTCATCTTGAATGCGTTGTTCTCTTTCACATCCCTCCTTCAATGTTTCCTCAAGCGTTTGTATAAAGGTCTGCACTTCAGGAAGTTCACTGCAGGAGGTTTGAGACTTTTGGCACAGCTGATAAACCAGGGCTGATCCAGATAACAGCGCCTTGGACCGCAGCTCGGAGACCTGCAGTAACACCTAACACAGAGAGTGATTGTGATTGTATTAAGAAATGCAATTAAATAAATGTGCCTCAGGAGTCAAAAGCTTTGATGAGAGATTTGTCATTAAGATGTTCTTACATTGATGGAATTGATGATCTGTGGTGATGGATGAGGGACGAGTGCTACAGTGGTGAGAAAAGCGTGAGCATGCTCTTCCTCCAGCTCTTTGTTCCTCATTAGGTCAGTTAGCAGCATGATACAGTTTTCAGATCCACAAGCTGGCAATGCATCCAACAAAGGCTGCCTGTCCAAACAGTTAATTAACATCTGAGTTGTTGAGCTGTGTTTGTACATGTTTTATAAAACATAAAATAGGGTTAAAAATCAAATGGAAGGCACTCAGATTTAGGAAAGGTGTACATGACAGCACATCGTAGTGAATTCTGTGTTTAACGTACACTTTTCTAAAATTGGTCATTCTAACTTTTCAAAACAAAGATCAACTTGTTTACTACAATGCATTTGAAGGTTAAGACAGCACCCACTTAGCTTGGCAACTAGTGTAAGAGGATATATTTGAAATAAACAGATAAAGGATTGCAGTTTTACATGGTGTAGGCCTAATGTACCAGTTGTTTTAGCTAAGCTCAGCTAAGCAAGACCCTTTTTATAACAGAAATATCTGGGCAAGCATTTTTTGTCTTTATGCTAGGCTAACTAACTTCAAACTTTAGCTTGATATGCTTGATATCTAACAAACAGACCAAGATAGTATAAATTTTCTTCAAATGAAAATAGTATTTATTTAAGGTCCCCTGCAACCACACAGCCTAGTTGAGCTAGCTAGCAATACAATGAAAAGAAATGCTTGGTAATAATGGCTGCCACAACCGCCACAACTGACTGAAATGAGACCATTGTTGCTACTAAGAGCTGTGTTTGTCAAGTCAAAAATCTGTCCACTATAAAGATGGATTTTCTATGTAATATAGTTTCTGATGAAGACAGTCTTTAGTTTACTTGTGGACTTGACCAGAAGCTGTGTATCTTTCTCATTATGACCTATAAACAAAACTGCTTTCTACTTCAATCCCTTCTACGTTAGCTAACCACAGTATGGTTGATAGCCTATGCTGAGTGTAGAAATATGAATAGTAACAGCCATGTGGAGATAAAGAACTGACACGCCAGAAAATACCAGATAAGAAAACATAAGGGAAACACTGACCAGTCATTGCGACATTTGAAAGAGGCTTCTTGCCAAAGCGTCTTGAGTTGAGGGAGCGTTAAATCTCTCAGCATGAAGGCCAATTCGAGGAATTCTTGTGACACCTGAAGGCACAAAATACAAACACATATGGACTACATTTTAGTTACCAAAAATGAAGACAATTTTCTCTTTACTTTTCAAAACTAATCTTGCTGCTCATCAAGAATTATTGATTTCTGCAGAAATGTAAATACATTAATTCTTTCAATCACCTGATCTCAAAGCAGTAATTACCTTTAGTGTATGTCAGGCTTTGGCTCTGATGGCCATTTTTAAACACTTACCATGTAAACATAATATGATTTAAGGTTGCCAGATTAAGTTTAATTGACCTCCATTGTGTGGGGAAATGTTGATATGGTTGGCTTATACAGCAATGCCACAGAGTAAGAGAAGACATCATTCAAAACGCAACATCTGACTGATACATTTATCTGGGACACAACTAATGTTTAACATGTCATCACAAATAGATATAGTTTAAACCTAAATCGTGTTCAGGCCTACCTGTTGTGGGTCTGACCTGGGGCTACACAACATCCTGACACTATGACTGGCTTGCTGCACTGTTGCTGATCTGGTTCTCCCTGGCCCTGCAGCCCCCTCATCCTCAAACTGAAGGTCAGTGAGCACACCAGGTCCTAAAGAATCTGCAATGAAAGCAGACATCATAATCCATGTTGATTAAAAAAGTACAGTTTGCGTCTTATAAATATGTTAATGTTGTTCCTAACCTGCGTCTGAAGGAGTCCCTGGCTGGGCCCTGAGTAGGAGCAGGACGGACACTGTTTGGGTCTTCACCAGTCCTGCAGTCCTAGACCATGTTGCCATGGAAACAGTTTCAGTACAATTGACCTCTTCCATCACTGTGGATCCATGCCTCTGAACGCAGTGCAGCTCTGACTGCAATGACTAGCAAAAAAATACAAAAAATATATCCAGCATAAAACGCAATGTGAGCACTACAATTACACTGAAAGACCGATTGGCTAAAGTGAGCTATAAAAGACAGCCTTTGACAGTCTTTAATCAGTGGTCATGCTTATAACTTAAATTGTAGCACTTTGAGATTTACTTCAAATTTAAAGTGAATTATAAATACACTTTATTATCATTATCATTCATCCTCCATTCTCCTCCACTTTTCTTTGTTTTTTACAACTGTGAGTTCTTGGAAAGTTTCCATATCTTTATTCCTTTATATAGCTATACAAAAAGAGTGTTATGATGGAGGATACAGAGCTCCACTGATTTTTATTGAATACAAAATTCAACATTTTTGTCAGAAAAAGTGCATATGTTGTTGCATTATTTCACCTTGCTTACAGTAAGACAAGATATTAATAAAGGTGATTCTTACTCCTATGTTGTGGTAGTGTAACCTCAGATTTTTGCAAATACACCCCATATAATGTCCATGGCTGGAATTTAAGTAACAAAAAAAAGAAAAAAAACAGAAATATACAAATCATTTATAAATATATTTAAACTTTAATATTTAAATTTGATAAGCCTAAAATCTGTCTTAATATTCTTAATAAAATATTCTTATCAGACTATTATAAAATGATCATTTGGACATTTGTATACATTATAATATAAAAACTGCCCAGGTTGATAGAACAGACAGAAAACTTGTGCATTTGCCTGAAACGTTCATGGCTTTGGTATCTTCAGTGGCATACACAAACATATTAACACATTTAAAAACAGAAAGAAAGTTCAAGTTAACTTACTGTATCTTCAGCTACAGGTACTGAATGAGGCCAGAATTGTGCCAGCCTGGCCTGGTGACACTGTTTAAGATCCCTGTTCTTCAGCAGTAAAGGTCCTCGCCTTTCATACCTGGTGTTGCATGTTCCATAAACATCCGTCTAAGAGAGGGTCATCAGAGAAAAGTCAGATAATCACCCTGTGCAAGCACTAAGTGATGGCTCCATTTCATTGATCACTAATATTGTTACATAGCAGAATTTAAAGGTGGCAACTGGCATACATATGGAAGTAGATGTTGCACTTGTTTTATTTTGAAAGACTTCAGGCTGCAGTATGCAACCTATATTACTAAGAACAACATAAAACACATCAACTATCACCTCCTTTTGTAATTCCTGTTTGGAGGCTGTGCGGGAGGTCTGGAGCATGCTCAGTAGAGCCCTCTTGATGTTGAGGGCCCACACCTGCTCCCCCTCTTGGAGACAGAGGGCCATGACCTTTCCCCCATGGAGGGAGAACTTGAGGCGCGTTCTCTCCAGTGAATCCCTGGGAAACAAAAACACCAGATGAATCCCCCTGAGACCCGGGAACACTGACAAGTGGGACATCTGAACAGAGTATCACATTCATTTGAGAAGAAGTTATAGCATTCCAAAAAGATCTGGACTCGATGAGGAGGTCAGAGAACAGATTAAGCCACATGTTTGGAACCAAAAAGACATAAATTGATGAAGACCAAATTATGCATTAATCCATTCAAAAACACACCAAATTGTAGGAAATCTATTCATTTTTACCTCAAGCTCTTTAAACGCTGCACAGAATGTTCCTTCTGAGGGGAAAGTCGCTTTATCTGAGGATTCCTAATCTGTTGGACAAGTGTGTGCATGAATTTCTGATGTTTTTTTGTAAAATCTGACATGTATTTTTCACATACAAATTTATTTATTACAGCTTTATTATTTATTTATTACAGCTGACCTTCATCATAAGGTGACACTTGGAAACCACGTCAATATCAACCACACAGTCCAAAGCCAGACCATTCCTGCCAGCACTGGAGCCATACAGATTTGTGGTAATTGTTGTCCTAAATCTGTAAGTATACCTCACCCCTCTCTGAAAGGACAAGTCAGGGCTAGAAAAGCCTAGGAACATTAAATAAAAATCATAAGAGACAAAGAAAAGAAGTGTTCCACGATGTGGCACAAAGTAATGTGATTTGCATTTGCAGTATTTGTTCTTGGAAGATTTTGGATAAAACAAAGTGCATTCTCACCAGCACAACTTGAATCACAGATATTTGGTTCCAACTGGAAAAAATCCCCTTCTGCATAGAGAGCTAGTTAAAAAAAAACTTATATTATTGAAAAGGCCATCAATTGAACATTTTGCCAGTTTAAGTCGGATTTCTAAAGTTATCCAGCCAATAATCACAACAAAAGCCGCAAAACTCACCATGTAGTAGTATAAAAATCAAGGTAACATGCAAAAAGCTGGGCAGTAACAAGTTCATAGCCATAGCAACCCAAAGTCACCACAGGTCCTTCAGCCTCTGAGCCTCCACATGTAAGCGAGATGAAAACCAAGTAGTGTTCACAGCCACTGAATGACCACGCTTGTACATGGGCTTCCACAGTGACCCATAGTGCTCACAGCAACCAATCAGGAAATACCTTCAAGGCTGGAACTACAAACAGTTACTGAGCCAATCACCTAGCATTGCCCCCCCCCCCCCCCCCCCCCCCCCCCCCCCCCCCAAAAAAAAGAGGTTTACTTGAACTCCTTCAACTTGGAAAAAGGTCTTCATAAGACTGAAGCCACATATAATAGGGTTAATATTTAGGGTTGAAAAGTTAGAAAGTTGGGAGGTTGGGTTTAGGCAATAGTAATCTGCCAGATGCAAGAACTATGAACGGCTATGAAAGCCTGTAGTGCAATAGAATAGTGACGCATGTTAACTAATTGATTCTTTTGTTTATTAAACTACATCTTGGGATACTGTTCTGTTGCTACACATACTGTCAATACGTCCATAGCCAATAAGCCAAAACACCAGTGTGGACAGTAAACTATCAAAAGATGATTCATTAACTAGTCTGAAGAATAACAAGAGGTGGAGATACGAACTAGAGAAGAGAGACAATAGTGTATGTGTTTTATGGATAAAAAAATGTTTTTAAGTAGCGCTTTCGGGGGGGGTTATGGCTCTTTTCTTTCTTTCTTTCTTTTTTTACACTAAAGCCCTCCCTCTTTTTCGCCTGACTGAGCTCAGATTAATTGTAGTCTATCTAACACGCCTTTCCTCCCCATCTCCTTCCCCCATCATTACCCCTCGCTGCCTGCCACCTACTTTCCACGATGCACCCGCCGCCGAGGTCCACGCCCGTGCTGCGACGTCAGTCAGTGCGCGCTGCTGGTTAGAGCTGCGTTTAAATACAGAGAGAAAATTAGATTTTAGAACTACCTTTGAGATAACCCGCTTCCATCCCAACTGTTACTGCATAAAAATGTTGTCATTTTATTGCGTTTGTATGGTTGTGATCAGCATGGTGCCCTTATACATTTTTTCAAGTTATACTTGCGGTTTAAAGTTGATGTATAAGATACACTTGAACGAAACAACAACAACAACAACATTGCCGTTTTTTTGAGAAATTGTCATGTGGGATCAACTTCAGAAAAGATGCATATTCCAGTAATTATATCAGTTCTAGGGTAATCGTGGGACTGTATACCAAACTTTCAGAGTCATTGAAACATTAACGCCTAAACCTGTTATTAACCGAAAGGCCCTGAAGGCATCCTCGTCCGGACCAGGGGGCGTAGGTTTGACCGGCTTCTCGGAGCTCAGACACAATGAACCGTCAGACGGTGAGAGGCACGCATGTTGGGCCGAAGCTATTGGCTCACTTTTAGCACATTATTATTGCAAATCGTGCCTTTTCTTAGACTAACAAAGTAATTTCCTAACTACTGGCACACTGTATGGGGGTTACAAGGCTCAGTTGGAAACGGTTGCTTCGTCGAGTTTGACGAAAACGAGGTCCGGATCAGACAACCGTTAGCCCCTCCTAGTGGATTTTTGTCGTTATATATTTTTTTCTACGCAACAAAACAGGACAGATAACAATGTCGTTGACTGCTTCGTCTGATTATTTCGCTGCCGAGTGTCTGGTGTCGATATCCAGCGGTCCTGTCCTACACAGACCCACCCCGGTCGCCCCCGCCAGCCAGTCGACCACGGTGGGCCTGCTCCCCGGGGAGCCCGATGGGTCGAGTGAGGACATGGAAGTGCGGGAGACTCTGAGGCTTGAGGGGGCGAACATGATGGCGGTGGCCGGTATCCTCACCGACCTGCATGGTAAGTTCCGCCCCATGTCGGCCTACTCGGAGAGCAGCAACTCCTCGTGCGGAGGAGAGAGCGGCTACACCACGTTGTCCGACCCGACTACCCCAACCATGACCCCCTCGGCCACCCCAGTGCCTGGACAGCAGCTGAGGGGGGGAGGAGGAGGCGTGGGGGCCCCGCGCTCCCCGGTGAAGCGACATCAGTGCACTTTTGACGGATGCGACAGAGTTTACGGGAAGTCATCCCACCTGAAGGCACACATCCGGACACACACAGGTACGAAGACAAACAACGGCTCGCGCGTGTCGCTAGCGAGCTGAAAACATGAACATAATTTGAGCTTTGTGTGTGACTTACACGCCCATGTTGTAACCTCACTTTGTTAGATAGTCATTGTACTTTTACAGGATTATCAGATATCAGCGAGTTTATTATTGTCCATTAACGCACACACTTGCTACATAACTTGGTCAAACAAAGACAGAAAAAACAGCCCATCACAACTCTGACAAAGAAGTAAACTAACAAAAGAACTGGGCTGGACGTTAACAGCGGTGACGGAGGTCTTCCTTCTGACTTCATTTGCATATGAAATGAACGTAAGACGAAACCTTAACGACGGCAGCGCAGAGTTCATTGTCGGTCGTAGCCTCTCCTGTTGGTGGCTGCAGCAGCTTGCTGGATGTTTTGCTCTAGTGTTTTTTTAATGGTGTCTGCTAACGTGTTTAATCTACTGTGACCCAGCAACGTGTGAAACGCAAACAGTATGAAGAAGTCTTGAAAAATGGTGGATGCGTCTTTTTGATGATAATCCTTTTAAATGTACTTTCTTTGCTAGTTAAAAAATGATTCACAAACCAAAACTTGTGGTCGTATGGTACCACACTGTCAAAATGTACATGTAGGTGGAAATACAGCCACCTGTTGGGGGAGCTCTCTTGACTGAAAACGTGCTTGTGATTTTTGCTCAAAATGAGGGGAATTGGTGCGTTCAGGGTCACTGAGCAGGCGCAAACGGATTAAGGACAGGAAACGGCTGAAAGAAACTGTGGAGGGAACGCCCTCAAAGAGTCCTGCAACAACAACGTGGCCTGGCTTTGTGATCTTGAAAATGGCACCGAGCATCCTCCTCGCTTATCCTGGTTTTACTCATGTTGCCTGCTAGAGATTAAGGCTAGTGGTAGCTTAGTCAGACTAATCTGGACCATCTAAATCCTGGATATGTTTTTGTCACGTATTTAACAATGAAGAGATGATCATTTTTGTCTTGACCATGTTTCAGGAAAGTAATCCGGGCTTTAGAGCAGTGTCAGTATCTGGGTATTTAACATGCTCAGTTTGAATGTAGGTGATTCGAGCAATGAAAATGATAAGAACTCAAAAACAAACGTGCACTCTACTGATCATATGAACGCAGATGTTTATAAGAGTTTAAGACGTATTTAACTTACAACAAACAAGACATCATGTACTAGTACACAATAACTAAAGCATGTATGAAGAGTTAATTCAAATTAAAAAAAACTTTATTTGTCTGCGGGGCAATTCAAAGGCACACAGAGCAGTAAATGAAGACAGTGCAGCTATACACTGAGTTAAAAGAATAAAGTGTCAAAATGTGAGTAAAAAGTTGAAATAAAAAATTACAAAGTTAAATACAAAAGAAGGTAAAAGTGGACAGTGATCGGACTAAAGATGTAAACAGACTGATATGTAGTAAATAGGAATTATATATACGTGTGTGTGTATATATACACAAAGACTTTTGTGCAAGTAGGCAGATACTAGTAAAATGATATGGCACACAGTAGAACAGCAGACTAAATATATGCTAGAGCTAATGATGGATAAGATATGATAACTGATATCAAACAGAATAAAGTGGAGTAGTGCATGAAGACCAATTTAAGCACAATACACAAAATAAACAGTGTTGGAGAGTTTAGTAGTGTACACTAGCAAGTGTACCAAATTAAAAATAGTTGTGCTGATTTTTTTATAAAAAGCAGCATAAACGTGTAGTTGGCTTCTGTATATTAGGGATTTGCAGTTTTTCTTTTGGCAAAAGATAAATATGATCTTTTTAAATGAAAATATGAATTTCATCTAATCATTCCAATACTTTAAAATCTGATGCACAACAATGGTGAATAGTCGTCTCATAGAACGTATTACATTGAAAATTCTCACTTTACGTTCAGTAACTGTGAAGTTTGTCTGTGTGAGACAATAAGTTTATGCTCGATTAATTCTTATCTGTTCCCTCTCTCTGCAGGTGAGAGGCCCTTCCCGTGCACCTGGCCTGACTGTGAGAAGAAGTTTGCCCGCTCAGATGAGCTTGCCCGCCACACTCGCACGCACACAGGGGAGAAACGCTTCCTGTGCCCACTATGCGATAAGCGCTTTATGCGCAGCGACCACCTGATCAAGCACGCCCGCCGTCATCCCGACTTCCAGCCCTCCATGTTGGGACGTAACAAGGGCTCCTCCTCCAGCCTCGCCATGCAACGTTAGGATGGTCTGCGATGGGGGTTTTCTGACGGGGACACAGAAGGTCACAGTGTTTCAAGTTAACCAGCTACAATCAAGATCCACTGATCAGTGTTTAGCATATTTGTGCTGAACAAAAAAAATGTGCACATAACACACACACACACACACACACACTCAAAACACACAGAGTTGGATGTGAAGGAAATGTAGCCTCATCTCTCCATCCTCATGGATGACTCGTGACCACTATTCACCTGCGCATCAAAACTAGGGTTGGGTTTAAAAAAAGTTCTGAAGAGAACTGGTCATTAGCTGAGAAATATGCTTTGTGATTCACAAATCATTTCCCAGAAAGCACGTTTTGGACCTACTGCACTCCATTTACAAAGTTGTATACATGTGTATAAGAGCACGTGTATAATGTTAACAGAAATGGAGGACGAGCGAGCTTTCATGTCTCTACACTCTTCTGAAGACAGTGCAGTAAAATACTGTACAGAAATATCCAGTCATGAGATGTATGGACACATTCATTCCAAAATGGCTTTAGTATGCAGTGTCTTTGATGAACTGGTCAAACCATTTTATAGATCAGAAACACTGATGGGCATGATTTTGATCCATTTAATTAAATACAGGACAAGTTAAGGTACTTCATCACATTGATGCAAAAACTCCGTAAAGCCATTTCTGCCATAAAGCAGTCCATTAATAAGACAAATGATAAGGCTTCTGTTTCCCTGACAGTAAAAAGCCAACAGGACACAGAGAATATTTATGTATAAAAAGTGGACTTTTATGAAGCGAAAACATCCCAACAAGTTTGTCATTTATTACATGTCTGGCAGCCTAAACCTCAAGAGAATAAATGTGTTTTTGCATTTCTTCATACTTTGTTTTCTTTTCTCACTCAGGTTACGATTGGATTTGGAATCATAAAGCATATTTGATCTCTTAAAAAGCAGCCCAACCCTGAGAAGAAAAAAAACCTCACTTCCTCCAACGTTCACAAATTGCAGGGATTTTACACATTATCTGTACGAGTCTGCACATTTTATCATTGGCCAAAACCCCTCTGTTTTCTAGTGGCTCATTTGTAGATTGTTGTTGTGCTCTTCAGTACCATTTCTTTAAAATGAGGAGCACAGTGTTGTGATGTTTGGTAGCGAGGCAGTGACTAGAAGTCTTTTAGCTTTTCTTTATTTTTGCGCTTTGCTGAATTCCAATTAGAAGTTTTAGTGGTGACACATTCCTTTTTGTTTTTATTGCATCAGTAACCATCAGTGACGCAATTTGGTCATATTTTTTCTTGTGTATTGCATCTAACTGTAGATCAGACAGATATACATTTAGCCAGAACGTGGCTCAAACTTTACTGTAGAAGAGCTGTTTGCACAGCATCCTTACGTCTAGATCAGTTATCAATCCATGAAATGTTGAAACATAATACACAGTAGTATTATGTCTAATACTGATGCAAATGTATATAAGCTTTAAGCTTTTAACATAGAGTAATGGTAATGCTACTAGCAGGAGAATTAATACACATGATGAATTGTAGTCCTTATATTAGGGGTAAAAGTATACGCTTGATAGGATGGCATTGCCTGTGAGTGTTGGTGTGTATGTGCTTTTATTTACTTATTTTTTAGCAACAGATTTTTGAGAAAGTGTGTCTGTGATGGTATCAAAATGTTTTGGGAAAAGAAGACATAAGTTAATATGGACTTTCAGCCTGCTGCCTTCAAAATAAAAGAGTTCATTCCACTTTTCAGGGGAGCAGGACGCATCAGGGGATTCAGCCACAGATAAAACAGGTTCAAATCTTGTGTCGGAAAGAACCTTGGTATCAAAACCATCAAGGAAATAAGTTCAAGCGAACGCCAGTAGACCTCTTAGTGTGGACATTTTAAAAAAAGCACATGTGAAAACTAAAAAATAAAAATGACTTCTATTCAGGTGCTAAATTGAACCAGCAGTGTGAACGATTGAAGGTGTCAAACACTCGAAAAGAGGCTACAGACATTATTAATGCTAAACCTATGAATGCACTGTGATGAGGACATGAAACGGTTGACTTCTTCAACATACTCATTTAGAATAGATGACACCGACGCGTACCAAAAAAAGTTTCACATGAAAATGACACCCAGATATTTCGACCGCATTAGAGTACACACAGTGTCTGCGTCTTATCGTGAAGAGCTTGATTTGTTTGTTTGTCTCCCTCTGTTTCCACATTGTTGTTGTCCAGCTCACGGACGTGTTCCTTTATCTCAGAGAACAACACTTCTTCAGGAAAATCTGAAAGCCTTAAAACTATGTCAGAACTACTTTGCACCATGTTTACAGTTGGATCCTCGTATAGGTTTATCTGCCCCTCCTGTGGGCTCATTACAGCTACTCATTATGCAATATGGCACTTTTTTCTTACAGTTGTGTTTGGCTGAATAGTGTAACGGCTTGCACTGTTAACTCTGCTTCTATGAGTGAGCACCGTGGAACTTTGCTAGTGTGCTGATAACAAATGGTTTGTAAAACTGCCTTTTTTTGTCCAAGTGCTTTAGAGAACGTGATGAAAAGAACTGGTAGTTGTTTGTTTGTTTGTGTTTGCTTAGTCTCCCAGACCGTCTCTGATTGAGGGATTTGTGTTTTGTTTTTTGTTTTTTTCTTTAAGGAAAAATGTTCCATGTGTGTTTGCTGATGAGGTGACTTTTTCCTCCACGCTAGAATCAAGGAGAAATACTTTCTCTGTTACACCATCCACGTGAACTACTTCACTGTTGATCTCATTCGAATGGGAGCTGGAATCTTAAAACATTTGTATCCATATCTTCACCAGAGGTTTGATCTGTTTACAGTTTTGGGTTGCTGCTGGCAGTAAGCTCGAACGCTTGGACTGTTTCACAAAAGGGACACACTCTTTATTTTCTACGTCTCCAAATGGACATTCTCTCTCTCGCGCTCCTTCGTCTCCTCTCACCGACGGGAGCGTCTTCTCACACAGACTCTGTGCAGGGTCTCAAAGCTATAATCTCACAATAAGAACATACCTCACTCATTTTGTTTGTGGCGTCTGTACAGAATCCATCCATCCTGTCTTTCAGAAACTCCTACAAAGCCGCCGAGCCTTGGATTTCAGAAACGTGTTTTTATCACCTTGATGGTCTGTTGTGTGTCCTTATCTTCCTCATGTCTGTATATGCAAGATCACTACTACCTGTGTAGCAACAGAACATATTTCTACCTGCCTCTGTGATTTCTGTTAAGACTGTAGTGGGGAAAAAAAAATGTATCCACATCTGTCTTTAAGGGCCAGCTGGAGTTTTAGGCACCAAGGGAAAGACTCAGGCAGAGGCTTCAAGTGGGTATTAGAGTGTAACAATGAAATACCTGTAGACTGTCACTTCACTGCAGATTTCAATTAAAAGCTCAGTCCAAATCTATCTGTTCATATCACTGAATGTGGCTTGATGTCAGGCGAGCATTAGCCACTTTGGATGAAATCTTTTGCTGCCTCACTGAGAAATAAAAAGACAAAATACTGCAAGGATTTCTCGTGTCACCACACTAATTCAGATATGCACATTGTACAGAAATGGATGTTTTTCTTAAATTGATGCCTAATTTTTACAGTAATGTAATTTTTAAAATCCCCCTCTTAGCTTTAGTTGAGGTAAAGAGGAGGAACTGGAACTAAATAGTTGCTGCAACAAGCTGTTTTGATATTTATATTCTCAGGTGTCTTCAATTTTTGAGCATTGGACTTTCAATATTTCCTGTTCAACACCTAAGTAAAGCATGTTTTTATTTTGTTTTCTTACGCTGATTAATTTATTCCAAAAGAATGATCATATGTGTGGTTTAACTATTCTTTCATAACTCATTTTTTTGATATGGAACACAACTAATATGAAATGTTTCCATTGTTTGCTTGACATGAGAATACCATTGCTTTTTTTTTTAAAGAATAAAGTCCTTCATTTGATTTCTGTTCTTAGTCTTTTTGTGTTTTCTTCTGTTCTATGAGGTTGTAAATAAAATGGTACATCTCAACCATGCTGCAGTAACTGTATCCAAACCTAAGGGCCAACACTCAACAGTATCAAACCTTGAACAGTCTCGACCTCATCATATAGCCTCACTTGTCTATTGTTCTATTGTTTACATAGTCCAGGATGCACAGCTGTAGCTGTTTCCAGATGTTGTGGTGACTGTGGAAGTGTCTGATCTCCCATCTTGTCAGCTTGTGCTCCTAATGTGTTTCTTTGTACCCCAGCAGTATGCTCACACCCTGAAGCTGAGAGGAGTGCAAAGCTTTCTCACCAGCATATGAACTCATAACCACAGTGGGCTACACGCTTTGTTCTGTCAATATGAGTGTTTCGTTTGGATTGGTTTACTTTTGTAATTCATTGATTGTTTCACAATCATGAGGCTCAGGCCTTGTATTACTGTTTGGCAATATGAGCTTTTTTGTTGTATGACGTGTTGTACTAATTCATGAACCTCCGACACCCCGCTAACATAGCAGGTGTCTTCTCATTTAGAAGGAGCAGTGGTAACTTACACGTTAATATAAAAAAAACACTTCGGACAATTGTTCTCTCTTCAAAGCTATGTTCATTCCCTGACTCGTCTTCATGAAATCATTGTGTGCAAACTGTGTGTGACACATCACGACTGAAAACATCAACATTTCACAGGGACAACAACAGACGAGCTTACATTTTAAATGCAGTCGTTTGAGGGTGTGACCAGAAGTTGCCGAACAAGCTCAAAATATCCTCCAACATAATGTTCTTAACTTTGGCAGAATGACTTTAGTTTGTCATTTTTCTTCCACTGTACCACATTTGCCTTCAATACATGTTGAAAACCATTACAAATGGTCAACGGCCTCCTGACTTATGGAATTAGCCTTGAGTGACAATTGTTTTGTATCATAGTTCAAGTATGCTTCAAATAAAATCACCCACAACACAGATGTATCTGCTGACATATATTATGAAAAAAAAGAACAGGTCTGAAAGAAGTGGAGGCATTTCATTTCATATATTTTGATCTCTAAAAGATGTAATTCTGTCCTGCTTGCTTGGTGTGCTCATACTGTGAAGGCTTCATGCTGGAGGAAACTAAAAGTCAGATACATTCTTACTTTACTTGAAGTATGTAACATTGTAGAGACAAAAGTGATGAGTAATGAAATAAATGTCGAGTAAAAGCTGAAGATAGCTTTTAAAATGTCAATTACAGAGTCAAGTACAGAAAGTGTATAATTAGAGGACGAGCTTATTGAGTGTTTGTGTCAGAGTGTGGGTGAAACTCTCCTCCTCTTTCTCCATGTTCAGTCACTGGTACTGGCTCCAGTAAATACACATTGTTGCAAACAAACACATCTGAAGCGTACAGAGGAGCAGACAGAGCCGCTCTTACTCCAAACATCTTCTCAGTACTCCAAGACTTCTGACACGTTTCCCCTTTAAAGATGAGCATACAACACAAGGTATCACACAGAACAGTCAGCCCCTTCAGTCTTCACCTCCACAAGTCAGAGCGATCGTGTTATTTTATACATTTTTAAATAGTTACATTGTTAAACATAAAGATGCAGTTATATGATGTCATATCCTTGTTCTATTAAGGTTGGGGTTTTTTTACTTGTATTTTTATCCTTTATATTTTGTCTATATTTTTAAAATCTTTTTACAGTTAGTTTACACCGTGATTCAGAGAAAAATGTTTTTTTTTTCAATCCTTCTGTATGTCCATCACATGTGAAAAAACATATAATAAAGATGACTTTGACTTATGCAAATGTGTAATACTACGACATTTTATATATTGCAAAGCTACTAAAAGCTCCTGGAGTTTTTAGTTGTAATGAAACAGACAAACACTAATATTGATGTGTCAAGCTACATAAATAACCATGACAATAAGAAACAAGAGTGATTACTTAAATCTACTTCAGACAGACTGAGGGATGTAGTCACCATGGATGGTATTTAGAGGTGGACATTTACAGTTTCATGTTTCAAGAGTGAAGCTAAAGAAGTAGTCTGTATTGTTATTATAGCAATCAGGGGGTAACTTCACTGTGGAACGAGATTAGAAATAAATGCTATACTTTGTGGATGTATGACTTCTGCAAACATCGTTTCAATATATTCATTGATCCAGCATTGGGTCCTGCAGTCAGATTTCCAAAAATCTAATCAGATAATTTTGCTCTTTGTCAACAAATTCTTAATTTCCAGAAACTGAGAGGCAATAAAGATGAACAGATGACAGAGTGATGAAATAATGTTAACATGAATAAATGAAGAACATAGTGTTTGGGAAATATTTTCTTTTTTGTTTCATTTGTCTCTTTGTTTGTTTACTCACTTATCTTCCCAAGTTTTAACAGGTAAACCCTGTCGCAAAATAAATCAAATACATTGTAGTAGTTAATACTAGTTATCATGTGTAAAAAAAAAAAACCCCACACATGTCCATAATCCAGAATTTAAGTGTGATTTCCTACTTTTTCCTGAATTATAAACTTTTTTTACTGAATGATCTCTGACATAAATATGTGTAATCTCATGAAAGTTGCCAATGCAGGGCTTTGAATACTCCAGTCTATTGATACATCTCAAGAATATGAATGAAAGGATACGCACGTCAAAAATAATCTTTTAGTGTATTTTAATTGATGGTTGTGTGTTACCTGTGTCCCAAATCGACACATTTATTTAAACTTCTTTTAATTAGTACATAAAACAAACAATATTTATCATAAATAGATATAAAGTAATACGTATTCAGCAAATATATGGCTTTTTGCCCTGAGTCTAGTCTTACAGGCAGCAGCTGCCCCCCCTCACATTGACAGGCTGCGCGGAAATCAAGAATGAGACAAGAATGTTTCACCCGGACAATTTACACTGTGGCACGCCGGCAAACCTGAAAACAGCAGACATGCTGTAACAGCAATATCATGTGTTGACTTTGCATTATTGAATTGACCGTAAAGTTGTTATCATCATTTCTTTAATCAGATACGTTTAGTTTCTACAATGTCAGAGAAACCTCCTCAGAACTGGATTCTTCTGCATCCCACCGTGAGTGCTGCCGCCTCCTCCTCCTCCTCCTCCTCCTCCTCCCGTTCACAGGTCTGACAGTTCATCATGAAATAATCCGTGTTTTTTTTTTTTTTTTTCTTCGTCTTTTTCTAGTATCTGCAAATGCAAAAGCTCGAGGTGGACGACCAAGAACAAGTTCATGCAGCTTTCCTGGTGTACATGGATCTGACTGAGGGTGAGTGAACAATATAGGAGAGAACATCACTAACAACATGCAAACATGCAGCTTCACACAGCTGTCACTGCAATCATTAATTTTATGTCTTCAAACTTAAAGACAAATTATTTTGATGATAGATATGTTGATTATTTTATATATAGACATTATATATGTGTGTGTGTGTGTGTATATATATATATATATATATATATATATATATATATATATATATATATATATATATATATATATATATATATATGTATATATCTATGTATATGTATATGTGATGCTAAAATACACTGTGGTCTCTTTCTTTTCTACAGTGCGTGGTTGGAAAGAAGTGTCCTGTGTCAAGAGTCTCGAGCTACAGCTGGTTTTATTGGAGGGGAGGGAAAAAGATGGAGCACCAACACAGACAGTTCTACCTCTGCCTGTTCACCGATCTCTGACCCACAAAAGGTTTTTGTACCTTTGTGTAACCTCCTTCTTTGATTTACTAAAGTTTCCCAAATTAGGCAGATTAAATATTTTCTCCATTTGCTCTGCAGCATACGACACGTGCTGGACAGAGGCTTCCCCATGCTGCTGTGTGCTGTAGCTTCTGACTCCACTCTGGTCTATCAGAGGATGACCGACGGTCTGGTGACCCCTGACCCTCCTGCTGGACCCTTTCAGGATGTGGGACGCCGGCAGCATCGCAAAAGACGGCAACAACACTGAGCAGCTGGACTGACACGACATCTTGGGGATGTCAGTGAACCGTAGAGGAAGACAACAGGTCAGGCAAATCACGCCTGTCTGTCTGTTCCTGTGTGTGTCTGTCTCTGTAAACCACAATTTGAAAAGGTTTGGGTGTGCTGATTTGACATGGCAGAAGAAGCAAACAGACAGAACCATCGAGCTCCCTGGAAAACAACACTGGCGTCATCCAACCAGAAAAGTGTTTTTCTCAAACCCCAGAGCATCTTTATCAAAATGGGATGTAGAGTGGTTCACCAAAGACAGATTTGATTTTGTTTTGAAATGCGATGAAGAGTTTGTTGTGATGTAAATAACCAAGAGGAAATTCAGATTCTGTGTATAAGTACTTCTTTTCATCTGCTGAGCCCTCTGATTGGGCTGAAAACACACATTGAGGTATTCTTTTAGGAAACTGACCTTTCACAGAATCTCAGTTTATCTACTTGCAGTCTTTGAATTAATGTTCAAGGTAGGTGCAGTAAATGAATTGTTGTAAGTATGTAAAAAATACATTTTATGTATTTATATCATTAAGTTCTATTTTATACAAACAGCGCTCGTAAGGGTCTCTGAAGTTGTGTTGAAATTGTAAAGATTGTGATGTAAAGTTTTGTTTGTAAACATTTTTTTTCAAATAAGAATCTTATTTTGGAAGAACCACTGATGATGTGACAAAAGAAAGCAGCTGCACCAGGTGAAGTAAACACAATAGACTGTGAATACTAACTTTTTTGTTTTGAAGTCACCATATCCAATAGTTTGAGATTTTTGTAAATACTCTTATCTGTTTTCTAAATGGAGGCATACATGTGCATCTACAGAGGGGAAGCTCAGCTTTGTGTACATTTATCACACCATGAAGTCTTTAGGAATTGTTGAATGTTCCATCTGCGTTGAGTTAGCTTACTGAGCTAGCTAGCCAGGTCAAACCATACGTATCTCATCTACTTCTGTTAGTTTACTTTTCCATCCAGATCTGAAAGAAGCTTAACTATTTAATTCAGTCATTACAGTAACACAGATGTCAAATGCTAAAACTAAGTAGAATATTTTTTCCTGCAATATTTTGTCACTTGACAGGCAGCACATGATGATACTTTTTTGACTCAAATTCCCTGATATCAGAAAAACAAATGTATGGATGGGCATGGTTTATAGCTGTCCAGTAATAATTTAGATAATATGGACTTGCTTTCATTCTATTCATTTAAACAAAAGTACTGCATCGACTCTAAAAAGGACTCGGGTTGTTCTGCCGGCTTCACTTTCCTTTGAACACAACAATGTAAGCGCTGTGTTCAAGTTACTGCAAACACTTTTATTTTTCTAGAAAAACAAAAATTCAACATAGAAACTGAACACAACATAACACTGGTGAGCAAAATGACACTTGTATGTGATGCCTTAACCTTGAGGGTTAACATGGAAACTGACTGAAGCAGGGCACTACAATAACCCTGATGTGTGAGTGCATGAGTGTCTTTTTAATGGTGCAACAGTGTCTTCATGAGAGGAAGGACTTTGACTACATGAGACAGAGATAACACTTAAACCCTGAGCCTTAGTCAACATAAATACTCTACATGGTAGCAGATACAGACATGGACAGACAGACACACACACACACAATGTACTGGCCATCAGACTGTGAAAAAGAGGTTCATACTGTGTCTTGGAATGCAGGAAGTTTTAACCCCGTGACTTTTCGGGGAGGCGTTCAGGGGTGACATATTCAAAATGATGCAGATAGACATTATTTCACTTTGAATCAGTGTCCACAAAAACACTGGTTTCCTCTGTTGTTGAAAATGTACGTAAGTGACAGTCTGAATATTTCAAATGTCAACAGAAAGTCTCAGTGACAGCCATGTTGTTTTTATAATCTTCCAGGATTTATCCAAGCAGAAATGGAGCGACAGTACTCCAAGTTCAGGATGTCTGTCTGTCGTAATGGCTTCTTTAAAGCAAGTTGACCTCAAAGTTCTCTCCATCGGGGAAAACGTTTAAATACTGAATTGTCTTTTGTTGGAGGTCATTTCTCTGGTGGTTGACACACCAGCAGGAACTAAAGTTGTAAGCAGTAGGGCAAAAAGGTGCTTCATTCAAGTCAGTAATCCATGTTTCTCAGGCGTGTACATAAAAAGAGACAGTCAAAAGACAGAGCTCCCCTGGATATGTTGATACATGGTACAGTTCATCCTAAATACTGGAGGGACAGCTCTTTTACACAGGGAGCGATGGACCGAGGTGCTATGTCATGTCCTCCTCTTCCGAGCAGTAGTCCTGGCCCTGTAAAGTAAAAAAAAAAAAAAGCACAGGGAAAAAGTTTTGTGTTAAACTTGTATTTGTATCTTTTGACTAAAGCTAATTAAAATGAGTATAACAATTTAGAAATTCTGCTTTGCTAAATGTTTCAATGAATGAAACAAACTTAGTTCTCTTCATCCAAACGCATTCTTTAAACATCTCGGAAACACCATGAACAAGTCCTTTTGCTATAACGTGGTCATTTTCAGAGTATGAGTACACGTCCATCTCATTGAAACAAAAACAAAAGTAATTTCTACAAAACAAACCTTTCATTTTGAGTTTAAGCTATTTCACATGATCAGACAGTATGCCAAGCCTCACCATATTACACACATACAGATACATTCAGAGTGTAATAGGCCAATCAAAAAAGAATCAGGATAGCTTTAAAACACAATGCAGCAGAAGACATGAAGCCTTTTCATGAACTTATTTGGTTTTGAAAAGCATTATGGGACATGTAAGACACGACAGGCGAAAACTCAAGAAGAAATGATGTGATGACTTAGTCTCAAATGAAACCCATTAGGTACCAGCACCAGAGTGAGTTAGGCTCTTCCTTTTAATTCCTGACCTCTCTACAGGCTCTGTTGCAGTTTATTTCTCTCTGGTAATAAATCTCTATATGCCCATTTCAAAGTAACTATGTAAAAAGTCCAGCTTTGTATGAGGTAATTGTAGGTTTAATACAAACATTACAAAGATGAAGGGGGTTTACAAACAATTAAAGTCATAAGTGAACTTAAAAAAAAAAGACAGGATTTTCTCTGAGATGAAAGTGATACATGTGTAAGAAAGGGAAATCTAAAAAAAATGGAGTAGGACTAGGGGTAGATGGCGTCCTGTTGAGGACTGTTTTCTGTGGATAAATAAACACTTAGTGCTTGAATGAGTGCTTCCAGCAGCAGGATGGTGTCTGTGTGGGTCCGGCTCAAAATAAACCACTGTGCTTGTTCTCAATTTGAACCTATCATCCAGTGCAACAACCTGCCGCGCAGACATCTCTTAAAAGGAGGATGTAAAACACGTGTGTCAGAGGAATACTGGTACCAATATTAGAAGGGCTCTATGTTTCAATAGAGAACTACAGAGCTTTGATAGGTGTCACGCTTTATCCGGGTTAAAGATACACATATTTTATTTATAAGTACATCAAACTGTTAGTTTTGGTTCTTCCATGGTGTTTGTTGAAAAAAATATACAATACTGCAGGTCTTCTATCGTAATACACAGGATATAATTTCAGTGCCATGTAAACCATTTAAGGGTCGTTCTGACGTCTAACTAATCCACTCTCCCCTGTGACAGGATTTAGCCACACAGTAGCTCTAAGTACAACATGTTTGGAAAAAAAACCTTAAATGACCTCAGTGGTAGAATCACTGGACATGACAGATTGGGGCTGTTTTATGGTATCACCATGTCATCAGCTGTGTTCTAATTACAGATTTGCTGCAGTGCAAGGATTAACCTCCATTATGTTATTTAGCAGGAGCTTAGTGCAACAAAAAAACACACACACACACACAATAACAGAATGTAATACTCCAGGAAGGGGGCCTTACTTTTTCAATTTTTTCATCCAGCATCCTGAAGAACTCCTGTTGGCTCTCGGAGGAGTGGATGCTCCTGCAAGGACACAAAGGTACAGCAGTCAAAAAACAATAAAATACAAATGAACAGATAACTGAAACAGGATCATCAGTCGGTGACACTCACAGAATCTTCCCATTTCCATTTGACCCTGTTTCATCCGTGTGCTGACCTTTACCAAGGAGAGCACACTTCTCCTGCAGGGAATCAATTCAGACACCGTTAAATGGCCAACGTCAACTTCACAATAGAAGTTATCAGACAATATATAGATTTAAAGAACTCAAATAACACGGTTTTTTTTTTCAAAGAGAGATGTGTTTGTATGAAATGTCCTGGGAGCAGAGCTACAAACTCAATCATTTCATGAATTTATATCTATTCTCTGCCTTAGAACTATAGAATTCTAATGTACATAATTTAAAAAAATAATAATAATAAATTCAAAAAATCACATTTTCTTTTATGGATTCCTTATTCAACATGTTTTTTATTGTATTTTATCATATTTCATATTTACCCTATTTAAATGCATCCCAGCAAAAGAAGCTATTACATGTACGCTTTGATCTGGGAGAGAATAAACGTCTTGTGCCTTGAAACTTCATTTTCTATCATCAAACGATCCTTTTTTTCAATCATTATAATGTAGATATATGCATCGTATGTACCCCACAAACTTTATCTCATGAGTCAATAATAAAATCCTTATTCAAAATAAGTGAAGAAATCTTCACTTAGAGAAAAAAACAGAAGCACGCACTGTGCTGTCCTGGCCATCCACTCCGCCCTCTTCTCCGCTGATGTACTTGACTTTCTCCACACTTTTCATCTTGTACTCATCTGTGACAGAGTGAGAGACAGACAGAGAGGAGCATTTCTCTTATTAATACACGACAGCAGACGATCAGCGCCATTATCTGGGTTAATAGTTCTCACAGTTCACTACTTGGCAAAGTAATTATGTGCCTCAGTTCTCACGCTGCAGATTAAATCCTCTCTTAACAATGGTTGGCAAGCGTCAAACCCATGAGCTGTCAGCTCGATCCATCTCTTCTCTCTGCTTCTCCATCTTTTTCTCCTGCACATGCTAACGGCTCCCTCTTCTATCTCACTCCCACGCGTTTAAAGGGCATGATAAAAAACACAGTACCCGTGCACAGAGAAGAAGCATGATGGACACATGAAGTTAAAACTACGCAGATGATGTAGTTTAATCATAGTTTCAGTTTAATACGTGATTGTAGCAGCTTTAAGAACTTTAACAGGGATAAGCCTTCATTTGTACTGGCCCCTGTACAGAAGTATTAGCATTAGTGCAGGTACTGTTTGACCATTATTGTGAACCTGTCATTAATAAGGTGCTAATTAAGGGTCTGACATCTTTCCAGTCCGCAGGTGTTTCATAGTTTATATTTGTAATATCTCCTTACCATTTTCCAAAATACTAAGACAATTTCAGCTTTGATGCACTTTGTCATTGTATTCAAAATGCATTTATTTTTTAAAGGAGCAGCGTTTCTTGAAATTTGGGCTTACATCACTGCGTAATAAATTTATTCATACAGAGATGTTACTTGATTCAACATGTTTTTGTCCATAAGACCTTGTGTTAAAAGGAACATCTGTATTGCATTAATACACAAAATATATCAATAAACAGCGTAAATCATTTAATTGGATTTGTGAACTGGAATAGATGAGAAGTTTTGATAATTCAACCATTTGAGGCACGTTTTTGTATAAAATTGTGAATTGAATAGTTCATGTTTGAGTCTAACAGACAATTGAAGATGTTGTCATATGTAATATCGTTACTGGAATAGTGCTCATTATTCTAACAATTTAAAGATCAAAAATCAACTAAATGTTCTTCATGCAGGGATATTCAATATGTAACATTTTAAAAAAGAGTGACACCTTCACAGCGGATATTTCACTTAAAACCTGTACTAATGTGACCTCATCTTTTAAAATCAGGTTTCGCGGACTGTGACCCCAATCATATTAGCCCAATTGCTCAATTATAGCAATATGATTTGTAATCACAATGTCAGTGTATCACCAAATTAAACTGAAGAACAATTCCCCCCCCCCCCCCCCCACCCCCCCGAACATGGCGGTGCATCATGGGGAATGTGTATGTTAGTGTGTGAAAAGACAGACCTGAGATGAGGTCCCCGTTGCTGTAGGATTTATTTTGACTCTCCTCGCCACCAGGCACAGCAGACACCTGCTTGGCAGAGGTGCAGCCCATCTCCTCCTCCTCAGCTGCTCTCCTCCTCACTCCTGAACATTACAGACACACCTGGAGGCAGGCAGGGAGGCAGGGTGGAGGGATAAAATACAGTTATCCAGAAATCACCAACTGATGTTATGAGCAAAGAAAGCCTCAGATCGCAGACAGGTTTAGTCTCTGAGCAAAACATCTGAGAAGAAACATCCAGTAGAGAGTTTGCTCTTTTTGAATCCTGAAAAACACACCTCTTAAAGGAAATGAAATGTGCTTTCTAACACGCGCACAGAAAATCCTCTGGACTCCTGCATGGGAATCCCCAATATCCATAATCAATTAGTCATGAAGCGCCCCACCCTGGAATATAAACACGCGGGCATCCCACTCTCCTCTGAAAACACAATAAAATAGACTTAAATAGGTTTAGCCTGGATGTTGTGAGTCACGCACACGCAGGTCTGGGAAAACACCAATCAGAACGTGCGCGCGGCGGTGCCAGCTGCACAGCAACAATGAGGCCTTTCAAGCTGTTGGGATGCCACCGTGCCAAGATACCGGTCCTCTCCGGGACTGTGAGGGGGGGGGGGGGGGGGGGTCGTCATGATCACTGCAGACTGTTTTGTCTGCAGTGATCATAGGATTAAACTGTAGCCCTGCAATAATGTTTCCATCTCAGCTTTGATAAGAGCATATTGCACCCCCAGCAGTACATACAACGATTGTGTTTTGCATTAAGCCCTTAACGATGAGTGCTGATCGATGCTCATGTTATGATTGAGCATGACCGCACTCACGGTCCAGCTGCAAAATCAGCTGCACCACACAAATCACTGATCATCCTCCTCCTTTGTATAATATGTTAATATAGTATCATTAATACCTACATTGATGGATCTGCAATCTGCAGCCCAATTACAGTTTACCTCTTTGCAACTGAGAACATGGAGAGAGGTGGAGGCAAAAGCATTTCGTTCAATGTAAGGTTCCAACCTTCGTGCTATAATTCACAACATCAGAGTAGAGAGCATAGCAATCAGAGACACCTATAGGAGTAATAACAAAAGATGTAGGAAAAGAGCAGCCATTCCGTGGCCAATAGGAAACGCAGAAACGATACCGCATTAGCGGAACCAAATAAATAATCAATGGACTTCTAAATAAATGCACAGCGATTGGGGTTCCCCTTACCTTTGTGGTTTGTCCATGGTTTTGGGAATCCCTCCTCCGTTTATGGTTCAGACAGGATTGAGTTCAGACGGAGGACCCAGACAGTCCGCATCTGCAGCTCTCAATACATGAGCAGAGGGGATGCAGTCAGTCCGTCTGCCAGCTGTCTGCTCGGACTGATCCTCTATCCAAGAGGAGGAAAATACAGAGGCTGGTAAAACAGCTGCAAGTGTGGATTTCAAATATAAAATCCCAACCCCATTCGTTTTTTAAATTTTAAAACTTTCAATTCATTTTCGATGTACATGTCTGTCTGTTCCGGCTCCTTTATGCGGTGGAGGAAATTTCACTACCAAGTTGCAGTTCATCTGTTTCCACCCGGGCTTATTTCAACGGTGTACCATGAGCTTCCGTCCAGCTCACTTTTTTCTGCATTATCGAAGTTGGCAGCAGCAACAACATCCAAAGTTAGTAAAGTTCCTGCAAAGCCAACAGTAGAAGCAGCCGGTTATTGATTGTCATCAATATGGTTTCTCTGACGATGATCGCTCGCGTGGCGGACGGACTACCGCTCGCTGCGTCCATTCAGGAGGACGACCAGGTACACACTGGAAACATCATAGTGTCAACATGTTTAATGTTTAGTATCCCTGCTGGGTCGACAAGAGCTTCTGACAGCAGCACCTGCAATGTATTAACTATGTGTGTTTTGTTATTAGATTGGAAACTTAGTAAATAAAGTTTCTATGTGTTTACCAGTTGTAGGTCAGACTGGTTTTTTATTCTTCTGTATTTAAAATGCTGTGTAATGAAATAACTTTTTTTAAAGACTCAAAATAAAACTTCATGTTCATATTAGCTGTTTTGGCTGAGATCGATATTTTTTTTTAAATTCATTTTTATTTCAGACATTTAATGCGTTTCTAGAATGTCGTTAAACATAAATTATCGAACATCTCTGTTTCTGATCATGTTCACCATTGTACGACAGTTGTGACTTTAAGCTGTTTTCTTTCTGCTGAACTGTATCAGTCTGGAAGAGACCTCCAGCAGTACCAGAGTCAAGCCAAGCAGCTGTTCCGCAAATTGAACGCGCAGAGCCCGGAGCGCTGCACCCTGGAGGCCGGGACCGTGAACTTCCAGTGAGTTACAACAACTAATATCGTCAACAAGGAGTGTATTTACGAATGTAAAGTCCAAATTAGAAATTTATGATGATTCTATAGCAATGGACCATTATAATTTGGTTTCTTTCAGTGAAATACAATTGTCACTGTGCGTCAAGCTATTAAATTCATACGTGTCTTTCTTGTTTCCAGTTATGTAATAGCAAAGGGTGTGTGCTACTTGTTCCTCTGTGAGGCTTCCTTTCCCAAAAAGATGGCTTTTGCTTATTTGGAGGACCTCCACACAGAGTTTTATGAGCAATATGGAAAAAGAGTTCCCACAGTGACAAGGCCTTACTCCTTCATTGAATTTGGTAAGACTATTAATTGTGTGTTACATTAAATAAACACTGTAGCTACCAAGACTTAAACTGTATGACACATATATTGTTCCAGACACATACATCCAGAAAACTAAGAAGTCCTACACTGACGGTAGGTCCAGGAGGAACTTGGGCAGCATTAACACAGAGCTGCGGGATGTGCAGAGAATCATGGTGGCAAATATTGAGGAAGTTCTGCAAAGAGGAGAAACTTTCACTGGTGAGTGCTGCACACATAACATGGGAAAAAAATAGCTTGAAGGCCTGATCATACAGTGCAATGAATGTGTTGGCGTTCGGATTACATTTTATTATAGGTTTTCATTAGTGCTCGACAGTAAGAGGCCTTTTCATCCTCATTTAATATGAACAAAACGCTCTTTGTAATAGACACTGAATAAGACAAACCTTTTGTCAAAAACATCTTTTCCACAATTTCTTAATACTGAAGAATTGTCTTTAACTTTGACTTGTTTTTACCTCAGCTCTAGAAACCAAAGCCAGCAATCTCTCCAGCTTGTCAAAGAAGTACAGCAGTGATGCAAAGTACCTCAACACGCGCTCCGCGTACGCCAAAGTTGCTGCCGTGTGTTTGTTCTTCCTCACACTCATCGTTTATGTGCGATTCTGGTGGCTCTGATGGACTCTCGACTGGCACTCTGACACGAGGGAGTTGTACATTCTTTAAAACAAGTGTTTTAGTTAATATTACATTTCTGTTATACACACGGGTGCCTTAGAGGGATCACATTCAATTCATTTCCTGCTTGAGGTAGAAACCTGTTTTAAGCTTCAAGTTGCATCATATTTAGCATATAAACTGAGCCATAAGTCTGTGATTGAACTTTCTCACATCACAAGGAGTTCATGTTCCTGTAAACTGGACTAATAAGAGCAGTGTTGACTGTTCATCAATGTTTACTCTGTCAGAAGGGTTTCTGTCAACAGTACTAACATTAAGAAGAACCATGTATGCAAAAGGAGAGGCTGTGGTGAAAGTCTTAATGTGGTGATATTTGAATGTTTATTGTTTCTAAAGTTTACATTGTAAAAAAAAGTTTAAGATTAAATATTTATCAAATGATCCATTTCTATTTAACGTCTGGATTTATGGCACATGCTCTTCTTTCATGAACATTTCTTCTCTTTATGCTTTATATAAACATTCAAACCAATACTACACACGGCTAGTATACACACAGACACTGTGAGCAGCTCGGGTACACAAAGAACACATCCTGCAAAGCAAACAAGGTCGACCTACAGGAGAGGGAGCAATCTCTCCCGCACATACATGAAGCCTGCCACAGCAAATATGAGCACCTGAGTCTAAACTCTTCTCTTGTCCGTGGCTGAGCAGATTTCACCTGTGATTTTGATGAATATAAATGTAAATGTGTCTTGTGACAGACATGTAGATAGAACAGACGTTGATGGTGAAATGTTCAGTCGAAAAGTAAGCCTGTGAGATGGTTTTTTTTTCCTTCTTTAATCCAAGTTCAGAAGAAATTCAAACAGTTCTCTTCCGTCTTTTAAAGTTCATGCTCCTCTGCTGCAGTCCTGGGTGACGGACAGATGCCGAGGCAAGAGTCTTACACTACCAGATCAAAGTCGTCCCTCTGCAATAGAACAACGCAGCGGTTATTTACATATTATGTAATGATCAGTGGCATTTAAAGGTTTGATGACCCCTTTGCTGAATCTTTCAGAACGTGGCCTTTTTTCTTCTTTTTTTTTTTTACAGCTTAGTATAATTAGAAATCACTCGCAAACTGAGGACAGTTGTTCACAGAACTTCAAGCCAACCAATGTATCAGGCTATGCTGTCAGGGAGCTGAACCTGTACTCACCTCATCGTTATAATTCATGACATGCTGCTTGATCTTTGAGGAGTCCA
The DNA here is from genome assembly GCF_947650265.1 of Symphodus melops. Taxonomy (NCBI): domain Eukaryota; kingdom Metazoa; phylum Chordata; class Actinopteri; order Labriformes; family Labridae; genus Symphodus; species Symphodus melops. Next base: position 12,321,004 of record NC_136697.1, read on the forward strand.
CCCACGTGACGAAATCTTCCATGTTTCTAAAAGGTCAGTTCACATGTAATGAGCTGAGACAATGTCTTTTTTTTTTATACCCACAATGGACTGCATTAAAACGCGCCTGTGCAGTACACAACAACATGGACACTGACCTTGTGACTAGAAAAGCTGGGTCTGTGACGACGTCGGGGCCAACACGCACATCTGAGACTGAATCAAGGACAGCACAGAGGAACAATTTCTTTCTTCGCAAGCATAGACAAAACTAACCCCTCGGTCATGATGATTACAGGCAAACAGGAGATTCTGCAGAAAATAACTGTGGTGAAGGATACGTCCTTGTTCGATGAAGGTGATGGCTGTTTTTAGGTTCTGAGCCATACGCAGGTTCAGCATGATGCTGGGTAGCCTCCTCCTGCAGGAGTCACACAGGTGTAGTGAAATAAAGAGTAGTGTAGTGGTGGTATATATTTACACAGACATGTTCTGATAAGTTGTTTTTTTTACCTGCAGAATGAAGATGCTGTGACTTTCTCTGTCAGGGACAGATTCTGTTTGGTGGGGACGAGACCGATGCTGTAGCTGACGTGATGAAACGGAGAAATCGTCAGTGATGTAATAACAACTGAAACAAAAAGACTGTCCTAACGCACAAAGGAAACAAACACTTTTTGTAAGCATAGGGACATATTCTATGACAGAAATTTAATGATAACGTGCTCTCTTTGGGAAACCTGGACTCACTCAGCCGAACAAATGTGATCAAAAGATAACAATTACTACTTCAGCTGTTTGTTTGTTTATTTAAATCCAGCTACAAGTTCATCATTTGAAATAGACAGTTTAGTTTTTTATAGTATAGAACCAGCAAAACCGATAATAAATAAGTATATTACAAAACAGTTGCCTGTCATCACATGATCAGACAAAAGTTTGTTGTAGAAGAGTAAGTAATGGTTCAAAAAATTAAAGGTTTCATCAGTACTTAGCCAGCGTCTCGGTCTTAATACAGTGAGTACTTTTTTCTGATAGAATATATGATGGAGATTAAAAGTTTAAAGTGGTGTTAGGCTGTCTCTGCAAGCAGCAGTGAATGTTTACTTCTGACATAATCATCACAAAGCTGTCTCTGTATTTTCCTGAGGTGTCAATAATGGCCAATCCAAGCTAATTCTAGCCTTCACTTCATATAGCTCTGGCTTATTGCTATCAATTTCACCTATTGTAAAATGCAATACTTAAATAAGGACAAAAATAAAAAAATCCATCTAATCTGATGCTCATGGGATCTTAATCTTTAAACCTGCCGGTCACCATGTTCAACCACTTCTATTAAAGTTCTGTATAACTGATACATGACGCCTTGCTTTGACCTAGAGAGTCATTGTGCTCCTTTGTAAGCCATCAAAATTATGTTCAAATCCAAATAACATCCTAGTTGCGCCCTTTGCAGATTCAAAAAGGAAGATGAAGAGATTTAAGAAGAGAATGTTTTAGCTTGACCGCTTAAACTACTGACTCGCAAATGTGACTCATAGATGATTCTCTTTTAATGCAAAATGTAGTGTTTGTAAATGTGTCTCCTTGTCCAGGTCGCCTTTTGAAAAAGGTTCTTAATCTCAATGAATAACCTGGTTACATAAAAGGTCAATAAAAGCTCCCAGCAGATCGCAAAACACACCCACAAACCGGACAATTCATTCCTACCTCTTGTGCCATAATAATGTTATACAATGCCGCCTATCTTATTTTGATTTGCATTGCAATAATTTATAGGACAAAATGTGCAGTAACATATCCATCCTTATACGCATGGTGTGCATTATAGTGTTCATACAGTTTATACAGACATGCAGCTTTAAGTTACTCAATCAATCAATCGATCTTTATTTATGTAGCGTCAATTCATAACAGGCGTTATCTCGAGACACTTTACAAAAGCAGGCTCTTACTTGCTCTTTTAACTATTGTTTTGATGCTTCTTTTTTTGGGACTAAACACATGTGCCTACAACAATTGAATTCTCAACAGTTGTATTGCTTGTAAGATATAGAGCAGCTAAAATGAGAACTGACATAGACTTACAGTTTCTCAAGCAGACGATGTGAGCTCTGAGCTCTGAATCCATCTTTTTCATCCAGGTCTCTTATCTTCTGAGTCAGATCTCTGATGTTTCGACTTAACTTATTGTACCTGAGAGGAGACGCAGTTATTATTTCGAATATACCATACATTTCCTTCATAATATATAGGGTTAACTGGTATAACAATAATATCTAGAGTTCAAAACTTAAATGATTCATCTAATTTTTTTTAAACATTTGAACAAAAGATAAAGACTTTTGCGTGTCTACTGTAATGAAGATAATGAAGTGGTTTATTGTCATAAGGTGAGCAGTCTTTCTATCTTACTTGGTGTAGTCCTCCCTCTTTTCGATGCGATACTTCCTTAACACTTTGACCTCGTGCAGGTTGTTGTCTACCTCCCAGTTGATAAAATCAACCTTCTTCAAAAGCTTCTGTTCGTGGTACTTTAATTTACGGACCATTGTTTTACAGGTTTCGCTGACTATAAGACAACTTTTTTTACAAGATAAAACCTTCTCATGGAGCAGTATGTAGACGCAGGAAACACGTGTTTTTTTCTTCTTCTACGGCCATTTAGGGTCCCACAAACGTGGAGCACAGCGCCACCTACAGTGCTGCGTGACTATTACGTGACATCGTTTCTTTAACAGTGCTTTACTTTACGAACTGAGCCTGGGTCATAGCTCAGTATTTACAGCCATATGTTTTCTTTAATAAATTCTTGTATTTGTCAATATTAAGGATTGGCAGGTTTTCTATTTTAATTTGAGCAGAAAAACAACTTCATTTCACATTTCTTCATACATTTTTAAAACAGCTTTTTTAGAACAACACTGGTCCCAGAACAGGCTACCTATGTGTTACTGATCCCAGAACAGACTACCTATGTGTTACTGATCCCAGAACAGCCTTCCTATGTGTTACTGATCCCAGAACAGCCTACCTATATGTTACTGATCCCAGAACAGTCTACCTATATGTTACTGATCCCAGATCAGCCTGCCTATATGTTAATGACCTCAGAACAGTCTACTTTTGTGTTACTGATCCCAGAACAACCTACCTATGTGTTACTCACCCAGAACAGTGAATCTTTGTGTTGCTGATCAAAGAACTGCCTGCCTATAGTGGATGGATTGGATAAGGACGCACTGAAGAGCCTCTCTCTACCTTACACAATGAAGTCAAGGGAAAATTACTGATTCATGATCATATTAAGTAACTAATGACAGGTTATATGATTATTTATTTAAGCTCATATTCTGGCCACTTTATATTGAATTTGTCAGCACGTTTTATATATATATAAAATTTAGGGGGGCTTAAGAACATTCTAGGGAGGCTTCAGACCCCCTAAAATAGGCCTAACGGCGCCACTGATTGAAAGTAACAGAAAAACAGCAGCAAAAAAAAGTTCCAAAAGCGAACGTAGCCAAAATCCCTTTGATGAATGAACTAATACACGAAAAGCACGCAGTAAATAAATAATATTTAACAAAAAATAAGGTTAGACGGGAGCTGCTGCAACAGGCTGCCATCTCGGCCGGCGCCGGTTTTGTGTACCTAAATCATTAAGATGAATTAAAGTTGAAGTTAAAGTTGACTAGTTTATTCCTTTTTTTTTTTTTTTTAATTAATGGAAGATATTGTTGCAGTAAAGGTAAGAATCGGAGGTAGTTCATTTCTGAAATAAGTCTAACAATATTCAAATGGCTTAAATTAACATGAACATCTATAATATTGCATACAAATAGTTTACTTAATAGCTTCGTTTTCACACCATACAGTGTGTCTCAAATTATGTTGGCCTTTACAGACTATGGACTCTAACAATTTCACAATAACATAGATGTTAGTATGTTTTTTCTCCAGCAGGTGTCACTAAACCTTTCGAGCATGTGGTCCGAACATGGGTTTATTCATTGTGGAGTAAGGAGGACTCTTACTCTTACTCGTGCTCCTTAAGTTCACTATGGAGTGTGCACCGTCACAGTGCACTCTTTCAGCTGTGAGGAAGATTATGTGACTTAATCTTATAGTTTGTGTGCATATAACAGCCAGGATAATTTAATGGCTTTTATAATAAGCGTCTGAAAGATCCGAGTGAGTGGACCAACCAGCGGATGATTTAGAGGAGCCTGTCACCCTCCCTGTCCTGAGCTGAGAGCCCCGTCAGGTAAATTGGTTTATTTACTCTTAAATCAGAGAAACTAATTAAAGGAGCCCTTAATAACACTTGTTAAAATAAAGACACACATACGCACACTTTAGTTTACGGATCCACATCCTGATAGCTATGGATGTAATATTTGTTTAGATAAAGAATCATTATTTCAAAGGACTAAATCCCTCTGTCATTACAGCCTTGGTCCTAATACAAACATCCATTCAAAACCACGATTGTCAGCAGAAACGTAGTATCAGCTTTTTACTCCTCTACATTTTCCTGTATGGTTTAGTCTCAGAAAGACTCCTAAATGTTAAATTGTAGCAGATTGATTGGTCTCCCCAGCCTCTCTCTCTCTCTCTCCACACACACACACACACACACACACACACACACACACACACACACACACTGATACATTTTAATCACAGCCTGTCAAGCATTAACGGTTAACTAGTCAGAAGTTATTATTTCCTGTCTCACACTTACAGCATCCTGAAAGCTTGAACACAGATATTCTTTACACTTAAGCCTCACATTTCCTGACTGAGGCATCTTTTTATTTTCTACCACTTCAAATGTCCTTCATCACCTGTAATGGGAGGACTGTGAGCGAAGTGAGCGAACTTCTCTGGTCTTAACAACTTAACGTATAATTGTGAAGAGTGGTCTTTTGCCCATTGTGGGATTGTAAACTAATTTTTGCTAAAAACACAGATCCTGAATCACTTTCAAGTTTCAACAGTCTCCTACTTGGATCAAACAGCCTGACTTTCCCTTGTACTGAGTTACGTCTTTTTTCCTTCTCGTCACTCAGTTATTCTATCTTTACTTGTGTTCTTGTGTCATCTGTTTTGTCTCCTTGTGACTTCCAGAGGTTTGTTTTTCCCGTTTTTGTGGACTTTACATGAGCAAGCCTTGTTTTTGCTTTTTTTGTTGAAATACACTTTTTTTCAGATAGTTCTGCACATGCGCTTTTTTTCCCTTCATTTTCTTTTCTTTTTTTTATAACCTTGACAACAACTATTTTATGTCTGGTGAAAGGAAGAATTGTAAATATGCTTTCACAAAGTACACTGTGCATCGTCATATGAATCTTTACTCTGGTGTTTATGTTCCTCTGGTAAATACAGGATGTAAAATGAGCCACAAGATGCTGAAAGAACAAGAGGTGTGGCAAACTCCACACACTGACCTCCTTATGCAGAGGGGCATGGCTGCACAATCCCACTCTGTGTGCTTGAATGTGTGTGTGTGTGTGTGTGTGTGTGTGACACCAAACAAACTCACAAGCGCTCTCTCTCTCTCTCTCTCTCTCTCTCTCTCTCTCTCAGTACTTTTTTTTAATTGCCAATGAATCCCTCACACCTGTTTGTTTTATGGTTTGCTTAGCTTGATGCCAGAATACATACCTTTTTGATAAGCAGCATCCTTCTCCTGACTCAGTCATTATCAACAAACTTAATTAGAGGGAGATCTTAACATTTCCAAAGATACTAAATCTCTTCATGTTCTCATGTTTCTTAATCTGACCCCAAGGAGTGTCTCTTTAAGTATTTGTTAAAATTTAGAGTGACCTGCATTGTACAGTGTCCGACAGGGTCTGGGACAGTGCCTGTGGAGTGGCAGACCAAGGCTGTGGTTTCCATATTTTAAAAAGAAGGACTGGAGGATGTGCTCCAATTGTTGGGATATGGGACATGGGAGTCTACTCATCCAGTGCATGCGTTTTGTGGACTTGGGGAGAGCTGTTGCTACAAGCCCACCAGTCCCTGTAAAAAGAAGTTTAAGGCGCAGCTGGGGGTTTCCAGTTTGGGGTCTTAAAAATCTCTTCTCTGCTTTTTGCAGATGATGTTGTTATATTGGATTGCTCTTGCCAGGAACTTTATTTAGCTATTGAGGAAGTTTGCAGCCGAGTGTGAAGTGGCTGAGATGAGGGTCAGCATCTCCATGGTCCATGGTATTCTGCCAGAAAATGATGAATTGCTCCATCCTGAGTGGGTTTGAGTTTTTCCCCCAAGGAGAAGGAGCTATCTCAAGGTCTTGTTCAGGAGTTCAGGTAAGATGGACTGAGAGATTGACGGGCAGATTGCTCCAGTGTCTGCAGTAATGCAGGTGCCGTGGTGAAGAGGCAGCTAAGCCTCTTCACCACGGCCAATCTTCCCTCTAACCCTTCCCTATAGCCATGAGCTATTGGTAGGGACAGAGAGAATGAGATCGCAGATACAAGCGGCCCATTTTAGTTTCCTCTGGATGTTGGCTGGGTTCAGCCTTAGAGATAGGTGGAGGAGCTCAGACAGCACAGTCGCTGCTACTCTGCATCAAAAAGAGCCAGTTGAGGAGGATCAGGCATCTGATTAGGACTCCTCCCTTTTTACAGACAGACCACATTCAGAGGAGACATTGGGGGTAACCCAGAGTTACCCCAATGTCACTCTGTGAACCCTCTACATATACACACGTTTATCTTCCATGTTTAGACGATGACTTGAGAGCTGAAATCAACACTGGCACTGCAGTAAGCCTTTAACTTTTGTCTGATGCCTCTAACTCAAATAAACTAGTCACAAGTACAACGTGCATTGTTAAGATGTGCAACAGGGCATTAACTGAAGGCCATAGGGAATTCAGTCTTGAGGTACCTGTTTTTCACAGCAGTTTTTAAACTAAATGCTTTTTACATGCAGCTTCTTCGCCAGTGATTCACCGAAGCCTTCTGCCTGAATCAGTAGCTGATGCATGTTGGTGGAGGGCAGATGTCCAAAGCAACTACAGACAAAGATGACATCTGTTTTCAGGAGTCCGTCCACCCCCTCTGTCCCCATTACTCTTATAGCTTGTCATATTGTTATTTTATGTTCTGCAGGAATGCCCCTCTCTCAGTACTCTGCCTTAGGCTGCAGCTTTCCCATTACCCTTTAACTACTAACCCGCATTCCTCTTCTCCAAACTCTCCTTGAAATTTACCCGCCACTTGTTTGAATATTCTTTTGATCACTTTGCCACTTTGTTTTTATCAATTAAATTTATTGAGAGATCCTTAAAATTCACACCAGCTTTGTGTCTTATCTCTCTCTTCCTTTCTGTCCATCCTGAAGAGTCCTTCATCATCTTCTGACTCAGAGGTCTCCACAATGGTCTTGTCCTTTTTACACTCCTCGAGGCTGAAGTACATGTCTCTGGGGGTGCTGGTGTTGCAGACCACCTCGCTGGTGCTCACAATGCGCTACTCCCGCACCCTGAAGGAAGATGGTCCCCGCTACCTGGCCTCATCTGCTGTGGTGACGGCGGAGGTGCTCAAGATCTTCGCCTGCACCCTACTTGTATTAATGGAGAACAGTGAGTACAAACTTAAATATTAGGTAAGAGAAAGTATTGGGTTTTGGAGTTAGACACTATGTAGACTTAAAACAAGCTCTCACTGAATTGCTAGATCATTTCTCTCTTCACGCCATGGGAGGTCTCTATAGGTTAAATTCCTGAAAACAGACTGCCTCTCTCTGACAGATTTCAGTTTCCATGCAATGAACCAGCACCTGAAAGAGGAGATTGTGTATAAGCTGACACAGACCCTGAAGCTGGCCATTCCTGCAGGGATCTACACGCTGCAGAACAATCTGCTCTATGTCGCCTTATCCAACCTGGACGCAGCAACGTATCAGGTGACATATGAATGTGCTGGTTCAAATCCACTGTTTGTGTGTGTATGTATTTAATTGAACTAATTTAAATATGGTTTGCCTTGTACTTAAATGTATAATATGGGAAGCTGGTGGCCAAGAGGTTGGGGCGCGTACCCCACGTACAGAGGCTGCAGTCCTTGAAACAAGCAGCCCAGGTTCAGGTCCGACCTGTGGCTCCTTCCCTGCATGTCATTCCCCACACTCTCTCTCTCTCACTTATTTCTGAATCTATCCACTGTTCTATCTCGACAATAAAGGCTCAGAAAGCCCTAAAAATTCTTTGAAGTGTGCATAATATGAATCACTTCCTCATTAAAATGTCCCGTAAAATCCTTTCATTGTCCCAGATGTTTCACTCAGAGAAACATTGCTGGTGTCTTTCTAGTGAGACTAGGGCTTTGGTCATAGTGATCTGTGATAATACTAATACTTGACCTTACTGATGTTCTCCTCTGATATTTACATTCTTGACAGTTTTTTTCCTCTGTCTTTAAAAATGGATTTGTTGTGAATCTCACAGCCAGACGGATTTCGAGCTTTGATTCCTTAGATTGTCATATTTTTAATGAATCACACTGTTAGGTATTTCTGGCTCAGCACTGAGCTGATTAAGTCCTATTTATCTAAAATGACTTCTTAAATCAATACAGGCCAAATCATCCCACCCAAGGTTCAATGCTTAGCCCCAACCCCTGCACATGCCTCCACTTGGTTGTATGATCTGAAAACTGAGAGTTTCATGACAAAGCCAAGCTGATCACCCTGATATATCTACTGTTGAGACAAAACTAACTTTTTAGAAATGGTCTCAAGCAAATGATGACACACAAAACAACGCCTTGATGTAAATAAAAGCAAATCTTCAATAGCTATTTTTGCATGGACAAAAAAAAGAATTCTGATTTTTAGACAATCTTGGTTGATGTATTGACAAATGTTGCACAAGTGTCCAAAAATTAACCTCCTCCATCATCTTGGATTTGACAACTGCAGCGTTTTTTTAAAGTAATTTCTTGTTTCCTGAGCCCACACCCAACCCCAGTTTGACGTGTGTATATCATTCTGTCCTGAAATTTTCCAGAAATTCTTTAAGCATGTTAAAACTAATTTCAATGTTATGACGTATTCATCAGAAATGCATCAACATTTTAAGAAACTAAAAAAAGTATGTCTCTGGTAATTTGGACTGGGTAAAATGTCTATTTCAGCCTGTTTAGTTTCTTGCAACTTCTTCCTCACATGTATTATGTTTCTTTTGTTGTTGTGTTGAATGGAAAGCACATTGCAAACATATAAAACCATTAGTGTTAATGTAATGTTGATGGTGTTGTGATCCACACAGGTCACATACCAGTTAAAGATCCTCACCACAGCACTGTTTTCTGTCTCCATGCTGGGGAAGAAGATGGGTCTGTACCAGTGGCTCTCACTTCTCTTCCTCATGGCTGGAGTCACTCTAGTGCAGGTAACAAACACCCTGAGCAATTAAAGAAAAATACATTTTCTCTGGGGGCCGTGTCCAGTGGGTGGCCCCCGTGAACCCTAAGCTGTGATTGGCATTTTGCCATGTCAGAGGCAGGACTTATCTTTTTTTAAAGTTCTTTAAAGTCTTACTTTTAACATACAATGAAGAATTAAGATAAGATATATACACACACACATATATTTAAATAGATCTGGCTACCCCTGCACAAGTCAGTGCCCCAGTTGGGCCACCCCAGTCAGAAAAGAATGGACACGCTTTTGTCTTTGAGTATAATTTGTGTAGTACAGTAGGAGTTTATCTAAAGTAGTTACATTACTCACATTACAAGGTGTTAAGTGCTCTGCCTGTCCCTTTGTATGTGATTATCAGTTTTTTAACCTCCACAGTGGCCTGCTGACTCTGAGGGAGACACTGAGCAGGAGATCCTGTCTGCAGGTTCTCAGTTTGTTGGGCTGATTGCTGTGCTGATGGCATGTGTGTCCAGTGGCTTTGCTGGAGTTTACTTTGAGAAAATCCTCAAGGAAACTAAACAAAGTGTGTGGGTCCGAAACATTCAGCTGGGTGAGTAACTATAGCCAGGACATGCACTCACTTTGGTGAACAGCCTGTACTTGAAATCTTGAGAATCAGATTCGGTTTTATTGGACAGGTATGTTTAACACACAAGGAGTTTAACTGCGGTAGACTTTGCACTGAAATGTAGAGAAGTCCTAAGTTGCTATAGTTCACACCCTCACGTGTCCTGAATGAGGGTCATTTGAAGATAGATAGATAGATAGATAGATAGATAGATAGATAGATAGATAGATAGATAGATAGATAGATAGATAGATAGATAGATAGATAGATAGATAGATAGATAGATAGATAGATAGATAGATAGATAGATAGATAGATAGATACTTTATTGATCCTGAGGGAAATTCAGGAAGCACATTTGAAGCACTTTTATGTCTGTAAAATAGGACAGTTTTTTGCTTTGGTAAGGATCAAATCTTTGTTGAACAGGGCTCATAGACTCCAATGCTGTATTTTCACAGTTTTTTTTTGTTATTTTCTATGACAGTGATTCTATTGATTTGCATTAATAACTTTTATTTCAATCCAATGCAAAAAGGTAACTGTGTTTTCACACACAAAAAAAAGTGCCATATCTCTCTGTTGATGGCACAATGATAAAACTTCAAGCTTGGTCTTATAGTAAAATATTCAATCTTGTATTTAAAGGGGAAACACTGCATGCTTAAATGTATTTCTGCCTTCTGCCAGATCAGAGGTCAGAGGGGTTTGAATGTTAACCCTATCCCTCACCCTATAACAACCATAACGATTACAGTTTTCAAGTAATGCTGTTAATGGTGTACACATGAGGAAATGATAGAGTGTGAATGTCTGGGTTTCTATATGTGTGTCACAGAGTGGACTTTTATCTTGGGGGTTAATTTGTTTAAATACACACAAAAAATGACTGGCTGATGCTGGGAGAGAGAGGAGGAGTTAATGGTTGCAACATGGCCGTGGGAGCAAGCAGGATATACCTGACAGCTTTCTTTCCTGTATGCGTGTCTGAAAGCAAACTGTTGAACCTAAGCTCTAGCCCTAAGTTTAACTTAAGTGACCTCTAGTGGCAGGACAGTGGGTTTCAACAACTTCTTAAGAGGTACTTTTCTGTATATTACAAAACACAGTTGAAAAAATAACTATATCAAATATTATTGCTGAAGCCTTACCTCTTTTTTGTCTCCTCCAGGTTTGTTCAGCTTCTTGTTTGGTATGGGAGGAATGATAGTATATGACGGCCAGAGGGTGAAACAGTGGGGAATATTTCAGGGTTACAACATCATCACCAGCACAGTTGTTGTCTTACAGGTTTGATAATTATGCCACTGTTCTATACACAATATCTTGACTTCCCATTTGTGTCAAAACATACATAAAAGTGCAATACAAAAATGTGTTGTGTGTTTGTCTGAGTGCTCTTTGCTTCTTATAATACATTATTCTCTCCTGCAGGCTGTGGGCGGCCTGGTTGTAGCAGTGGTCATTAAATATGCAGACAACATCCTCAAAGGATTTGCCACCTCTCTGTCCATCATTGTGTCTGCAATCATTTCATATTTTATGCTTGAGGATTTCAACCCCACAAGGTAAACAAATGCTCATAAAACCAGTTATATTTCTTTTTTTAAAATGTCATGCTAGATAGCATACCTTAGGAAACAAGAGGATTTAATGAGGGCAACCATGAGGTTTATGTTGGCTCTTTTAGAATTAAATACCTCAATAACTTTTCGATAGATTAGCACACGGTTTGGTACAAACATTGTATGTCCTTATAGAGTGACTTGTGATGTTCCTCTTCCTGTAGCATATTGGATACAAATTTTCAGTGTTTCAATCAATGGCAACATTTTACAAAACAAGTTAGGATCCTATCAGACTTGGCTGTATTTTGTATTTACCACCCATTAGCTAATATTAGCGAGCTAAGTACATCCTCACAAAGTTTCTTGCATGGCATTGACTTTTACACATTTCTTTGTTTCTTGAAAAAAAAATATTTCTCTCTTTTTGCTCTTTTCTATTCCCTCCTCCAGAGTATTTTTCTCAGGGGCAGTGCTGGTCATTGCTGCCACATTTCTGTACGGCTACGAGCACAAGCCTGCTAGTAGCACCACCATCAAAGTGTACACAGAGACCTCTGTGAACTGTGCTACCTGACTGGAGTGATCACAGGCTCCCAAAAAACGCTCCATGAACTGTGAAAGGGAGTTTGGAAAACAGAATTAAACTGAGGCGGAAAAGATGAATGAATATCAACTGGAGACTGTTGACCAGAAACATGCTCCAAATAATCAGCTCGAAACATGCTGCTTTGCAACAAAGATGGAGGACAATATCTTGTGGTGTGGCTTGAAAAGATTTTAATATTATAAATAATGAAAAATGTATGCAGTATAATGTTTCTTATAATGTTGTTATTGGGAGTACATTGAGGCTATACCTTACCTTAAACAGACATCGCTCAAGTAAAATTAACTTTAGCTGATTTATCCTGTGAAACCCTCAGCCTGACTGATATGTAGTTAAGCCAATGTTATGTGCAGTTGTGCCTACTACAGATACCTTGGCATAAGCTGTATTTTGAAATATCAAACTTTTTGACTGATCATATATAGCAGAAAGCAACACTGTGCTTGAAGAATAAATGATGTCTTTCAATTGTTTGTTCACTGACAGGGCACTGTCTGCAACACATTCCAACCTAAATTTTGAAGGTCAGTATTTCAATCATGTATTTATGTTTTATGGGATATGAAACAGGGATGTATGTACAAAAAAAGGTATGCTGGGAGCTCCTATCTCAAAGAGAGGAAATACCTATGCAAAGCATCCATCTAGTGGTGGAATCAGGAGCAGACTTGCTGCAGAGAAGAAGGGTTACCTCTCTTCAAAGATGCTGAAGGTCTTTTTTTTTTTTTTTTTACAAGGGATATGGCTGCTCTCAAATTATTGCTCATCTCAGTATTTGCGTGAAGGGGCTCATTCCTGTGTTATTTAAACAGAAAAATTATGTATTTATGTAAGAACAGATGAATAAATTATGGCATCTTTTATGGTAAAACAACCAGCTCTACCTTGATCTCTTTTTTGTACTTCAAAGTGGAATGAACAGCTAAATTGGAGCATGATGTTTGTGTACACACACTCACTCACTCTCTCTCTCTCTCTCTCTCTCTCTCTCACACACACACACACACACACTAATGCAGGCACACAGAGCAAGGCACACCCATGAATATTTTTATAACTGTTTTTTTTTCAGTTCCAGTTGCAGTGCACTCAGTAACACTAAACTTGTCTCTATAGCAACAGATGTCTGAGCTAGCTGCTGTACATTGACAACTGTAGACACACTAAATAAATATAACACATTTACCTTTTTGAGTGTTTTTCCTGGAAGAAATTAGGATTTTAATTCAAGAGTGGCCCTGACAAATGAAAAAAGAATTAAGCCTCACTGTCCGATTTCCTTTGCTCAGTTTTTTTCTTGCCATTGCCATGTTTTTAAATGGGAAGTCTACCCTGAAGCAGTCTTTGCATTGGTTTCAAGAGCTAATGTGTATTTTGTGTGTGACATTGTGTGTTGATGGGGTGGACAGGCAAAGGAGAGGAGATGGAGGCAGATGGGAAGGGAAGGCATGAACCTGGAGAGAAGCACAGATGGAGGAATGAGTCATGTGACTCGAGCGTGGAGTGGCAGGCAAGGACCTGGACCGAGCTATGGGACAGACCACAGCCATGACAGGACAGCCTGTGTCATGGCTGTGTGCTATTATTCTCTACAAAACAAAATAAAACAAGCTAAGGATAGGATATGAAACTGTGAAATGTCCTCAGTCGACCTTTTAAAAAATACACTAACTCAATTATATAAAACTAAACTATCCTAAATGCAGTCTTATTCAATTCCAGATGATGGAAAGTGTTAAGAGGGCATTCAGAATTGTGTTAATATTTATGTAACTGGGTAGCGCAACATGGCCTGATTACAGTCAAATCGACCTTGAGTCTGAGTACAATTCGGCCCCATTCCAGCGATGATCAATAACCTGCTCTCACCCCCTTGTTTTAAATCTGTTGTATGGCACTATTCCAAGTCATTTACACCACACCTATTTAGAGCAGAGCTGACATTATTTATTCTAACTGATAACATTTCCAGCTCATCTCTCTGACAGTGTGTAACCCATCTGAATACAATATCAGCTTCACTACAGAGGCAAGTGAGTGAAAGATATATTGGTGCATATATTTGGTGTGTTTGCAAAACCCCAGAGAAAACCACAGCACATTTGTTTTTCCTTTGTCCTGATTTTTATGCAAGGTGGGTGCTCTTAATACAATCTGACTGATGCACAAGTTAATCTTCACTAAAAAGATTCATATAATATGCTGTCTCTTTTAAATGTTCTGAATACATCCTTGAATAATTACTGAGTGTGCTGAGGAAGGCCTTTGTTGGCACTGATGAGGTTTAACCAGCCTGCAGGGTTTTTTCTTCTTTTTTGGCTGGTTTTTTTCCACCAAAATGTCTTTAGGTATCAAGTTATAAAAATGAATGCTATTCTTAAACTTCTCAAGGACAGTTTGTTGTCTCTCTCTTTCTCTCTCTCTCTCTCTCACTGGCTCATGCAATAAGATCTACATAAGGATGCAGGATGCAGTTCTTGTTTGGGTCTGACACCTCTGGTGGTAAAAAAAAAAACAGCGCTCCTTCTTCGCTAAAAAGCAGGCAGAGCTCTTTGAAGCAGTACAAAACTGGTCGGGGACCATACAAGCCTGGATGAAACTGGGGCCCTGACTCTATATTGTGCCAGACCCAAGATGTAAAATTCACTCTGGCTTGCGATAATGGTCCTCTTAAATCTTCCAGGATTAATGAGCCACTGGCATCCTAAGCTCAGGGACACCATCAGTTCTCTCTTCCCTGATAGGCTTTGTGACTTTATCACCCTGATCACTCCCTTTGCTGCAAGAGGGAAAGATTATACTTTTGTCTCTGCAGACATTTCAGTCTCTTATTTTGGAGGTATGACCACAAGTGGTGCCCCTCTCCTCGGCCTCCACATGAGCACTTGGGCGTCGTTGGCGTTGGGCCTCCCCAGCGCGTTGGGAGGGATGGGCTCCTGGTAGTTGAGGATGTGTGGCTGCTCCTGGTAAGGACGACCCACCAACGAGGCCCGAGAGCCCAGAGGCATGTCAGGCTCAACAGCGATGTCCACACGCATCCGCCACCGCACTGTCTGCAACACGATACGCTCCTGGGGGAGGAGAGCAGTTAATATTAAGATATGTGAATGGTGTGGTGTATTCTAAGATTCATTGAGATTAATTGTGTCACTTCTTACATTGATGAAGCATTATGTCCTCTTCTGCTGATAGACGTGTTAACGTACATTCTAGTGTATTGGTAAGGCTATGTAAATAAGCTTATCTGATACACATGAAAGTACAAGTAAAGAACTTTAATCCCACCCTTTTCTTACAAAAAAGTCACGAAGAAAAAAAGCCTGACAACCTTCTCTATGAAGGCCTTAAAGGATACATCCCTTAATAAGATGAAACTAATCAATCAATTTGATCTAAACGCAACAAAAGTCACCTCATGACAAGTTACATTCATAGCAGTTCACAGTTTCACCGTAAGTGAGAAATGAGCATTCAAAGAAAACCTCACAAGAAGTCTATATTTTTGCAAAAACAAAACAAATACAAAAAAGTTCAAAAGCTTTTTATGTTTAGGCTTATAGAATGACAATGCTTTCAGATCATGTTGATCGAGACAGATGAAGGTCTCTAACTATCAGCTACATTTGGATTATTAGGTGGTGAAAAACAAAATGCTTTTCTGAGTTTTTTAGGCTTTAGGATGGACACAGACATGTTCTGTTTAAAATCATCCATATTGTCTACACTGAATGTTATCACTGTATGGCATGTTTTGTCTGTTTCATGCAGGCGTGGTTTAGACCAAGTGGCAACCTCCAGTGTTGAAAAATGAAGCCAATGCGGAAGTGTACAAAACTGCCATTTTCATACTACCTCATTGGTAGATAATGACAGGCTAATTATTTACTAATGTCTTTTAACAGGCAGAAACCTTGAGTAGAAAAAGACAGCCCAGAAAGTGGAGGGAATAATGAAATGTTGATGCTCACTTTGAGCTAGACCTTTTCCTGATGGGCATTTCAGCAGATAGCAAGGATGGGGCACTTTGTAACTTTACACCAGAAAGAAAAAGAGCAGGGGGAGATATTGCAGTCTGTGTGTGCAATGCAAAATCTGTTTCTATTGATGTAATGCCAGCACTTAAACTGGACAGACACAGAACAAACAACACTGTCACTTAAAGACAATTATTAAGTTGTGAATTTTAAAACAATTTACTTTTTGAGTATGCATGTGTTTTTGGCCTTACCTTGGTGACAGAGTTCATGGCTACCAGCCAGGTGATGAAGCTCTGGTCCCGGGTGATGTGGGTCAGTATGGGCGTGTTACTGTTGCTGATGGGCACTGCCCAGGTCACACTGGGGTAAAAGTTGTCATTCATGCTGACCGTCAGACGAGACGGTTTGGACGTTGGCCCGGTCAAGGTGACAGTCTCTGTGGTGTTGCCATACCACGGATAACTGACACCGTCTGAGTCGCTGATGGCCTTGACCCGACCCTCTCGAAGCTCTGGTAGCTCCCAGCTGGACCTGCAGATGGAGGACAACGGGGACAGAGAAACAAGGTGAGGTTTTTCTTGCATTGGCTGGCTCAGGTTGGGATTTAGAGGTTTTACCAGAATT
Organism: Symphodus melops; assembly: GCF_947650265.1. NCBI lineage: Eukaryota > Metazoa > Chordata > Actinopteri > Labriformes > Labridae > Symphodus > Symphodus melops. Next base: position 12,337,768 of record NC_136697.1, read on the forward strand.
TGAAAGAAGTGAGAGGTGTGCACATCAAAACATTGTCCCAACTAACCACCTTTAGAGGCAAAAAGTCAAACAGGATGTTTCTGATGTTCACTTACATGCCAATGTCCCCATATGTATTGTAAAACTCCATTTGAGTACAAGCCTGGATCCATCCAACCACCCAGGTCTCATTACGGGGCACCGGTGGCATCACCACGCCTGCTGAGGCCCTGAAGTACGGCGTCTTGTATCGAAGAACAATCGGGGAGTTCTCCTCGATGATGGTGGGACACTGGTCAATGGAGGCTGACACCTCATACACCACAATGTTTTCCCGCTTGATGCGGGGCTTGCATGCAATGCTCTGAATACAGCCCATAGTGCAGGCAACGAGCAAAATGAGCAAAACCAGAGAAGAAGGGAGCAAATGTTTCCTGACCAGTATGCACATCAGTCCCCTTCAGATTCCACCCTTGCCTGAAGAATAGATCAAATCCTTTAATTGCCCATGATCAGTGATTGGTTGGAAAGGAAAACAGAATAGGAAAAAAAAAAAAGATGGGGAGGGGGGTTCACAGTCACCATTGATGAAACCTAAAAACATCCACAAGCATATTTTCAAGATGATATGGAGTTGAGAGGGAGAAAGTGGGGCCTGGGGGGGGAAGTATCACAGATCTCCGCAGCCTCCTCCCCCCGGTCTGCCTGCTGACTGCCGCACTGCCCTTGGCGCTCGTCCCCAGAAACTGCAATCCGGCCTCCCCTTGGGTGCTGCTCCACCTCCGCCGTGCCTCCGGAGGATTCTCTGCCACTCGTCGAGTCCAAACGTCCGGCTGCACGTCCGGGTGCCCCTTGATCCTGCTGCTCTGTGCCTGGCTCTGCGCTGTCATGTCAAGCAGTGACAGGGGAGCCAGGTGCGTCAGAGGAGGGGGTGCTGGTTGCCTTTTGTTTGCTTGGCTTTTCCTGTTTTCGCGCGGCGCGCTCAAAAGACAAAATCCGGATGCTCATCACCTTGACCTACATGAAAAGAAGCTAGATCAAATGAGCGACAATGAGCGAGCCAACCGGGCTAAAGCGGGCTATTTTAATGTTTTTACTTGCTGTGTGCTTCCATTCTTGTGGATGCATGAATGGTGCATCATGAATGGAGGCAGCGAGGCATCATAAACGTGCAAGAAAACATTAACTGTACCCAGTCGCACGAGAGTCCCTCGGTTCTCGTCGCACTGTTTCCTCTTGCTGGTGAACCTCGCGGACCGGAGAGCATCCTTTTCCAGATGCGGGCTCGCCTTGCTCGGTTTGGAGGTGCTGATGCTGGAGAGGCAGGGGAGGGGCGTCACCCGACCTCTGCATTGAAAAAAAAAAAACAAGTGCGATAGGGCGTGGCTTCATGACCTTCGTCACTCCTAATCGGAACCTCATTGGTCGCTGGAGTCAATAGCGGAAGTGGTTTAGTTCCTACCCTCTGACACTGACACGCATTCAACTCGTCTTGTTATATTCGTCCACACACCCCGCCGGTCCACGCCTGTAGCTGCTGGTATATGATCGGCCGTGTGCTCGGTTCCTTGTCTCAGAGGGCGCCGAGCTTGTTGTACCGGGTGTCGCTGATGATGAAGCCGCAGGTTGTGTTCGTGCTGGGCGGGCCTGGCGCCGGGAAAGGGACCCAGTGCTCCAAAATCGTGGAGGTATACGAGAGAAAGCACAAATAACCGGCTTTGTGTTATGGGATGTAGCATGTAGAGACAGAAACAGTATTTGGGTCATTTGAGGTCACGATCCTCCTTTATTTATTATAATTTAATTCAGTGACTTTTGATCGTCCTCTGTGTGTGTGTGTGTGTGTGTGTGTTAGCCGGCCAGCTAGCTAGCCTGTTAGCCGCACAGGAGATGCAGTTTATCTTCTCACATTCAATATAGTATATCACCTACCGAATACAAAGGTTATATTATTAGTTGTTTAAAAAGTAGACAGTATTTATTTATGACAACTGGTCACCAACTGTGTGTATTGTGGTCCTTTTTTAAGTGGTGCTTGTTAGCTCCAAACAGAACTGACAGAGCTTTTCTCCATGTTGTAACCTTATCATTGGCTTATCCACTTCTGACGTGATTTCCTGGTTATTGTAAATCAAGAGATTGTCCACTATTGTCAACAAACAGGTGTAGCAAGTATGACTTGAATGCCTCCAGCTGTACATCTTCTGTATTACTACTTATAAACTTAGACATCTGTTTGACAAAGAGAGAGAGAGAGAGGGAGAGGTGTTAAGATAAACTACTCTGTTCACAAATGTTGAGCTTGAATGACAGCCATGTATAAAGGTTCCTTTCATTCAGTATGTAAGGACTGACTGTATTAAGGCTTGTGTGTGAAAGCCTTTTTCAACCTGCGTATAAAAGAGTGTCAGCAGAAGTCTCCAGACTTCGCTCATAACCAACCGTCACTTTCTTCTCCACAAATAGTTTCATCTTAGTATTTTAAACTGTACTACAAGAGAACAGGTCTTTAGGGAAGGATCAACTCTTCAAATGAAATCAAAGCATTTGTGTCTCTCAGAACTACAACTACACCCATCTGTCAGCTGGAGACTTGCTGAGGGCCGAGCGGGCGAGACAGGAGTCTGAGGTTGGACAGCTCATTGCCAACTACATCAAAGAGGGGAAGATTGTCCCTGTGGAGATCACGATCAACTTACTCAGGAAGGTATGCACCTGAAACAGGCTCTAAAACAGGTTTGTGATTGCATTGCGGGATCAGATCCTGATCAGTTTGCCTGTGAGCAGACGCCTTTACCTGAGGTCTATTAGCAGCTGCACTAAAGTCCACTCAAATGTGTTTTTGCAATTAAAAAAAAAACTTGTAACATATTTCTAAATGTACACCTAAGCTTTTATCTTTTTGGAATCATAACATACTCAGTTGCATTTAGGTGAGGAGGTGGCTGGGATGGGGGGCGTTAAAGTGTGTTAAACAAGTAAAAGAACATTTCCACAAGACAAAGGCAACAATTACAAAATGACATTAAGATAACTGAGGCTAGCAGAGGGGAAACCCTTCTTTTCACTTCATCACTCTGCACATGGTGCTACCTTCTCGTGGTAACTTAAGGGCTCACTCTGACTTAATGCTGTTGTTTTAAAAGTGAGCTTGCAGACAAAGTCTGGATAACGTTGGGTTAAAACATTTGGGTGGGGCCCACACATGCAGCCTACCCGCATAATAATGTTGGGACATTTTAAGAAGTGCAGTGCATGTGTGAAATGTCCTCTTGTCTCCACTGCTGTTTTGAAGTCCATAAAAATTGGGGTGATTTGTTGCCCTCTGTTAAAGCTAGTAAATACCAGAAAATGAATCATTGGCATATATATAGTTTAGTTAAGGAAGGGCTGTTTTTTTTTCTCCGTTTTGCGGCATCTTCAATCAATCGTAAGAAAAAAAACATCAGAAAAACAAACTTTAATAAGTGTTTTGTTTATTGAAAGGCGATGGAAGAAACCATGCAGCGAGATGAGAAAAAGTTCCGCTTCCTCATCGACGGTTTTCCCCGTAACGAGGACAACCTGGAGGGCTGGAACACCGTCATGGATGACAAAGCAGATGTCAAGTTTGTGCTATTCTTTGACTGCAGCAATGAGGTATGTCATGGAAACTAGGGAAACGTCTTGCTGTATTACCACAAACATTAAGGAACGGAGCTGATATCTTCACATAGATTTTATACTGAGTGTGTTTTTTGTCTTTTTTATCGTCCTCAGGTTTGTATCGACAGATGTCTAGAAAGAGGGAAAAGCAGCGGACGCTCGGACGATAACAGAGAGAGTTTGGATAAAAGGTCAGCCTGGACTACAAACAATATGAGACACTTTAGACTTTAACAATACTGAACCACGTACAAGTTGTGATTCCTTCACGTGTTAACTGCTGGATTTGACTATTTATTGATTCCATATACTAGTTAGCTTCTGTTCTATTTTTACAATCATATTTGATCAGTATAGATTTGTGATCCATTTATCTGACTGTTAGATACTTACCTGTGTTTGTGTCTCCTTCAAGTCTTCTGTGTCATCTGACCCTGATAACCAAACCTGTTTTTTTTATTTTAATGCAGAATCCAAACCTACCTGCAGTCGACACGACCAATCATTGCATTGTATGAGAAACTTGGCAAGGTGCGCACTGTAGACGCCTCCCTGTCTGTGGATGAGGTGAGAAAACAGCAGTGACTGTTCTGTGAACATCAGCTAGTGCTTACTAAAGAGATGTCACTTGCCAAACATTTCTTAAATCGATGAAGGTAAACAAGTCTTATACCTTAAAGGTATCATGTAGAATTTTATGACCATTCAAATATCTTAATTGATGACATTTTTATAAAAATAAAATTTTTTGGGGTACTTACATCACCTCAAGTAGTTCCAACAGTAATCCGAGCCAGAGGAATCTGTGATTTTATCATTGCAACTATGTGTCTTGTTGCGACAGCCGCCATGATAAGCAGCCATGACAGACACAAAATATTTATTGTTAGGGAAAGACCGGATGTTGCATAAGGAATCAGGAGCTGCTCCTGAAAGCTGCCATACTGTGGCAGAGAGAACGACCGTCATTCCCCACCAGCCTCGACCTTATCTTTTCTTTATTGTTTGGATTGCGAGCCCCCTGGCAGCGTATTTTACATACTGCGCATTTACTACACACATTGAAGTGGGTTTGTCTATTGTATAATTCTATTATTTGCAGCTTAAAGCAAAAGGACACTGGCATGGATGGTAGGGATTTTAGTAAGGAAATATTAACAAGTAAGAAGTCCAGGTCGTCAAATTGCAGCATTTATGACATCTTGACATTTAATAGTCTACTGGTTGAAATGTTACTTCTATCCCTGAAATAAAAGAGAAACAAAGTTGTTTTTTAATAACAAAAATAATTCTTAGTTCTAGCCTTCATTAATATATTGTCCCTCAAATTGAACTTTAATAAAAACCTCCCCGTGATGTAATGAGTTTTTATAATATAATGGGTTCTGCAGTCCAAATTTACAACATTGAGTAGAGCTGTCTCCCCCTGCCCCCTCCTCCCTAGAGTCACACAGGAACCTTAATCTTTCTGCACTCTTCTCTAACCTCTCTTTTTCAAAAGCATCTCCAATATTTATCCTAGTTTGACGATGTTTAGGTCGGGTAGAATCAATTTTATCTGAACCAGGTTGCTTTAACACTTTCGGTTTGCCTGGCAAACCAAGGGGGGTCCGAGACATGGGGGTGCCTTAAAACTGCCGTCCTTATCTGTTCAAAAACAGACCATTCCAGACCAAAATTGAAACTCATGGAGGAGGGCATGCTGTTTCTTTAATATTCGATGTTGCAGTGAGGTCATGTCATCTTGCGTATTGGACTTTAAAACAAAATGTTTTTAAAAATCCATCCTAATTGTTTCATAATTAAACTCAGCTTTTGTGTCTCTTTCAGGTGTTCGCTCATGTGAAAGCCATCCTAGACAAAGAGGGTTGAAGGTCTCCAGCTGTCAACAACATTTACCTTTTTTTTTAAGTTTTAATCAACTGCAAGTACTCTATAATAAGTTTATATGTCCATTCATATGACTTTTTACTTTTGGTTACGGTTTTATTTCACTTTTTTTCCATCTCTTTTGTAATTGCTGCACTGTTTGTGTGTGTGTGTGTATGGTCTATGTCAGTATGAATGAGAAGTAGAGATGCCTAAGCAGCTACTTGAGAACAGATGGTCGCTGTCTGTCATCATAGTCTGAGGCCTTCACATTGAAAATGGATCATTAATTTAGAGCAACTTTTTTTTGTCAATCAAAGGCACTTCTAAAATGTGGAAACATGGAAAACATCACTCATGTCTACAGAGGATCATGTTTTAGAAGCAGCAAAAGCTTCTGACCAAATAGTTGATTGACATGACGATGAAAGACTTGGATCACTTGAAGTGAAGTGTTTAAAACACGTGTCTCATCTTTAATGGCCAGCTCTACAGAAACATGACAGGGTGCTTATGTGACATGCAGAGTTATCTGGTTCATGTTCTTGACTCCACCACCTGGATGTGCTGCATAGCTTCAACACGTTGGATTAGACAAGAAAAAACATGAAGATATAAGATATGATAAATCTGTTGTACTGTATCTTGAAGGAGGAGAGATTAAACAGCAATTTAAAGACACATTTCCCCTCTTTTTGTGCTTGATTATTTATGTAGTGTACATGAGGTACATATTTTGAAAACCAACTTTGTAAACATAGCAGACCTATAGATTTATAGTGCTATTGTCAATCATATGAAAGGGTTTTTTATTTATTTATTGTATCAAGATTAATTACCTTATTATCTCATTCTATTTTTTTTTACGAAATCTACACCTTTCATTAGCGTTTTGTCGAATCAGCCACCAGGGGGCGCTGGACTTCGCTATAATTTGAAAAGGAGTAACTGTCCCAGTTGCCAAGGAAACATTGGTTACTTTTTCTGTCTGCAAAGAACACATTTAACGTTGTTCTTATTTAACGGAGATCATTATTGAACAGATAAGTATTGTTAACTAGCTGAGCTCGCTTAATGTTCAGATGATTCCCTTCACTTAATGCTTTAAAAGTGTACATAATTTTTTGGCAGCTCAGATACATCTAACAAAATAATTCATAAACCTCCACTCGTACGAGACCATGAGACTGATGTTAAATCAGTGCTTACTAAAAACATTTTAAACTTATATTAATATACCGACATTAAGAAGGTACAACAGGTACGTACTGTATGTATTCAAAAAGAGAATTAATGATCATTCATAGGAGTGAACACCAGGGGGAGCAACAGAACAGCTTAATTTAGTTTTTTTCCTCCTTACAGCTGCACATTAGTATAAAATTCTCTTAAATAAAATGTGTACTTTGTGAAAACTATCGAACATGAAAAAACTGAATCATGCAGCAGTCATAGTGTATGATTTATTTTCATGTCGTATATATTCTCTGCAGTTACAAAGACATTAGCTGACATATTTTCCTGAGCATTTTTCAGCTTGGGGCCTGGTGTATCCGCGTTCAAAGAGCTACATTTAACAGATCATTAGCTACATGATTAGCAGTACCTGACACACCTGTACATGACACAAGAGCAATGTACCGAATGTGAACTTAATCATATATAACACTAACATGTCAGGAAGGTAGCTACAAGAGAAGTCATGTGAACGTAAGGCACTTTGAATATACTGTACTGGTTTGTACAAGTGCACTATAATACAGTTAGCTCAAATACAATCAAACTTCAATGATCATGTGGATGTATCATTCCAGCACCAAAATGTGTTAAAATAAAGCAAAGAAAGGAATATAAATACGAAAATATCAAGTGAAATGCTTGAAAAAAATAAAATATGTAGCATTTTTAAAAGGGAAACAATCTGTTCATATTCCAATATGTACCACAAACTATCAAACACAAAATAACAAGCCCTTGTGTTATGAACTTTATGTAAGAAAAAACAAAACTCTGCATCAATATATTTGTACTCTGCCAGCAGATGGCAATCTGAAAATATATATTATCTTATTTACAAAAATAAACCAAGGAAACATGAACAGTGAGCACATACTGTAACTTGATTAATTCATACCAGTAGCTAAAGCAGAACTGGAACAGTGATTCTCTATCTAAACGAGAAAGAGGACTGTCCTATAACGCTGACATACTGATATGTGATTGGCCAAACGGAGAATTACCTGCTCACATTCACAATATGCACTCTGTTAGACATTCACAGCGAAAGCATACACTTTCTTTGAAATACCAAAGTGCTTACAATAAGTAATGGGCATCACATACAAATGCATACAAGGCATATACTACATATATTTATGTACTTGTTTGTAAAATATAAAAATCTTTTGACAACATGGTGGCCGATGCAAAAGGCAAATGGCACAGAGAAGGAATTCAGCACGAGCTCATCAGGCCAGTAAGTATGTTACTGGGAGTCCTTCGATATTGGGCCTTGGTGTTGGTGACGGCGCCGTGCTTCTGCCGAAGGTGAAGCCTCAGCTGACTCTTGTGTCTGAAGTGGAGGTCACATTTTTCACACTGATGGAAAGAAAAAATTGAATAATTCAAAACAATAAACTAGAAGGTTTTTTTATCAAGCACAGCTATAGCTCATGGCTGAGGCTAAAAGACACAGAGGATAAAGAGTAGGATGCTTACATGATAAGGCTTTTCTCCCGTATGAATGCGCATATGGCTCTTGAGTGTCTGAAGGTGGCGAAAGTGTGTGCCGCAGATCTCACACGGATACGGCTTCTCTCCGGTGTGGATCAACACATGAGCGCGAAGATGGGCCACCTGGAGAGGAAATGACAACTGGTATTAGAAATACACATACTTGAAGGCAGCAGGCTGACTTTTGTAAGGATTTCTTGCCATTTTTGTTCCTCACCTGGACAAATCTGGAGCCGCAGGTTTCACACTTGTAAGGCTTCTCTCCAGAATGGATGCGCGTGTGCGTCTTGAGGTTGGCTGGTCGGTTAAATTGAGCACCACAGATATTGCAGTGGTATGGCTTTGCACCTGGATGTTGACAGCAAGAGGTTTAGGAATTAATGAAAGAGTCATATCAAAAGATGTTTATGCAATTGGACTTTTAAATGCCACAGTAGGATTTGAAACTTACCAGTGTGAACAGTCTTATGGCTGGCCAGGTTGCCCTTGTAGCGGAAGGCGGCCTGGCAGCAGTCGCACTTGTACGGCTTATCACTGTGGACCTGGACCATGTGGTCTTTGAGGGAGTCCTCTTCTATGAACTTAGAGTCACAGCCATTGCAGAAGTGTGTGTTGTTCTCTGGAGAGAAAAAAAAGCAGGAATAAATTAACCTCTGTGATTTTGATGTGAAAAAAAATGAACTAAACTACAGTACAGATTCCTGGCAGGGTACATGTTAACTCCACTTACCACCATTGGAGGAGGAACACTCCGAGTGTAGTACGGCGGCTTCTTCTCTGCTGTATGAGTCAGGAGAGAGATGACCAATGTCTATACATCGAGGGCTGTCACAGCCACAGGAGGAGCATCTGCGCTGGCTGCACACAAAAGGCATTTCAATTAATTGCATTTTTTATAATTTTTTTCCTCTTTGCAAATATATTTAGCTTAAATTTTAGTCCTTACCTGAGGCTGCTGCAGGGACTGCTGCTGAAGCTGTCCGAACTCTGAAACATGAAGATGTCCTCTCTGTGCTCACTGGCTCCATCTTCTGTCTGACCATCGCTGTTTCCCCCAGATTCCCTACTATATGGGCTCAGTGTTGGGGACATGGTGATGGCTTCAGCTTCAGGGCCGCCTCCACGAACTTCCTTCTCCTTCTCGTTGGGTGTTTGGTTCATAACAATCAGCTTGTACTTTTTCCAGTTGCGAGCCTTGGTGTTACTTAGAGTACAGTCAGGCGACTGATGAAGGCTTAGTTTGGCGCTTCTGCTGCTGTTGGACTCAGTTGGCGAGTTGGGATGGCAGTCAGATCTCAGGGGACTTTGAGGGCTACTGATCACACCTTTGAGAAAACCTGGAGACAATCTGAGGCAGCTGCTTTGTGGGTGCTGAATGCTGTCTTCCTCTATGGGTGTAGCAGGCCTTTGAATCTCTTGAGCTCCTGCCGGTCTCATAATGGTGGTGGGGAAACTGGGGTGGGATGTCACAGGGTTTGAGATGATGATGTTGGACTCACAGGGAGCCACCTGGGAGCATTGTTTCTCGGGCAAAGCCCCTCCTCTGGTAAGGTTGCTGGACTTGTGGGGAACTTCAAGCTGCACAGAAGGGACCTGGGGGTCACCATAGACGTGATAGGAGCCGGAGGTGTTGATTCCCCTGAAAACATTGGGGATGTAGGAGGAGTTTGATGTGTGAATGTGTCTAAAGTCTTGCTCTTTTTCAGCAGTTGGCTTCTCCTCAGGCAGACATAATGAGTTCATCTGTACCTCCTCAATCGAAATGTTAAGAGTCTGATTTCTGTGGAAACAGGTGAAACAAAGTATTTAACTCAAACCTTTTTTTGTTTAAAATTCAACATAAGAGTGTTTTGCTGTTTTTCTCTACCTGGACTTGATGAACCTGTGGCAGGTTTCCGCCACATGCTCCATCTGGAGGTAGACAGCTGTGTTCATAGTCGCGATGGCCAGACTATCCTTCAGATTCAGACAGGACGTGTACATAAAGTCCAGGAGGATTGAGAAACCCTTGGGGTCCACTTTGGGGTCTAAGCTTATGGCACTGAGGTTTCCGTTCTTGGGATCCATGAACACAGAATAAAAGAAGCCACTGTAAGAGAAAAAAAGGCATTGGCAGTGTTAAACATAAGCACATCTGAGATTCATTAACTCCTAGAAATTATTTATTTGGGATGAGGTCTGAACTAAAATCATGTGGCTGTCAGGTTAAATAAGTGACTGAATTAAAAAAGTATGAAATATGCTTCCATAAATAGTTGACATTTATTATCACTGTGCCAGATGTTATGGTTGTGCATACCTGCAGGCCACCAAGATGGCCTTATGAGCACAAAACTGCTGTCCAGCCACCTGTATGGTGACATCAGTCAGGATGTTCCTGCTGCGGAGGCGGTTAAAGTTGAGTAAGACATCGCATGCATGGCGGGTGAATTGAATGCAGCCATTCGTAGTCGTGGCCATGCTGTCGAAACCTGAATGAGAGTAGAAATAAAAAAAAACAATAAAAAAACACTGCCAAATAAAAGGTAAACAACACAGATATGCACCCTTTAGTCTGGGTAGAAACATAGCAATGTGAGGATATCACCACTGATACCAGCATAGGAAGACCATATTCACTGGAAAACTGTTCATTAGTCATTAGATATGTCAATTAAGGGTGATGGTATACTGCCGAAGCACCTTTGAACAAGGCACTGAATCCCCAACAGCTGTGTAGCAGCCCCACTCTGACATTTCTCCACTAATGCGTGTCCACAGGTCCTGTTTGTGCATACGTGTGATTTGGGCCAATGTGTGTGAGAAGCATGTAACACAGTAAAACCAGAATTTCACTCAGGGATTAATCAAGTATCTATAAAAATAAATAGGTTACATTTATTTGCAGTCTAGATGGGATTTTCAACATTCTACTAAACTAAGCAAATCATTTTAAAAATACCAAATTTGAACAAAAGTCGAGCACTGCTTATAGCTGTAACAAGTTCTAATTGATCAAAATTAAATGTTTAATAAATTAATTAATTGTATTTCACCACCTCACTGACACTATCAGTGGAAACTAACTGGATAATCCAAACAATCTTTGAAAACAGAACAAGTGTCCTGACTGCGTTTTATCAGGAGGAGGCGTCATTGTAAAGAGAAAAGTAAAAGGTATGTTTTCTCCTCCTAAACCTCTTTAATCCATTACACTCGAATTGACTTCATTCACAGTGTTATATCATAGAATAGAAACGTTAAATAGGTCATTTCACAAGGTATTATTAAAAACTGATATTTGTAGTTAATTTGCTTTTGCATAAAGTCGGAATAAAGTTTTTCATAATTTTGAAAAGAAATACAATTTGTGACAAAAAAAACGCCAATAAATGTGAATGCAATCATGACCTATGATGTTAAAAAGTTGTCTTAATGTCAGATTATCTCACATCTATCACAGATGAACATAATGTATCAAAGTGCTCAGAGCTGGCAGCTTGCAGCCTGAAACGTGTTTGACGTTGAGCACATTCCGTCCTGACTGCTCAGATTAGGTTGCCAGTACACAGAGAGGTTTCCTGTTCCCCGATATAAGTAGAACCCAACTCTGTTAACCCATTAGTATTTACTCCCCTTCTGCTAAACTAATCGCGCCACTTACTTCTAAGCCAATTACACTAAATAGAGACGATTCAAATAGGAGGATGTGATTTTTAAGGAGTGGTTGGATAGTTGAAGCTCGCTCAGCAGGCCAGCACAAGTCCTTCCAAAGTCATAAATAAAGTTGAACTATCATGTCGTTTTGGGACTCTCTTGTTGTTTACATATGTTGTTTAAATCATTTAGTCGATTAAAGGTTGTAATAGTAGGTGTTCAGCTCTGTATTGGAGGCACAAAGTCAAGTGAAAAGACTGTTTGTCGACCAGAGAACTGCGCAGAGAGAAAACAACAAGAAGCAGACCGACCGATCCAGTTGCGCAACTATTGCGCGTCTCGTTGGTTTTCATAACTTCCAAAACAGTGGTTCAAATATAGATGTCGAAGACGTCGGTAAAACAAATGCGATTACTAATGAGCCCACATTATGTACGACTGTCAAATCGCCAAATTGTTTTTAACCGAGTTATCGCACAAGTTTGTTGACATTAAATCCGCACACACGTCGCACTTCCCTCTAAAAGACAGCCAGAGCACCTCTCAGAATAAACTTTCATAGTTCAGTCTGTTAATTCACTTTTAACTAAGAGAAACACAAGATACTGCAAATATTGAAAATAAAGAATCCAGTCCAGGAGCCACAGAAACAGTGCCTGCGATCAGCCTCCACACTCCTGACCTAATGCTGAGAAAATAGGAAGGAAAAAAAAGTCACCTTGTAAAAGTTTCCTCGAAACTCTGTTGATCACCAGTTCTGAGAATCCAGTTCTAAGAAACAGAGCAGCTCAATTCTCGGAATTTCAACACAGGGCCGTACCATTATCTGTGAGGTGGGGGAGCTTCACAGTCCTATTGCACTATTTCAGTGTTGTACCGTCAAAGACTGAACATTTTAACACACGGGGGCAACATTATTACTCACACTTTAACGCATTTTGTGGGATGAATGTGTGCTATTTGTAAGACTTTATCTGTTAATTTGTTTATTTCGAAGTGGATTAATCTCCCAGTCTAGTGGATGTGTCCAAGTGCAAGGTCAGCTGACCAAGTTATAAATACTGTGGGGAATATGAGAGACTGTGCTCTCAGTGCGCCTGCCTGAGGCTCCTCCATGAGTAGAAAAAAGTCAGTCATTCTATTTTATAATAATTGAGAATATCCAGTTTAAGTAGATAGAACATTAAGCTGCCATGTGTGTTTGATTTCACATGCTCCGGTCGTGCCTTTCATTTGACATGCTGCCTCTTCTTTGAAAAAGTAATTATACTGTTAAAGTTGCTTAGTTGATTTCAGTGTAAGCTGTGTAAAACGTGTAAAGTATTTGGGAAATCATATACTGATAAATGATTGTGCCACAAGTGGCCTCAAAGCTCAGTTTGTGTAGATTTTGTACAAGTACGAATTTGTACGAGTTTGTATTTTAAAATGCTTCAGAAAGTGTTTGTTAATCTCTCCTATACTCTCTAAAAGGCCCTCATATAACTGTTTTAACTTTTCACACTTCCTGGCTTTCCTCCACAGCTGTAGCATACATCAATATGAAGTTGTCGGTAGCCTACTAAACAACCAATTAGTCAACAATAAAACGGGCTGCACTTTAACGGCCAGATAATAACAGGTTAAGTACTGTTTGTAGTAAACAACATGAATAAAATAATGACACATTAAGAACAGAGTAGGCCGACTGTAAGTATTTTTGTTATGCACCAGTGCAATGACACTGACTCACAACTTTCTTAAGAACTCTGCTGAAAACTTGCACAACAGCAGCACTAATTATGACCTAGTTATGAATCATCTCTGTGCTCCTTCAGTAATACTTCTCACTAGTTCCTTGTCCATTGAAGGTGTAACCTTTCTCTATTTCCTCAATGTTTACAAAACATCAGCTCTCCTGCCAGGTGTGTTGAGTGTTAAATTTTTAATGTGATAGGAATCCTTTTCTTTGTCCCACAGTGAGTGATCAGACTCTATCTAACCATTTATAAAGTATACTATTGTTAGAATGATTTTAATAGAAACATGTTCTTTATATGCCATCGTTACTGAACATAGTTTTTTTTCACATCTTCTTTAAGCCGCTTCTGTCTAAAGGAATGGTTAAAAATGGTTGGATTTTTTAAGGCTGTTTTTCATTTAATGGAAATGACCTTTTAAGCAAGGTAGCCATTACCTTGCCATTATCAGGCAGGTTAGAGCCAACAAAACTGTAGGAATTGAGAATTATTAATTGTGACTCTGCATACAGTTCATATCTCTGTTTTTAACAGTTTATAAAAGAATAAGTAAAAATTAAAACTGAATCTAGTAGAGATAATTCAGATCACAATTCGAGGGTTATAATAAATAATAGATTACCTTTCTATATGTTATTAAATCCCTACAACAAAGGAATCTAAATGTTTTATTTTCTCGACATACTGTATGTGTTGCTTAGAAGGTTGGCTCTCAGACTTCATCTTACCTCATGAGAACTAAATGTGCTGCTCAACAGGTCTAAATTACAGCTGCGCAGGTGCTATGGCAACAAAGAGGTCTATTTGTAGTTAATGTTTTTACTCTTCATTTTTTCCCCCGCGGTTATCTTTAGTGGCCCAACTTTCTGTGGGTTGTTCGCCTTCACATCCTCTGAAAGAACAGATATTTTCTAACGATTAGAGACAAACGCTTGTTTGGTCTTTAGAAGAGACAATGCAGATGAAAAACCTCTGATTTCCTCTTTTGATGCATTATTATTCAGGCAATAGGTTGAAAAGAATCAATAAGACCGCCTATTCCTTGCATTAACCAGGGCAGCTACCTTTAACATTTTCACGATCTCACTGCAGTGACAAACAGATACCAGTGGCACATAAACTGCTGTGTGTGGTATAGATATATACAGATGATCACACAAACATGGTACTCCTCCTCAGCTTTGCACAAATGTTATGTCTTATCAGGTTGTATTTATGCATTGAGGTCTGACTTTTGTTTTTTCATGAAAACAGCTTCATCTGCAAAAACCTTTGTTTTTATAGACATGTGAATGTTTTTCAATAAAAAGCTTAATCCAGCAGGTTAACATTGGTCAGTGAGTGGCAGAAATATAAACGACAATCAGAGCACCATGTCTGTTATTAGTGCTGTCTGTCGAGTCTTCCTCTTTAACAAAGAAAGCTGTTTTTTGGGGGCATATGATGTAGTAACAGAAAGTACCAGGACATTGCGTTGTCAATGTGAAGTACATAAGTCGAACTGGACAACACAATGTGTCCAGATAAACTCAGATTCATGAGTATTGGTTGTGGACAAAGCCTATGCGTTTTTGATCACTGCACTGAGTGAATATTTAACTGTTTTAAGTTTGTTTTACTTAAACAAACTTACTTACTGTTTTACTGTCAGTGGTCTGGGAAAATATTAAATCTGCAAAAGTAATAATATCTGCAATATTACAGAGACAAATTTAAAAGTAACTAGAATAGATAAACAAGTGGAAATGGAGGAATTTCTCAAAACAGATGTAAAAGACACTAAAGCAGCAGATTCAAAATGTTTCTCTTTTGCCTGTTACCCAAACATCACACAGATGTCTCGTTCATATTTTCTGCTGGGCCCGTCTTTAGAATGCATGTCTTTAAAAAACAACAACGCTACTTGGGATTTTGCCAGTCAACCCTGGAACAAATTTGTTGCTGTTCCTCTCGTTCTCCCCTCCCCCTTTCATGAACTTCTCTGACCCTGAGGGCGAGATGCAGACGGATATCAACGTGCCTATCCCAAAACATGACCCAGGCACATGGTTGTCTGACAGAAGATCAAAGGTCAAGTCAGTAAAATATGACAAAAACTAGCTCAGCCTTTGCACTTTCATAGCCTGAGGAAGGAGAGAGGACGTGTCAGTTTCTGTTCAACTCGGAGTGTGCACTTGAATTTGGTGAGAAGCATGGAAAAGAAAAATCACTTATCAAGGATTTTCTGTTTATCTTTGTTTACATACAAAACAAACGACATAAATAATATGTGTACTTCATAGCTCGCTTGTTTGTTAACAAGAGGCATTTAGATT
Organism: Symphodus melops; assembly: GCF_947650265.1. Classification (NCBI taxonomy): domain Eukaryota; kingdom Metazoa; phylum Chordata; class Actinopteri; order Labriformes; family Labridae; genus Symphodus; species Symphodus melops. Next base: position 12,353,684 of record NC_136697.1, read on the forward strand.
AATTTTTAGCACTGAGTTTAATTTCATGTTTGAGCAGCTGTTGATGCTCATAAGCCACGAAACACTGAATACCAATGCATGCATGTTTTAAAAATGGGGATCTTTGAACTGCGCTCCTACAGTGTGTGTGGGACTTACTGAAAAGTACATCTTTACCGCAGGCGTTTTGTCATCGTTTCATAGTAATGTTGAATTCCACCCGACCCTGAATATACCGTGATGTCAAACTGTCAATCATTTTGTTCAACAAAACAAGTAAGCTGTGTGTAAACATAAACACTTTAAAAACTAATAGGTGGAAATGTACAACTTGCTGATATTTTAAAAATGTTATCAAAAAGAGATAACTTGTAAAAAAGAAGTACTGTCCTTTTTGACACTGAAAAAAATGGCCTAAACACACAAAACAGCCCTCATAATGAAGCCAAACTGCATCAGATGGCAACCCGTACAACTGATAGCATTTTGGTTAAAGTCATTTTCATCCCTGCTATTTTTTATGAGGAAATTCTCTGGCATATATTTTTAAACAGCCACTGAAACCTAAAGTTATCAGTATAGATTGCCCGCTGACACATCTCAACTCTGTCTCAGTATTTCAGAATAAATAACATCTGTATGTCCTCTGATGTGGCGAAATAAGGCCCTAAGATGAGTTTCATATGCAAACTGTTTGCTGCCTCGCCATCAAACAGGAACTTTGCTCTTCATGACTTTCATGTCTGTGGTTTCCCAACTGGGCTCAGCGACAGAGAGAGAGAGGATGAGCCTCTGCAGTTTCATGTCAGACAATCGAGTTTCCTCTCAAAGCTTGTGACGTAATCCGAAAGAGCCAAAAAAAAACTTACTTTAAAGGTCACATATCATACTCATTTTCAACCAGTTTGAATAAGTCTCAGTGCTCCTCCAAAGAATGTCTGTAAAGTTTCTTGTTAAAAAAAAATTAGAATGTGCTGTTTCTGTGTCTGTAGCTTTTAAAGCAAATAAGATGTGTCTGATAATACCCCAAGGGCTTGGGTGGTTTGGGCTTTCTCGCTCCATGTTCTATTGTTTACAGTGAGAAGGCGGACTCTGAGGGCAGAACAAACACCTGGCTGTGGGAGTGTAAAAACACATTTTCTGAAAAGGGAGAAGGCAAAAGACAGAGTGGATACACTTATCTCATAAGTATCCATCACTTTTTTTCTTCCTAGCTTGAGATTTTGAAGTTGTGGAAAGGAAGATAGCATATCTATTGAGCTACAGTTAAAGCTTTTTTAGGCCATAGGACTACTGTCCCTGTCCCATTACACAAACATTAGGGGAACATCGATTTATTGTCAGATTCCTTTAAGGCCTTTTTGTCTACTTACTATTGGACATTTCCTATTATGTCACATACCAAACAACTGACAAGTCAGCAAGAAGCAAACTCATATGAAAACATGGACAACACAGCTCTATACATTTCGTACCTCTTTACTCTAGCAGTCTTTGTGTTGTTACTGTTGACTTGTTTTGTCTTCTTCTGTCTTCTAAGCATTTAAGCTGTTCAAGTTCTGAGTCAAAGCACATAGCAGAAACTTTGGAGCAAATGCATAATGCCTTGGCCAGTTTGGGGCCAATTGAGGTGTATGCATACAAGAAAAAATCAACTACCAACCGCATTATCTGACTTTAAGATTAACTTTGAGAAATACAATTTCTTATGGTTTTCAGGAGTGCATGTGGTGCAACACTGACTCTGTACAGACAGCTCCTGGCGGCATTTATTGAAACAAAAAGTAGGCCAAACTTTCAAAGTTTCCTAACGTCGCTGAATTCATTAATCCCCAATTTTGGATCATATCATTGGGTTTTGGTCATTTGAGGACTCAAGTCCCTCGTGTTCCAGCCCTGTATAAAGAGGCAAACACATGAATGGTAGCTTTGTTGCACTAAAGCAAAGAATGCATCCTCAGTTATAAGTGGCCAAATGGATTGTACATGCAGAAAAAAAGGAACATCTGTAAGAAGCAATCAGTGCATCCAGACATATGAACAGGAATCAGTCACTGTGTGTGGCCTGGAAGGCAAGCAAATACTTTGAGGGTGTTAATTTAAAAAGACAGACAGAGACTATTTACCATTAATACTTAGTGCAACAACAAGTTGTGGCCCACCTTTTCAATTCTTTTTAGGTTTTTACTTTACTTTTTGTTGTTGTAGAATTGTCATTTATCACTTATATTATAACAATTGTACTAATTTAACTAACTTTTTGTGCATGTAGGACATAGGAATCTATGTGCAGAGTTAATTTAAACATAATGCAACACTCAAAGTACCCGTCTGTGGAAAAGTACCAGGGCTCACCGTGTCACCATGATGGATCCCCCTGTTGTTTTACAGCAAAGCTTCTGAGAGGGTGGTGGATGGGGGGTAGGAGGCATGGCTGCCCAGGAACAGGAGTTGTGGTGTGTTTGTAATGTAATCCCGGGTGCCTCTTCTGAAAATGCCCCTTTAGGATAGTTGGGAAAATTTGGTCGCGGAAAAAGAACGGAAAACTGTTTTTTAGCTCAACAGTTTCCTGCAGGGTGCCCTAAACGCATTACAGACACAAAACAGAGAAAAGGCTCCCATAGAGCAATGTGAGTATCAATACATTGGCAAGTTAATGAAAAGATTGATTGTCAACATAAATGTGCACGACAGGATACAAGGTTTTCTGTAGGTTTTATGTTTCCAGTTTTTTGCTGAATGCACCCCTGGGTCCCACTTCTACACTTTTTGATTTAATATTGTGATCAAATCTCCATAAGCCCTTGCAGTTCTCCAAAGTATCCCTGGTGGTAACAGAACACCCTGCGCTCATGAACTGAAGGGCTATTTGTTTGTATAACTGTGTTTGATATTATGCAACATGAAATGCCTTTTCAAAACAAAAAAGTACCCCTTTTATTGACTGCAGCTCCAATATATTTCATGAGAAAAACACTGCTTGGGCTTTTCCAGCCAACTCCAGAAAAACATTGGAGTTGTTCCTCTCAATCTCTCCATACCGATTTCACCAGAATAAGAATTAATCCCAGGAGAAAATGTGGTTGTTTGGTCAAGAATTCCAGGTTTCGAATTAAACTGTAATTCATCAAGTGTATTTTATTTATTTATCTATTTTTTATATGCTGAAATCTTAAAAGAAAAAAGTAAGATGGGTGGAGAGGGTATAATCTGCAGCTGAAGGCCAGAGTTGGAGTTAAACCATCAGAGTGCACAAGATATTACAAACATGGCACATTTTTGAGTATAATTTTTGGGCTGCAGCTGCTCATGTGCAATACATCATGTTGTGGACGCGTCTAAAAAAACCAGCATGTCTGTCAGTGAAGCACATATTGAGAAATGTATTGCTTTTAATGGCTTGATAAACCAGCAACATTCACATCGACAATAAGAGGAATTTCCCTTTAATGTCAAATTGACATGGCTTTTTTAACACAGCGCAAAAAAGATGCATTTTCAGTAGGCTTGGCAAAAACATGGGTTTGTAGTTTTGATGATATTTCAGGTGTGTTTAGGAGTGCCAAGAGACTGCTTCCCTTTTAATATATTGACCTTCACAGAAAAAGCATTGTACTCCCTGCACAATAATTATTGTATTTTTTATTGTGCCTCTATATGAGAAAAATGAAACCACCCTTTTTTGTGTAAATATAGATGCTCCCCTTTGAGACCTACTGTAGTAGATTGTTTTAGATTGCCTATTTATGGCGGGACTAATACATGCCTGCTAGGATCATTAAAGCATGTTATAAGAACAGTTTGTTGACCACTTATCATCTACAGGTTGCACAGCTTTGCTAAAGTTATATTAAGTGAGTGCACCTGAACCTGCAGAGTGGTTGCTGACGTTTAAGGTCTAATGATCAGGCTCATAGTGAACAGAGAGCTTCATTAATAATTACGGTTTAGTTGCAGGGTTAAGTCACTGATGGCTCGTCATGAGACTGAAATGCTTATCATCTGCTAATTTAGATGTGACGTGTGAATATTGTAACTCCAGTAACCTTTAAAAAATGTATAGGTTAATCTTGTCTCATATTGGTACAGTGGTATAAATCCGACAGTCTAAGTGGAGCTGGCAGCAGGACTGAAGATGCCAGAGGTCTGCATACTTCAGAGAGGGAAACAGGGAACACAGAGCCCTGAGGACAGAGAACAATGTGACTAGTTTGCTGAGGTTATACAACTGACATTTTCACCTCTTTTTTTGTGTTTTTTTGCAAGGCAAAGACAAATGCTGCAGATCATTTCAACTTAGGGAATGTATAAAAATGATAGTGGTTCCTGACAGAAACGGGGCAACTTGCTCCACTTATTTATTTTGCCCTATATCACAATGAAAACAAAGGAAAAGTCATTTCTAAGAAGGGGCATTTTAATGTAAACACTTTCATATGCGCCTGGTTATCGCTCCCTTTATTGCTTACATCAGCTTATACCTCATGTTCTCTGGTCTCACTTATGTTGTTGGTTTCTTATGATGGGTTTTGTTCATTGTTGTGCAAATTATGTCAGTTGTGTTTTTGTTGTTTGTGTTCTCGTTTGTTGTTTGGATTCCAGTTCAGTGTTCTTATGTTTCTGTATGTATGTAATTAGATACCAAAGTGAGCCTCATGTAACATGTGGCACTTCTAACTTCACTAAATATATTATAATAAAACAAGACGACTTCTTTCCAAAGTCCTTCTTTCAGCAACAAGAACATAAAAATGTTTCTGTTATCCTCTCCTGTGTTTCAAAACATAAATCAAATCCACCTTGCTCTCTGCATTAAAAAAAGTAAGTGGACAACAAAGTTATTTGCTATAAACATTTGCAAGTGCTTCACATATGGTAGCTCCTGTTGATTGCAGATGTTTGATAGAAATAGCAAATTACAAGACCAAGTGATTACCAGTAAATGATCAACTTTTCTTTTGAAATTCAGAGGAAAGGGAAGGAGAAAATACAATTAAATCGCATCATAACTGTAGTACTAAACTAATCGTCCTTAATTTTTTGTTAGACATTTACACTCTCAGCTTTCTCTCGTACTGGAAACTTCTCCTCACAAGCAAAACCTTCCTTACAGCATGTTCTTGTTACAGATCCGACCTCGACCTCTAGCAGGGGTTTGCATTAAAAAAGCATATCCAACACCCTGCCGTAAGTATGCAAGCTATGCAGTGACTGCCATCGGACGTAGAAGGAAAACGGCTCTGTTACGCCTATAGTGCATTATCCTCTCACTATAGACCATTTGGAATCTTTGGGGGTTTTTTCCAGCCTTTTAAGCTGCTTCAACAACCTGTGATTTATGCTCTAAGAGAGAAACATCTGCCGTCCAAAAAAACCTGTGAGGAGGGCCCTCATGGCCAAGTAGTTTGGTCATGCGCCCCATGTTCAGATGCCATAGTTTTCCAAGTACTGTGCTCCAACACAAAGGCAGAAATAAACACAAAAAATACATCTAAAAAAATAAACAGATGGGGGAACAAATAAAGCACCATGGTATGGGTTTGCAGTCAGAGTTTTTTTTTTTTTTTTTTACTGTTTACGGTTGCTAAGATAATAAGCCAGCTGAAAATGTCTGGCCCTCTCAGCAGGGTTCACATGGCTCCTCTTTACTGTGACAGCTAAAAGATATGTGCTGTTTGTTTCAGGAATGCATGGTGAACGTCACTCACAGCAGATGTTGTGCTTTTATCATATTGCAGCAAGGCGTTTGATGTTTTACTGCTTGGATTCCTCCCCAGACCCTGAATGCTTTTGTTCTTCAATGTTTTCAGTTGTTTCGAGAAACAGCAGAAAGTAGTTTGCTTTTTAAAGATGTACTTTGATACGAAAAGCAATAATATGTTACGTTGTCATGCAAACCTTAATCCATTTGCAATAAATTGTTGCTGTTCAAATTTTTATTAATGTTTAACGTCCACATTTATCTAAAGAATTAATATCAGAAAATAAGTTCTATTACATTTAGGGTTTTATTACGTATCTTTCAAGCAATTTTGGAATTAGTTTTTGCCAACTCAATTCCTTTGACCTCATTTGCTCTAAAGAGACAAGACGGGTTGACCCTGTTGTCCTCCCTTTGTTCAGCTGACACATCTGTATCATGTGTAATGTAATGTAACTCGTAAAAGTGATGGGAAACAAAGAGTGTCCTGTTTCTACTCAGGCTCTCATTGGCTGTAGTAGCCTAAGAACAGTGGATGAAAGGTCATGATTGGTCGAATGAGGTGTAAATTGAAAGGTCAGAGTTTACAGCAGCTAAATTGTGATCCATGGATCTTTATGGATGTAATGCATTTGGATTACATTTTTTACTGGATTTGGATTGTGAAGATTTTTGCCATTGCAGTGGGAGGGTTAAAAAATGAATCAGAAAGACGTATTTGTTTGTTGGTGTTCTGACAGATGGGTAGCTTGTGTCTACAGTTTTGGTTGGAGCTTGAAATGGTTATATTAACAAGTATGTAAAAAGCTGTAATAATGAGAAAACACTGCAGAGGGGGAGGTGATAGGCCTATATTGACAAAGTTTCTACTATTTGCACATTTTCAGTTCAGACGTGTGTAATTTGAGTTATGTAAGTCATCATAAGAATTCCAAACTATTGTCATTGAAAAAAAGCTGATGTTTGTTGTTTTTTGTACAACACCTGTCAACGTAGCAAAATTTGATCTTTAGATATCAAAATTAACTGTCAACTGAATTAGAGCATATTTGTTAACAGATTAATGCTTTACAGACTTCAACAACAACATGTTTGATTAAATATACCAATCTCTAGTAACACTTTACAAAAAGGTACACAAGATTGTGCACAGTAGGCCTAAGCATTGAATGAGGAAAGATCTCCTAGGTAATCACGAGTTAGTGTAGGTTGAGACTGATTCCTCTTAAAATGTTTTAGACTAGCTAATGATTAATTAATAGAGATCAACTGAAATGATAGTGTGATGTGATCAAAGGAGATAACTTTTGTCTATAGAATAATCTGAGGATGTTAACATGTTCTGAAGATCAACAGGCCTCCACTGTGGTAAGTGTTGTGTCCTCAAGGTGACAAGATTCATGGTTGAATCCCCTATCAGCCAGGTCCTTTATGTCCTCCGTGTGCATGCGTCGACGTACCCCACCATCTCACCCAAAGAGGATAAATAATAGCGGACAAAGCCTAAATAATGTAACCCATTGGTCAATGAAGGGGGCTTTGGGAGCTCGTTGATTCTGGTTGTTGTGCTGGAAATGCTGTTGACTATATTCTGCTCTCTGGTTTTATTGTTCATTGCCATACTAAGTCCATCCTCTATGCATGCTCACTCATTTTCCTGTAATCACTATCTGGTCTTATCTATCCATTTAGCAATGTTGCGTGTGACCCTCCATATCCCCTTCACCATCAACCTTTTGAAGTTTCATCACCTTCTTAATCCCATCAGATTACAGCGTGCACCATCGTCAGGTCAACTCGATTCTTCACAGTTTTATCTTCAGCAGTTTCGGTCATCCCCATTCTTCAGTTAGATCAGCTTTTCATCCCATGAGCCTCCAAAGACATAATCAATCATCAGCCCCAGTCTTCAAAGTTTAATCAGCCCAGACAGCATCGTCCACTTTGGCCTCCACCACTAGTGTCTGGACCCAATGGGGTCTTGACATCTTGGACCTCCCTTTCTCCCAGTAGAATTCAAGCACCAAAGATTATCTGACAATATTTCAATATCACAAAAGAATAAAGAATCTTTATTTTTGAATCATTTACTTCTCTCTTCCAATTGTACTATAGTCAACATAAATACAGGCAAATAGCCTCCTGACAAACAGCTACTCAGCACCAGCCTGTCAGTCAGGTTGCCCATACACTTGGTGCTGATAAACACATGAGCCATTGAGACCAATTTCCTTTTTTGTACTATCCTGTAAACATGTTTCTCTGCTGTAACAACTGGTATTTTTGAATGGGTGAGTATATGACTTCTGGGGCTTCTGCAGCCAACCTGGACAGTCGATGAATTACAGGTTGCTGCATTTCTGCATTGGCTTGATTTTTAAATGCTGGATGTCACTGCTTGCTCCCATCCGATGACAATTGGGATCTGTCCCAAAAATGATTCCAAAAACAAGAGGCCGTAATGTTCTAACAATGTCGTCCATTAACATTTCCAGAAAGTTTTCTGCAATAATTTTTAGAGAAAATTAAAAAATATCCTCAAACATCAAATTTCAAGAACATCCTCTGTAATGTTTTGGTTTTTTGAAAAAAAAAAAAAAAAAAAGGCTTGTTTGGAAGCTCGTTACTGGAAATAATCCAAAAACTTTGCAAGAAGTAAAGGCTAAGCAACATTTAGTGTACCTTAAAGTGTGAAATTAAAGTGATACCAGAATATATATTTCAAAAACACTTGTCTTAAATCAACATGTGTTTTTAGGTGCACTACAATTCCCAACATTATTGGTGATATATGTATTTAAGCTCTTCAACTGAAACAAGCAACTCGTGCATTTTTCACAAACTTTCATTAGATCTCCAGGCTTGAAATTGATTTGCAGTGATGTGGTGAGTTGACTCACTCGAAAAGTTAATACAACAAACCCAGAATAATGAATAATGAGGTTCATGTGATCTTTGGAAACCTGAAAAGAGTTAAACCATGTAAAACAACATGGTGCTTTGAGGAATTGGATCCTTGCAACCAAAAACCTCAAAGAAGCAAAGCTCAAGCCAAAATATTCCGTTTGTACAGCAGAAACAGGCTGTGGTTTTAAAGTTGCGGTTCAGAAGGCTTGGTCCATTAAGTTATTGTTTAGTCTGACATGAAATGAACTTTTCTCAGTTTTAGTCTAATCTTTACCTGGTTGAAATCAATAATTAACTTAACCGTGTGTCAAAACAAATGTTCGTTCTTGCGTCAGAGTTGTCTGGTCGTAAGGTAGCTTGACCTTGTGTCCTATAACCTTTTGTTTGGTCCACACTGCTGCTTCTGCAACCAAAGTATTTTTATTCCTCTGTGAAGTCACTCCAGGGTACTTCGTAGTCACATTTACTGATCATTGTATTTTTTGGTTGCTTTGAAAATTTGCCTTCTTGTTGTAGTTTATTGTAGTGTATACACACTTTTATCTTTGCTCTATAGACGGCCTTGTTTCTGATTATATGTTCTCTGTTTGCCTTGTGTCAACTGTGGCTCACATTCCCCCCACCATTCAGGGTCAAACTATACACTGAGATGGTAAATCCAGTTTGTGGAGAGTGACATAAAATATGATCACATGTCCAAAGTGCAGCCGTGTTTTGTACTAGACTGCTAAACAGAAGAACTCTAAACTTGTAACAGAGGTTTTTATGAGTTGGAAATTGTATTTATTTTGAAGACAGTTGATACTGCATTGTTTTTGCCCATAAATTGATGAAAATAGCAAAACAAATATCTGGTATTTTAAGAGGAAGGAGGTAAAATCATCTGGGTGCAGCCTTGTCACAAACATACCTTTCAAACAGGGGTCAAAGGATTGAATTCCAGGTCATCTCTTTGGTTTCACAAGACTCACCAAGGCACAACAAGTGTTACCCGAGCTGGAGGTAAACAACTGCAACGATGGTAAGGTGTGAAAGGAGGACAGTGATGAACATGGGACACATCATCAGAGGTTATTTTGGAACCAGCTATGTGGTAAGAGGAGGGGTCGCTGCCACCGCCCTGCATTTGACACCTGCACGTGGCAGATTTCCAGGACCAGTCAGTGTCCTCTGCCTGGATCAGCTTGCCGTGAGGTGCAGGGACACGGTGAGAGAGCGATGAAAGAAGGGAAACATAATAAATTCACACGTCTGCTGAATTTGGCTGTAATCTAAAGTGCTAAGTACTGAATCCACAAACTGGTTAATTACTGAAGGCGTCAATAAAGCTGCAAATTCCCTTGTTTGCCTGTTAATTCCTAACACCACATAAAATAAGAAGTGTATTCCAAAAAGGTTATTCCTCTAATACTGGGGTTATTGTTATAATGTTGTAAAATAACAACTTTCCAGCATTTTTCAATTGTTTCTGGACATGTAAGCAGCTTAAAGACGGCGTCACTACAAACAGTGGTCGATCATTTCTGGGGATTATTTAGGTCTTTCTTCTAGGATTTGATTCACGTCCTGTGAGACCTGCGAGAGCTGATGATCCTTAACCAGGTCGGAGAGTTCACACACAGTTCACAGTCCACCACAGGAGATCTGGGTGGATTCAGAGATCACATTCCTGTGCCAGGGCATGGCAAAGGATGGAAACCATCACACACAGCTCTGCTTTGTTTGTTCATTTGCTTGACAAGAAAACTTTAGTTTCTAGTTGCATTTCCACTGGCTGTATAGATATTTTAAATTCTAGATGTACCAGAGAATGCTTTCAATAGTAATGGCTACTTCTGACATGTGGAGAAGTAGATTTAAGAAAAAAGGATGAGAGAAGAAGGAGAAAAGGAAAAAAAACATGTTGTTTAGGGAGTCAGGATCTGGGGAAAACAAACTCCACAAAACGGCCCTTAAACATGCAGATTTAAATTGTATCAGAGGAAAAATCAGACATTTTTCTTACTATTCTTCAACTGTCAAATTGTGTTGTTAAGATATGAAGAGCGAGATTTGATAGACGACATGCAGCTGTTGTTGCTCAATGTTTGAATTTGCATAACTGAAAACTCTGCAAAACTATTTCATTTCTTTCCAATGTTTTTCATTTTCAAACAAAAGTCGCATGTAGCTTTAAACCCAAATGAACATCACAGCAGAGAGTGAAACATTGACAGTAGTTTGACATCACATAAAAGTTATTACTGCTGCACAACTTATGACTTAGATGTTGGAGCTGCATTCTGTCCAAGATCCTCAGTGGAGACCAAGACAAATATTATTTTCAGTTTGTAGCTCCCAACTCTCAAGCCAGTGAATTGTTTACCAGACTGCGAGCTAAATCTCTTAATCTGTTTTTTGAAAGCAAATGAAACAAGCCTACAAACACAAACATGATTGTGTATTGCAGCTGATAACTGAAGTGCCTGCAAATTTATGTGTATCAAAAATGTAACTTTAATATTGAATTATTTTTTAGGTTTTCATGTTTTGTCTCAAACTCTTTTTGTATTTTAACCATGTTCTACTCTGCTACAGTACTTAAGTATATTTTGCAGTATCAGTGCTTATGTTTTTAAATTTCTTTCCCAACATTTGGTTGAGAAATAATGTATAGATTTTGGATTATTTTAATTTAATTTAATTTGTTTTAAATATAGCAATACATAAATACGTAGAGGCTAAAAAAAACTGAGGGAGGGCATTGTATTTTAGATGCTGTAAAAACCTTGTTAAAATATCACAGAAAAACCTGCAAGAAAACAGGGGAAGGAGAGGGCTAAGGAAAAGAAGCAAAGTAAATGAAGTGCAAATGTGGATTAAGGATTTTAAAGCTCCTCTTTTCCTTTTAGTCGTGTCAGACTCTGCATGTCAAACACACCAACTATATGAGCAGAAAACCACTTGCAGATGACTGTCGATGTATGATGGAGGTAGAGACCAAAAGGCATCAGCACCAGTTACTACAGTTAAAAATAATTAAAATGCAGTGACCACAGTGACGAAAACAAACTGGTCGACGAAGTTCTGAGTTGGAACATTTCAATCACGATACATCTGCTATGATATAACATACACAATATGGACATAATAACATGGGGTCATTAAGTTTTGAAGACTGCCGTTTTCCTCAAATAAAATTTTCAAGGTGGTTTAAAATTCAAATGAAAGTTAATTGACAAAATACTGACCACGTTCTTTTTGATTTACATAATTTACTTGTACTTTTACATTAAATATTGGAAAAATCTGGTACTTTTTCTCAAGTCATATTGGACTCATTGCTTCCAAAGTTATTTTTCTATTATGATAGATGTACTTTTACCCATCGATCACCCACCACTGACAATTATATCTTAAAACATAAGATTTTACATACCTTTTGTTATTTACTTTTGAAAAGATGTGACTGTATGCTTTCTTCAGACAAAACTAATTCTGTTTTTGATCTTGACTGTGGAAATTGCTGTTTGTCATTGATTTTACAAGAGTAAAATATTAACCCAATAAGTATAACTCTGTAAGTTTTGCTTCATAATCCTAAAACAGTGTAGTAATCCTAAAACAGTGTAGTAATTATCAATAAACACATTGAGCATCATTAGCTTCGTTTTGCTTCCAGTTTACCGTGGCATCATTGTGACACGGGCCCTAAAAAGTTTTATATTTAATGGATAACTAAACCTCTTTAATTGTTTCTTGAAAATATGTTCAGTTTTAAATTGGCTATCTATAAAATCTATGCAATTATATACAGTTGTTATTGATCTTTGGCTAAGCTACAAGCATGTTTACGCTTTGTAAGTAATGATGTCATTGTCTGCAACCGGATTCAAATACTGAAACCATCACATCTCACCAGGCCTGCACAGTTTCAGTAACCCCGCCTCAAAAGAGAGCCGTTGGCTTTGTACCTAGAATGATTGCTAGGATTTTAAACTCCGACTAGTGTGTGTGTGTGATTGTGATTGTGTTTGTGAGTGTGTGTGTGTGTGTGTGTGTGTGTGTGTGTGTGTGTGTGTGTGCGAGTGTGTGTGTGTGTGGTCTTTTAATGTGATATCTCCACTGGCTCTGACAAACCAGCAGGAAAGACTGCCAGCACAGCAGTCACTGCTTTGATTTTTCTGTCAACGATGAATCACTGTCTGATGAACACTTAGTGACCCGCAGCTTAAAGGCCAAGATTAGCTCTCTCCGGTCCATAATCGATGCTGGAACTTGAACATCCTGCTGTTTACCTGAGCTCACTCCCTTGATCATACTTTTTGAGTCACAGCACAGAGACACAAGTAGAAAGTAACAAACAACATCATTCTGAGACAACTGTACACTAATGGAATACCTCAATGCGTTTGGATTTAAACACATTTGCCTTCTTGCTGAGAGCTTGGTGGGAAGATCTATGTTGATTATTTCTGTCTTATCTGAAGGCCTATTAAGTAGGTTCCACCTGGGATCACGAGACAAAAAAGGCAAAGATTCAAAAGCAAAAGAAATCCATAAACAGCTTGACCATATTTTAATAAAAGATTATTAATTGATTGATTCCAGATTTACACTGATTAACTTTGACTGTGGTTTATATGTGATAAATGTCAGGCTTCATATCGGTGTAAACATTACTTTATTGTCCCAAATGTTTTTTGCTTGGACAGGAACAATGAAAACTTAGCTCAACAATTCAACAGAAACAAATCGTTTTGCGTGAATGATGCAGTGAACATCGCGGCCCGTGGTGACCTGAATTAACAGTTTTTTCCATGTTCAGAATTTTTCTAAATTCAAAGCATAGCCTTTCTATCACCAGTGTGCATGAATATTATGAACGCACCAATATTTTGTCTTTCTAAAATCAGCATCTGTTGAGTAATAAAGTAAATTCAAGAAAATCTGAAGTGTTCCTGTTAGACACTACCAGTGCCTTGTCGAGTCCTCTCCTCCTTCGTTCCTTTGTTTGCGAGCTACAGAAAGGAAAATAGAAACGATGCCTCTGTACTGCGTCGCTCATGGGCTGTTTGGACACTCAAAGAGGAAACAATCCAATCATGCTTATTATGTCGCTGACGTTAGCTTGCATACTGTGTGATTAACAATTTCGACGACTTACAATACATCCTGATTATTATGCACTATTTGTACAGGCATCTGTGTTATTTTTGTGTGTGTTGTTTTTGTTGAGTATCTTGTATTAAGCTTTCATGCTCACAAAATGAGTTAAATAGATGAAAGTATTATAAATAAAGATTTTGACATGGACAAAATATAAACATCTTTCCCAAAATGCTGATTGTTTTGTTAAATAAACAAACTACTTATCCTGGATGATCTTTTTGGGATTGTCTTTTGTCATCTTTGCATGCTGGAGATAAGTAGTATCAACTGAAGATCTCTTCAGATGTATACTAGGATTGGAAGGAGTCCAATAAAAGCACAAACTAGAATAGTACATTCTGGCAAGTTGACTATAATAACAGCAGCAGGGCGCTCACAGCTTCCTGTTGTCATCTCCTCCTACTTTCTGCCTGTCCTCTAAGTGACACTCGGATGTTCCTTGCAAATTGAATCAGATAAGAACACTGTGTACTCACTGTGCTTGAATCTGGATGCTACAGTATAAGCTTCCCATGACTACTGTGAGACTTAATGCAATTGATTTTTTTTTTTTTTATCAGGAGTGTTCTTTTCATTAGCAGCAGCCTTCTTTGGGTCTGTGTGATCACAGAACAACATCAGTGCTGTTCCCTTGCGTGACTCTATGGGAAGGATTGATTTAAACAATTATGTATGAAGACTTCAGTGTGTCATTTGTTTCATTTTCTATGGAATATCAGCAGAATGAAGGAAAATGAAGGTAAACAAACAACAGTGAACAAATATGACTATTGACCCGTGTGAAAGTGTGCAGCATCAGCCTCAGATGATGCAAAAATAATCATTCGCTGTTTTGGTAAGAAAGAATGAAACTACATCAGTAGTTCTTCATGTTTTCGACCACTGAAGTTACAGACCTATTGCAGATCAGAGGGAGGGACCTCACTCCCTGAGTTAAAACTTAAAGTCCGCCATCTTGCTTGGAAGCTACGATGCTAACAGGCTCGAAGGAGAAAGTTGATAAGGCCCGAGAATGGCGAAAAAAGTATGCTTCAACGTCAAACTAATATGGATGAAGGGAATTTTGAAGGTCTTGTGCTCGAATCAAATGTTCATGACTATCTCTTCGAGCCGTCACATAGAGGTGAGCTGGCTGCTGCAGACGGACATGTTGTTGTAAATGTCTGTAAAGTCGTTCTTCCAACTTCAGTGTGTTCACGACTTTGGACTTCAGTGTTGTAATAACAGAACAAAAAAAAGTGAATGCTATGGCAAAGATCAGTGAAATGTTTCTGTCAAAAGTTACATTTGCGCAAAAATGTTATGTGTAATACATGCACCATAAAATCTTTATCTTATGGAGTTGTTGTCTTTCACCACATGAGCCAAAAAGACATTTTCTGCCTTTGCTCGGTCAAGAAGGCACCAACTTCAAAAAATCTGTCACATTTCTACATGGCCCAAATTTGTGGCCCTTACACTGATCGTAGCACAACATGCTGCAGATGTCTTCACAAAGAAGCTCAGGCAAGGTACAGTTAGGTAATTGTTTCTCTTAGACAGACAGACAGACAGACAGACAGACAGACAGACAGACAGATAGACAGATAGATAGATAGATAGATAGATAGATAGATAGATAGATAGATAGATAGATAGATAGATAGATAGGGCAAGTCAGATCATTACAGGCACCATTCAATCCATTGTTTGCTAACCAGTTTGTTCACTGCGTTTCGATTGCATATGCATGGATTTTTACCTCAGACACCTCATCTGTTTTCATTTTACAACACTCAGACGTCTTTGGACTAAAACTAAAGTAGGTTCTTGTTTGTTATCCTTTATATTTAAACATTCTGCTCTTAAAAAATATAAAACATTGTTTAAGAAACATTTTGTCAAATACCTCTGATATGATATAAAACATTTTAACATTTTTCTCTTTTAAAATAAGAATCAAGGAGAACTGCCATATGCCTTATCTCACTTTAGGCTCACTTTAGGCTAAGGCACTACTGGTGGTGCTTTGTCAGCTGTCTGAAAGGGAACTTTAAATAAAAGTTTGAAATGCACACCTTTAAAAGCTATATCATGAATATTTTATGTGTGTTACTCTGGAGGAAGAGAAGTGTTTTCATAACAGGGGAAAATGAAAATCTAAAAGTAGGTCATCAGTAATGAAGAGACACACACTAGTTTAATTGACTGAATTTCAGTTTCTTGCAAAGGAAGAAAAAAATCTAATTATGGTCCTGAGGACTCCTTCTGTTGGCACTTATAAAGGCAGCCTATAACAACTTGTTATTTTTTATTTAACCTTTATTTAACCAGGAAGAGAAACTCATTAAGATTAAAAATCTCTTTTTTAAGAGTGTCCTGGACATAACAAGCAGCAACACAAGTAACAGAGTTTCAGACAGACAGTGAGCAGCCAAACATAGAAATACATCAAATACATCACAAATAAATCCTTGGGCAAAGGAAAGACACAGGCCTCTGCCTGCACACACTAGGTTCTGTTTGTGAGGTAATTTGAGAAATGGTTAACTGAGTGATTGGACAATCCTGCTTTAGTCAGTCTTTGTTTAAGTACTGTATGGTGCATAGTATTAAAGTCTTTTTAATTAAGGTCTTGAAAAAGTGCTGCACAATGGTGCTTGTGATCAATACTTTCAATAAAATAATTCAAATTGTTAAGAGCTGCTGACGATGTGCTGTGTCGTTTTCTAAAACCAGATTGAAAGTCAGAAGTGGGTATCCTTATCTTTCAGTTATTATACATTTTAAAGAGATTTGTTGACACAGCTGTGATTTGTGACTGTATTGAAAAGATGAAAAGCAAACACAAACATTTATATTTTTTATGTTACTCTTTTTTCCTTGAGCCTTTTTATACTTTCAATAGAAATTAGCCTGGCACTTCTGGCAGATTTTTCTTCTTCTCTTAAACCCTCCTAAATCTGAGAAAATGTCATGTTTTTAATTTGGTCGTAAATAAATATAAGGGCCTTAATCTATGGCTTGAATCCCTATTAGGCAGAGTATGCTATTTCTAACTGTAAATAGACATATAGATTTAAAAAAAAAAAAAAAAAATCTAATTGTTAAATACGCGTCAGCTGAACAGAATCACCTTATGAGCCTATCTGTACTGTATTGTATTATTCTCCTAATGTTTTCATCGTTCTAATACCACTTAACATGTTGAAGAGGATTATATTTCCATCTCATAAGAAGAGGCAGCAACTTTTTGAGGTTTCTTATTTAAAGTCACATACCATACGTAGATATAGGCTCTAAATATAGTGCGAACATTTTTCATTGACATTACCAATTTTGAAAAGGACATGAAAAACATCCTCCTCGGGTCAGATTAATTTCTTTACCACAAACAACGTTCATGTTTCTAACACTGTTAACTTGGATTTGCTGTTTTGATTAACCATTACTCTGAGTTAAAGCCAGACAAATTACATAACTCTCAGCAAAGTACCACCAAAAATCATCTAATGACAAGGTTCAATCAGCCAAAGTACAAAATAAAAAAATGTACTTGGTTTTAAAAGAGAGATTGAGGTCATATCCAGGATCTATATTGGACCCAAAGCTTAAAGAGACCCCTTATATTTGGAGTTTCATGCTGTGTAGAGAAATCAAATACTCTTGCTTGAAGCAATACCAATCATTTGTCCCTGCTGCATCTTAACAACAGAACAATGAAATCAGGATCATTATTATTAAAGAACAAATGAATTTTTCATGATCAAAATCATGTATATGCAATAAACCAGCAATGGAAGTGACACACTACAAAGACAAGTTTTAAACTCTCAAGCCGACAGCCACTGCAAGCAGTGAAGTCACTGTGAGAAACAGTGAATTATTTTTGGCTGTTCAAGTCTTAAGATCAGAGCCATGTGTCCACCACGTGGAGGTTTAACTGGATTTGTTTATGGAGACACTTTTCAGAGACTTTCTCAGGCCAACAGATAGAGGGGCAAGATTGGATCCATCTCACATTGATTAAGGCTTCATATTTAACTGTTTCCTGTTCTGCATTTGAACATTAACATTTTGGCATCTGTGCAGCCCATAGAGTCATATCAGTTTTACAATTTACATTCAAACATCATAAGATAGATCATCTGTAATAAAGTAATGGGACAGATCAACGATGCAATGGAACATTTCTCTTTTTCTTTTTTCTATTGACACCAAACATCCCCCATTCAAATCTACAGAGAATTTGAGTAGATTAGTAGAGTAGTTTTTTTAAATCTACTTCATCATTCTTTCTTGTGAGTTTAATCCAGCTCTTTAGTAGTTAACCCCTTGACGCCTATTGTCGCAGATTTGTATCAAACCGCTTCGGCTCCAAATGCAGCCAAAGTAGCGTCCGTATTCCTCCACTGCTGGTTGATGCACTTTCAATACAAACCTCGGTAACTTCTGTAAGCATTAGTTTGTCAGAGGACCAGTCGGAGACAGAACAACATCAGTTTTAATGTGCTATGTATGTGCTTTTTTTTATGTAATATCTATGTATGTGCTATTTTCAAATCAATGTTCTCAACTTAATTTAGCATAGCCTACTTGAAAGCAGAAACAGAAAAAAAAAATGTTTTAATACTTAGAAACAAATTCAGGCGTGAAGAGGTTAAAGCAGTGGTCATTGAAAACATGTATGTGTTTGTGTATAGCTTTGGTAAAACAAAATTCAGGTAAGGGTAAATGCTTAAAAAGAGTACATCTTGACAATTACTCAAAAAAAGGCTTTGATGACCCACTTCATGATATTTCATTAGTTGGTTCTGTGGTATTAGATGAAGGGTTGTTGTTTAAACTGGCTCACTCAGGGTAGGAGGAGCTGTGGTGATGCCTGGCAGTATCTCCTTCTTTAAATCACTATCCTCAGCATCTTGGACCGTGTCTATGTGGATCTTTAAGACTTCTGCCAGGCATCCTTATAGCCTTAATCAGCACCTGAAGGGCAAGAGAGATTTTCGATAGATTTAAAAGCACGAGAAGAAAACTAGCAAAGTAGTTTTTGAATTTAAATTACTGTGTCCAGCAGCAGCTCGTTGCTTGGTCATCTTATTTATCTTATTTCAAAAGAAAGAAGATTTGTAATAGGGCAATTATAACTTGAGTAAGCTGTTGATATGTTGAAGGAATTTTTCTGCAACGCAGTAGGCCTATTGCAGTGGAGGTTGTAAGCTGTAGTGGGTTTTTTTTCTTCTCATGTACGATGTGGCTTTTTATTAAATGCTTGTGATGTTGAATGTTGCTGCTTCATTGTCTCATGTCACATTTGTTGTTATTCTTTTTGGATGTGCTCTATTGGCACACAGCAGCTAGTGGACTACGACAGATAATATGGCAGTGGCCAAAAAGAGCCAATGAACAATGTACACTATGTAAAGATGTGCTTTGCCCATTGTACCATACAGTGTGAAGACACTCATTTTCTCTCCTTTTTATTTTTTGTATTGATTTTTCATTCTTGATTCTGTACATGTAGGCTATGTTGATGTTTGATTGAGTTTTGTCGTGCTGTATCATTGTACTTGATATATTATATATATAGACAATAAATAGCTAGTTTAAAAAAAGTTCGAAGTAGGCTACTCAACCAAACTCAAGAAAATGATTTAGTCTGAGGGTCACAACTGTTTAAAGGTGTTTTGTTTGTTTTTTTTTAAATCATTTTCTGTTTTCTAAACTCTTTTTATAAATAAAAAAAAAACGTCATCATAGCCATAATTCTGAAAATGACATGGACTGAAACGTTTTCTATTCTTCAAAGAAAAAAGGGGGAAAAAACCCTCAGTCCATAAAGTGAGCTGCATTTTAATCTCAATATATGCATTTTAAACTACCTCACACATGTTTGTTGGGATTATATTAGGGGGGGTAGATCACATAGCCTATGGGTAGAGGTGTTGAATTGATTTAAATCACCTTTTATTTTAGTTTTTTTTGTGGGAGGAGAGAGGGTGAGCTTGCATTTGATCACAAGATGATTGTCTTTTTTCGTTAATAAAAATTCAAACCTGTTATATCACAGTAGGCTATTTTTTGGCGCGTCAGAAAATAAATGAGGCCCAACCTTAGACTCTCAGCGGCTTCATTTTTCCGGATAATCGCTACAATGTGTCTCCCTCCTGTTTTCCATGTCTTGCCTCACATGGAGACATTAAAAGCACTCCACTCGTGTTTGCTCCTGGTAAATATGGAGGGCGAGACCCTGGTCACCATGGAAACGCTCATTTGTTTTGTTCAGACGGCGATCCAGGTGTAGGAGGAGGTCAGCGCAGTCTGAGTGAGTGATAATGAATGTCTAGCTGCAGCGTTATAAGATGAAATGAGAGTATATTAAGTCAATAAAACGACACACGTCCACACACACACATGCAACGCAGACAGCTACCCTACACGCAGAAGTGTGCACGCATGCAGGCAGTCAAAGACGCACACATTAAAGATTTAGACTCCCTGCCGAGTTGAATGAAAAATCTTGACGTCAAGCTGATCTCATTAGTTGAGCCTCAAGGATCATCTGGTCTGTGTGAGTCCCCGTGAGCACTTGTATGAGTCCCCATGAGCACTTGTGTGCGTGTCAAAGTGTGTGTGCGTCTGCGTGCGTGTGTGCACCCTTATCTCCTGAATCAAACTCACTCTATGTCTTTATTTCGTTATAGAACCACATTAATTATAGTGTAACAGAGAGCAGGAGGCTGATTAGGTAAATACATGAAGGAAGAAACGCCTTCGACAAGCGGTCATTTCCTTGTGCCCTTTTAAATAAACTCCCACAGAGGATAGAAAAAGGAGAAAATGTTCCTGACTGCATTAATAATCAAAACAAGTGTGTCAACAGACGGTTATTTGCCCATCCAGCAGGCAAGCTTTTGTGGTTAACAGGGTTACACTTCAAGTAATAGTCTAAACTCAGACGTGGAGATATAGGCTATTGCCTCATAAATCATGTTGTTTGTTTAAAAGCTCCTGTGAGAAACTTTTAGGTTATTTGACTTTGGCGCCCTCTGTTGACAAAGCAGAAGGCATATAGGCTTTCCATATGTGTTTTATGATTTAATCCATGATCTGGATCCAATATATTATTATTTTATCTTCTTTCTGAGGGCCTATTGTTGTAGGTAATACAACGACAAGGAATAATTTTATGGAAACCCATTTCCGCCACTGTATGAGAGAAAAATGTTTATCAGGTGCCTGCATGCTTACTACCTGTTGGAAAATACTGCTCATAAATGAATACACAAAACGTTCATTATGCTCTTTATTATCTAAGTTTAGCTTAGGGTCAGGAACACAACAATATCTACAAGTAGCTTGCTCTATCAGTCCTCCAAAACCATGCATGCCTAGCTCTTAGAAAACTAGCTAGTGTTTGTGATGGTAGGCCTAAGTCAAAATATTGAGAAAGTTTCTCATTATTTTGAGATATTCAGTCATTATTTTTATTTTATAAAAAAAGAGAATTTATATTGAGAAACTGAGTCATTATATTGAGATACTAACTCATATAATCACTTACAGGACCTTCTTTTTTATTACAGTGGCAGAAACAGGATCGTATAATGATTCAGGTTTGTTTCTTAAATAATTAAAAACTCCTGAGAGGAGCTTGTAAGTGTCCAAATGAACGTAACTCTCATGAAAACAAAGAACAATTAGCCAACATCTTCACTGTGATTGTTTACTGTTACCATGGCAATGATGTTAAAGAATTCATCTTTAATATGATATGTGCGTTGCTTTTTTAATGGATAGAGAGATCTTCAGAAACAGCAAAGAATCCCACTTTCAGGACAAAAGCGAAGAAGAAAAACAGGAAAAGCACATTATGGATTCATGATAATATAAATCATATCCACGTTTAGACGACGGATCAGTTTTTTCTTTAAAGTAAAACAAATTAGAAAAAATATGCGTAGTAAAATAAATCCACCAGATGTACACCATCAACAGGAACAGTGAATTTGCCGGTAAAAGCCGCAGCTAAGTTAAAATAAGAACATTTATTTAATTTTGTTGGTGTAATTTTTGGATGAAGGTTTTTTTGTTAATAAATTCTTAGGTTGACTTTAGATCAGCAGCTGCTTTTTGTTGATGTGTGTGTTGAACACACTCAGCAGCGGCTTATCTAGATGTTTAGTTTGAAGCCATAATGCCATAAACATATTTTCGTAAAGGGTTTCCCAGAATATCAAACACATTTCTTGTGTATTCTTTACAAAACCTCGGTCTCTCCAAGTGGGAAGTGTTGACTATTTCTTCCACTCGGATATCATAGTGGATACAGTCTCCACCTTCCATACTGTCAGGATGACCTTTTTTTTAATATCTTATTACAATCAAGATTCCAAACTAAACAGCTTTTGTTTGTGTTCAATGTTATTGGCAAAAGATAAGTTTTTAACAATGTTTCCTGTGCCCTATTTTAAAATGTGGTCTTTGATTTGTATCTTAATAATGCCATAATGATGAGCTGTCCGATCAGTGTTGAGGAGTCCATTTAATAATTTTCCTCCTGAAATAAAGTGAAGTCAAAGCACAGAAAACATAGCTCTGAATTGTTCTCTCTTACTTGAATGGCTTTGATGAGGTATATCCCATCGTAGTGTTACGAGGTTAGCAGTTATACTAGGCTATAAAAACTGAGTAAAACATAAAAAAAGTGCTTCAGTGTTGAAAGTCACTTAAAGTATGAGAAGAGAAGAAGATCTATGTGTCGTCACAAAGATTAACTTAAAGGTGCAGATGTGGCAGTGAAATTTGAAAGTTGGAAAAGTGAATATATTCTCTGCTATATTTTCTGAAATAAATTCACAAACTTTATTTAAAGAAAACTGGAACACTGTTTAGAGTTTAAAGGCTAACAATACGATTTCACTGTTGTGGGCCCCACCTTAACTTCTCTCGCAGCATTATATCTTCAAACTGTGCTCCACGGTCCGCATATTCCTTTGAGGACAGTTTGTGTAAAAAACATATGCTACAACATCTGTCCATTTCTCCTACTTTCACATTTCTCTATCAAAACTCACAAAGAGCTTGTTGAGTATTCCCCCTGACCCCTGTCTGTTCCTCCCAGCAGTCTGGGTTTGATTCCACGCCTCAGCACATCATCCTAACTCTCTCCTCCCTGAATCAGTCACTTTTCAGCTGTCCTGTGTAATAAAAAAGGTAAAAGAGCAGGTGAATACAAATAAATTCTTCAACTATAGAGAACGTTTTTGTTGCTTTCTTTTCTTTTCTTTTGGTGTCAAAGACGTCCTGCTAAAAAGTTTTACCCCTAAAGAGCCAGAACCAGGTTATATGCAGAAATGTTCCCGGGTAACTCAAATTTGGATTCTTGCAAATAATCTGTGTTGGCTGTAGCTCACGGACTGCCTAAAGATCCACTTCTGTTCTATCATAGGGGTTCGTAATATTCAAAAGGCCTTGTGATACTGGATGGCAGAAATGATTTTAGCAGCCATTTAGTTTTTCCATTTGATTTTGTGCCCACTCATTGAATTTGTCTGTCTGTCAGATGCACTCTGCTGATTGCGGCAGTATGAGTTTGTGTTTGGTTCTTGTCCAGATACTATAACTGGACGGCAATAGAGGGAGACCCTCGAGTTAAGTGCTGCTGTGTCGATGCACTTCATCAGCCTAATCGTTGAGCTGTTTTATGAAGATCATAAAAAAAAAGTGTCATTCTGTTTTATTGCATTAAATCTTCACATTTTAAAGGTTATTTGCTGAAAAGAATATTGATTAATTTTAGATGAGAGGTGCCATGCAAAGGTGGCTTGAGTAAACATGAAACAGCTGTGCTTTTGTTGACTTTTGAGAGATAGGATTTGACTACTTGCCGTAAATGAATTAAGAGTTAGAGTGGATTAGGTGTGTGGCAGATCAGAGGTCTAATCTGAGAGCATGTTGTAGGTCACCAAGGTCCAATGTTTGTGTCCTTCCAAAACTTTGATACTTTGATACAGCTACTGAAATGACCCTGAGCTGTGTGTGTCAAAATAATGCATTTTTTAATTTTCTTGTTAAAAGGGTTGAACCTCCTTCAAAACAACATCATTCAATATGTCATTCACCACCGAGCAATGTCTTCTTCAGTATTGTGATTTTTGTCTTTGATTTAGATTAGAAAAGTCATGATAATTCAGTTTGTGAAAGATGTTTGAGTTTAGATCAATTATTTGTGAAGTATTAATACTTTTATAGACAGCTACTGAGTCTGTGTCAGGTGTTGGATTTGATGCACGTGTTCCACTGATGACCTCTAGTGGAGAAACTCAGTCACGTTTACCTTTACACACGCGATCATGGATTTGTAGAATACAGTTCAGGAGGCCTCTGGTTGTATACATCAGGTACCACATTTTGTTATCTTGTATTTGGTTAGAAATATTTCCTGTAGCTCTTGACATGGGCAGTATTATTTACAGTCTATGGGCAGACAGGAGTTTTGACTTATTGTATTTCGTACCAAAACAGAAAAATCATATTTTAGTTGATAAACATTACTCAGAGTGTGGATATGAAGCGTGAAGCCCCTGTAGTTTAAACAGGCTATGCCGAAAAAGAGATGTTCACATCTATCTGTGGCATACTAGTATGCATAATGTGTACAAAGGTAGAAGCGCAGTCGTACATTTTTAAGGGCTTTTATTTATTGAGGCACACCTCAGCAGTACAGTACCAGGAAAGTGACCTCTCCAGCTACCATACCATATTTTGACCCTCTTGTTCCCAACCCAAGTCTGTAATGATTCAGCTACTGCCACCGTATATGGTAGAAGATTTTCAGATTATTTCCAGGAAGTTGCAGAAAAAATCATAAATAGAAAAAAATAATAAATATCTTCCCATCACCACATCACAATCACACAACTTGATCTGTGAGTGAATGTCCTCTTTTTGCATAATGGTTCCTGATCATGAAAGTTGGACTTGAAAATGGCCCACTGCAACAGTTTCTGTGGTTTAAGAGGTGGAAGGGTCCTCATGATTGACTCTTAAAATGCAGCTTTCACCTTCTTCTTTTGCTTTGCTTTTGAAGATGTAACTGAAAGTGTGTCTTCAGATAGCTACAAACCAATAAATGATGTGGAACTTTTGAATGTATACAACAAGCTTTAAGGTAGTGTATTTTGTATTTTTAACATGTATTATATTTGTCTATTCTTTATTTTCTTTGGGTTTCTGATTTCATTTTAAAAAGGTTTTCTTTGAGTTTTTAAAGACCATCATTATCCTGTATCTTGCAGATTGAGTAGTAGACTAAAGGATCACCAGATGGGGGTGCTCTCCACTACAGGATCACTGCCTACTGTGAGAGAAGGGGATAGAACGTCTTATTCCTGATGTTGCTAAAAGATGTTACATGTATTTATGTGCTGGTTGGAGGGCTGATTTAACTCAACATTTGTTCCAGTTAAAAAAGTTCAGAGTGGGATTTAAAGAGTTGATACATTCTTTTTAATCTGGGCTTCATGAACTGAAACTGCACCTTTACTACACAGGCATGCTGGGACATGATGTTGTGGTCTGAGGTATGTCTCTTTGTGCATGAGTTTAGTGTTTCCTCAGGCTACACATTTCAGCTTCTCTTTTTTTAAAGGCTCTGAGACTGCTCAAAGTTGATCTTTTAATGCTAATAGAAAAAAAAATGTCTCTCATCTTTTGCTGTGATCTTTTATTAAATGTTTATATGCACAAATGAAACCGAATAAATGTATAGATCTGTTCCTCTCTCAGGAGCCATACGTCCTCTTGCTTTTATGTCCCTATTTACAGAACAGAAGACATTTTTGTTGTACATCTCAAACATTAGGATGGACAAGAAATCCAAAGGTTTTAAGAGATATTATCACAATGTTGTTTTAAAGTTCACATAAGATTCATAACCAAGAAGACAAAAAAAGGCCATCGCCAGGAAAACTGTCCTCATGAACTGGAAGTCAATGAATGTATATTACACAAAAACTAACTCATCGAATACATATCAACTGAACAACTATCTTTCTCCCTTAATAAACAAGCTGTTGGCTTTGAATCTGTCTGAACCCCAATAATCAACAAGTTCAATTCATAACTTTCCAAAATGTCACACCCATCAACCTTTCCTTCATGTGCACCAATCACACCCAAAACAAAAACAAACACACAAACACACACACAAACACAAACACACGCATTTTACGAGTCACCGCATTTACACGCCCTTTTATTTTTTCAACCAGCCCCCATACATTCCTAACTGATGCTCCCTTTTCTCTCTCTTCCTATCACTTTCCTCTACATAACTCCTGTCATATAAAATAACATTTTACATTTCCACCCACACTTACCTACATTTTATTTATTATCATGTTCATATTAACGTAGTATGAGGACACCCAGCTATTATTACTATCAAGATCAGACCAATGCATGATGAATCAGTTGTAAGGTGGACTGGTCTCAAGACCACCTTACAAAGCATCTCTTTGTCCCCTTCTCTCTATCACCTCTTTCCTTTCTTGTAGCCTTTTTATGTATTTTGTGTAGTTTTCTAATGTCTTTGCTTCTTGTAGTCAGTTGGTGTGTGTCTGCTGAAGCATGTTGCTCTATCTTTATTCATTTATTTTTATTATTGTATTTTGTCATTGTTGTCTTCCTATACGCTTTTTTGTTTTGAATCATCTAATCCCTTCTGCTTGTTTTTTGTGCCTTATTTGTCATGTATGTCATGTTTGCTATCGCACCAAACAATAATAATTAAAAGAAAGACAAATAAAGGCTAGTGCTCATTTTATCCTTAAGGACTCTAAACCTGCCTTATAAATCAAACACAAGTTACTCATCAAGCAAACCAAAGCCAAATATTGTATACAATTTCAAAAGCAGAAAAGTGATGAGGATTTTATTTTACATCAAATGAAATAATAATGCTAAATGTACAATAAAGTTAAAGACAAAAATAAAAGAGTCCCACTCTTCAGATCCATACTGAAGAGTTAAAAGTTTATACAGAAGGATTGTTGGATCAAAGTAAAGCCCAGGAAATGCCCATACATA
Organism: Symphodus melops; assembly: GCF_947650265.1. Lineage (NCBI taxonomy): Eukaryota > Metazoa > Chordata > Actinopteri > Labriformes > Labridae > Symphodus > Symphodus melops. The sequence continues at coordinate 12,380,493 of NC_136697.1, forward strand.
TTTTAGGAAGCTATATTTTTACTTTAAAACGTTTGACTTCAAGTGTTGTATCTATGTTGCATTTGGAAGAATGGAGTTTCCTGGTCTTAGTACATCTCTGCAACAATAAATCTGAAGGATTGTCGTCTGCTGACTCTTAAAATGACCAATCAAATGGAGGTGCATATCCCGGCAAATACAAAAAATCACCTCTCCATTAATGCATGTCCACATGTCGTGTTTGTGCACATGTGTGATTCAGGCCTGTGTGTGAGAAGCATGTCTCTCTATAACAGAATAACACCTTCAGATTTTACATCTTGCAAAACGTAACACAAATGTAAATGACAGTTTTAGGCATTTCTATGTAAAGACAGCGTTTGTCCTTGAGCTGGACTGATACTTTATCTCAGACATAGTCTCTGCCTGGCTGGTCTGCAGAGCGGGACGGAGGGTAGCGCAGAGATTTCCCTGAGCTCTTGCTGGAGCAGTTGCAGCAAAAGAAGCTCCCACCTATGATGATGAGAAAGGCAGCGCCCCATCCAACGTACAGAGCACTTCCAAACTCATACCTGAGAATAATTCAGACAGTACATGTGTCAAACTACAAAAACGTCCATCAATTACAACATGCAAGAGTGAAAACAAACCGTTCATATCATATTTAGCCTTGATTCTATCACATTGTTCACATAAGGACACTTCTATAAAGTGTCATTACACACATCTTCAGTGAAAGCTGATGACAAGTGTGAATGACATAAGCTCACCTGGAGTTAGTGGGGGTGAATGGGTCGTAGAAATCTTGGGCTATTCTGTGTCCGTACCAACATGTTCCTACTAGAGCAAGAAGACCTGAAAAATAACACAAGCATAAATACAATTCATTTTGTTACATTATATTATACAGTTTAGTGTATCATTTTAATTAAAGTTTAAGAAATAATCATTGTATGTCAAGTCATGTTAGTATATTGTTCTGTTATTGTGGTCTGTTTTAAACAAACAGCAGCCGTTTGACAAGATCTTACCAGCGATAATGAAGATGATCCCTGCAGCAAGTGCCACTTTGTCCTTCTGCTCGGGGACGTCTGCCATACAGGTAGTGCACCTCATGCCCACTGACGCCACCAGGACGGAGATAAAGCAGAGCATGATGGAGGTGAGCATCAGCCCTCGAGTGCCCAATACGATCCCTGCAGGCAAACACATAACACACTTGATATGTAGATGGTTTTATTCAATGTTGTGGTTTTCTTTTCTTTGGGGGTGCTGGTGGCGCAGTGGTTAGTGCGTGTATGAAGGCTACATTCCTCAATATGGGTGGCCCGGGTTTGACCTCGGCCTGTGTACTCCTTCCTGCATGTCTATCCCTTCTCTCTCCATCATTTCCGACTCTATCCACTAACTCTCTCTCCAATGAAGACAAAAAGGCCAAAAATAAATCTTCCTTTAAATCCTGTAGATTTGTGTTTAAATGTAACCAGGGTATTAGTGAGTCGATTTAGTGTACAATGTCCCTATAGAATCTCAGTGTACTTCTTGTTGACAAAAAAAGGAGCGGGAGTTCAGAAAGTATGAGGGATCTCCAGAGAGGTGCACTCCAAAAATTCCCTTCAGCTTTTTTTTCATCTGACAACCCATATCATATCATCTCTTTATGTAATAAAATAACAGAAAACAATACACACAAAATCATTTGAAATGTTGAACTCCATCTAGATCTTTAGTTCATCTGCAAAAGTTACAAAGAAGAGGAAAACCTTTGATCAGCCTGCTGCTGGTATTTCACAGACATGTCTCTGCACGCAAGAGGTCTCCATAGAGGGAGAGGAAATTACATTTACCTCAACGTCCAGAAATGTTTGAAGGACCACAAAGACCTCAAACTTCTTTAAAACAAGCATAAATTATAAGTCATGAACTTTTAAAAATGTATAGACATATCCAGAACCGAAAGAGAAAACAACCCTCTTCATAGCATGATCCATTTTCTTTCCATTTCCAAATTTGAATGGTGTGACATAATATTTAATGTTTGCTCACTAAGCTGTGTCTATGGGACAATGAAATCAGATGTTGCCTTTTAAAAGGGAATCTGATCAATCTTGTTAAAATAAAAGACACGTAACACACATTACCTGGCAACTGGAGAAGTGAATCATAGACTTTACACTGAACCTGCCCAGTGCTCTGCGATGCACAGCTCTTCCACAAGCCTTCATACAGAGCTTGAGCTGTGATTATGTTGTCTCCTGCATACGAAGAAGCTTTCCACTCCACCATGACTGTGGATGCTATTGTGCCGATGAAGCCCAAGAAGGCCAGTGCAAAGCCAAGAAGCTGAATACCTGCATTGGCCATCAGTTGACTTGAAAAGACAAATGTATCAGAAACTAGAACAAAAAACAGTAAAAATTGAAACGTTTCCAAATGTCCCTTGATGTAGTCCCTGCTGGTTTTGGTTTGTGGATCTCGAATAGTGCTCCTGTCTACCTGTGCATCGTCGGGGAACACCCTGGAGGGCAGGGAGGATCCAAGAATGTCAGGAGTCAGGCATCTAAGGTTAGGAGTAGCAGGAAGACACCTAGTGGCAGCTGCTAAACATGCAGCCTGCAGCACTAAATATAATTCAGAAAAATCCTCAGCTGTGAGCAAAGTTTATATATATTTACAACTGTTCATTTATTGAATACCAGTTTATCTCTGTCTATATTTTATATTTTTATGAACCATTTTAACTAATAAAACCTCCACTTGCACCTCTTTGATTATTGTATGACCCCCCCATGTGTCATAATCACGTGACTCTGTTAACTTGCAGTTTTTCATCTAAGTCTTCCTTGTCAATGATTATCTGCCCCTACAGTCCTCTGTGTTCAAAGAACAATATAAATAGAATGATCAGTTGTGCCCATCACTGTATTTCTTATTTCTGATAGATGTTTGAATGAAATAAAAATAAAAGAGACTTTCATGTAAACACTGTATGAACACTTTTTTTCCAGGTTTTCTTGACATTCGCTTAAAATAATGAAAAGAAAGAGATTAGAAATGTTTTTTTTCCAAAATGTTGTAAAGTCAGTCACACTCAGGCGGCTGAGTCATTGTATTTCAGGACTGGTCACTTAAGAGTGAATAAACCCACAGCAGGAGTTGGTCAAAGGTTTTTTTGTGTTGCCTAATTCAGACTTGTTGTCGTTTGCACACTGTGTGAGCCGGATTGTAGTTTCAATGCAGTAGGATCTCTGTAACACTGAGGTATGTGATTTAATCTCATAGAAAAATACTCTTTGAATGCAATTTATATTCTCCCTGTGGATAAATGGCACCCATAGAAATTCAAGCACAAGAATAATACATGCATTTATTTAATTTCGCTGAACTGATCCAGTCTTTATTTGTCTTTTTAAGAGTAAAATATGGGTAAAGAGCTGGGTCTGGTTCTGTTTCTGCTGCTTCTCTGTCAAAAAGGAAATACAGAGCTACAAACCTTGTGTCCATTCAGATGCCAGTGTTTTACTCCGGCGCAAGTTCTGTGTGCTGATACGTGGATTTCATCTCTACCAAGGAACATGTCTGATCATTACACAGAGTTAATTCTCATGACAACCAATGTAGCCCACCTTTTTCCCAACACTTTGGAGGAGAGCCCCCAACTCACCAAACTTATCTTCCTGAATAATGTCCTAAGAAGTATTCACTCGAAGGCTTTCTTACATCTGACCAACCTGCAGGAGCTGGAGATCAGCGGGAACCCTCTGCTGAATCATTTATATCCGGGGACTTTTTCAAACCAGGGACATTTGAGTAAACTGCTGTTAAACTTCAACAAGTTAAATACGTTGCTTCCTGGCATGTTTGACTCTCTTACAAACCTGGAAACGCTACAGATGAAGGGAAACATCATATCAGATCTGCCTGAATTTATTTTCCGAAAGCTCAACAATCTGCTTGTCCTGGATATGTCACAAAATCAGCTGACAGAAGTGAAAAGAGAAACATTTGTTGGTCTTGGAAAGCTGGAGACTCTAAAAATTAATCACAACCTAATCAGTAATCTGACATCCAACACTTTTAATAATATTTCTCAGCTGGTAGAACTTCACTTGGAGGGGAATAAGATATCAGAGCTTGCTGACAGTGTCTTCTGTGAGTTAACAAAACTTAAGGTGCTGAACCTTCGTGGAAACCTTCTTACAAGCTTCAGCGACAATGTTTTTGGATCCAAGGTATCAAATTTGAAGGAGCTGAACCTAAAAGGAAACAGACTGACTCAGCTTTACTCTTTAAGTAGTTTGACAACTCTTACTGACCTTATATTGTGCTCTAACAATCTGTCATACCTCCCCCAAACCATTTTTGAGAACGTCACAGCCCTGGAGAATCTCGACTTGTCTGAAAACCAGCTCACCTCCCTGCCCGGAACAATCTTTCATGATCTTTTTTCAATCAAAACTATTCACCTAAACAAGAACAATCTGAGCAAAGTGGAGGCAAACCTGTTTGAGGATCAGTTGTTCATGCAGCAGCTCTACCTGTCTGACAACCAGCTGGAAACTGTTCCACCGGGCCTCTTAGACTCGTTTACCATGCAGTGCTTGGTGAGACTCCACGGAAACCCCTGGAAATGTGACTGCCACCTGTTTTATCTGCATGACTGGGTGCTGAAGAATAGCCTGGACATAGAGATGCTGGACGGGGTGCTTTGCCACGGACCCAGATTTTTGAGAAGCCAGACAGTCGCCTCCATGAACAAGGACCAGCTCGTTTGTCGGGTATCCAATGACGAGGTGCCTGACCTGAGTGGCTGTAGCCTACAAGCTTCAAGTAACAGTGTGACCATCAAATGTAGGGTGGATGTATCCTCTCCAATAACAGTGAAGGTACTGTTTGAGGAGGAGGATGGCAGTGTTAAGGAGCACATTTTGACAAACAAATCTGGACTCTCTGAATGTAGCAATGTTGCAATAACCCAGAGCCCCAATGAGTAGTTTTTATGTTAGAGTTTTTTCTTGGTACAAATAAGTACCTTTGCATTTGGTCATTCAAAAAGTCGCTTAATATCTTCTGTCGAAGTCGATACTGTAAACAAGCCTGGAGATAAGAAGGGTGTATGAACCCATTTCATGTAAGGTTTAAAGTTCAACCCAATACTTTTGAAGATCCTCTCTTCTTAGAAAGGGCTTAATCACATGTTATCTGCTTACACATTGAATTTCCAGTAGATGCCTCTGGTTCCCTAGGTTTTGTGGTTCACTGTCTTGATGATCTTAACAATGCAAAATGACTGCTTTGTCTTCATACTTAAATGCTGCCTACACACTCACCATCTCTTTTCACAAGTCAAACACTTAAGGAATAGTGAAAATCCAGAATGACATTTGACTATATTTGAACATAATCTTACAATACACCACCATCTCTACAATAAAGGCATAAAAAGCCCCAAAATAAACCTTACAGACACACACACACACACACACACACACACACACACACACACACACACACACACACACACACACACACACACACACACACACACACACACACACACACACACACACACACACACACATATATATATAGGTAAGGTAAGTAGGTACATAAAACTTCAAATGTGAGTTATAACATGACCGCAACAATGTAGGTGTCTGCTGCTTATAACACACAAGATGCAAACACGTCTTTACATAAGAATGATTTGTATTCTGCTTCTGACCTTTCTTATAATACATTACTGTATAAACAAATTGTATGGTTTCTAAGCTGTTGTATTCTTTTGTGTTGTTCGTTTGTGATATCAGGGTTCGGATAGGCCTCAGATTAGTACTTGTGTGTATACATGAGATGCACTATGTTATATGCCTTAACCACCTCCAGTCTCTGGGACCCCCAGAGACAACCTCCAGGTAACCTCCAGTTTAGAAGTTACATAATCTACCTTCATACATAAAGGAAGCAGACAGTAAATATTAACTTCGGCATATAGCACAACAGAAACTGAACATGAGTTATACATTACTTCTCTTATCTTGAAACAGCATCACTGTGCCATCTGAAAAGCCCTGTGCTCCACGTTAACAGTCCAGTTCAGATTTCTATAAAGTACAATAGAGCTCCCAAACCATAACAGTTTTTAATTTGAGATTGATCACATTTTTAATTGTATGTTTGAAATTCTATTGGTTTTCTTTTAAAAATAAACATTGTAAGGCATGTTTAACTTATCTTAGCTGATAGTACTTCACCTGCTGCCTCAGACCTTAAATGTTCATGGTTAATGAGTTAAAGCTTAAAGCCCTCATATATAAATAAAGCTCAGATTAAAACAAATATTAGTTGGCACCAGTCGGTTGGTGACAGGAGTCAGAACATTTTCAGCCTGTTTGTCTTTGATTGGTGACTGGCAAGTTCTCTCAAATCTATCCAATGCTGATATCCGATCTGTGATGATTCCAGATTAACACTCACCAGCCAGACCTTTCACGCCATGTCATATGACCTGGTGCAATTTTAAATTTAGATTTTTGAATAAATGGTTAGCTTAATATGCAACCAGTGTTTCATTATGAACACATGCATGTATTTCTATTAAAGGTATGTTACAAACAGCATTTTGATTTTGTTGATAATTATTGTTTTATAAGAAGAACATCAGAATCAGCCAACATACACATCTGCATGTTAGACTTTAAATAAACCTGGGAAATTGATTCAACCACAGAAATTTCCATCGGAACATATCCACAAATAATGCAAATAATCTCAACCTGAGCACAATCATCTACTCAATAAAACTTGACTAGAATAAATCTCATCTTATACGCTAATGTATTTTTGGAGATAGGAGAACATCATAGGTGGCTTTGATGATGAAGTTGATGTTGCTTGCCTCCATTTCCCAGCGCTCCCTCCAGCTGAGCGTTCTCCTTTCCAGGCCTTCCCACCTCATCCATTACCCCTGCTTGACAAGAGAGACAGCCTTCGCTCTTCTTTCTGCCTCCTCCTGCCGCACACCTCGTCGACCACCATTTTCCTCCTTTCTGATGCCTTACGTTAAGTTGGCTAACTTGCTGTGAGCCAAAGCCTCCTCTTCCCAATTGGACATGCCACATAATATCACTGTGCCTCTAGGCTGACGGAGCAGGATGCACCGCTTTGGATGGTGTCCATTTCCTTCCAGTCAACAGGGGTGGAGCGGCGTTGCTGATGGTTTGGTCTCTGGAGTCCTTTCAAGTCATCTGAAGTCTTACTTTACTCTGTATGTTGTAATTGAAGTGCGGAGAGGCTTTTGAAGGGAATTTGCCCTATCATGTATGCGGTCTGTGTAGCCTAGTTCTTGGAATCATTCTTAAAACCAGGGCATCGATTTGACCTATAGATCATCATGACTTTTTCATGTCAGATATGCAAAGAAACCTGTTTATATTGTTGTACATACAGATAAGATAGTGTACCTTTTACAACAGTAAAAGGAAAGTGTGCAGGACTCTGTTAAGGACTTTTTATGACACTGTGGTGGCGTCTCTATTTTTCTGTGCCGGGGAAAGGAGCACAGAGAGAGACAGGAAGAGACTTTACAAACTGGTCAGGGGGACTGATTCTGTCCTGGACTATCGTCTGGACTCTGTAGAGGAGGTGGGTGAGCAGCTCCTTCAGACTGAGACACCCACCCTGCAAGAAAGAGCGTCGTTCATCTCATCTGCAGTCAGACTGTTTAACAGCCTCACCACCAAATAACTCACACGAGAAATGTTTACCAAATAATCATAATGTCTAATCAATATGTAATCAATATGCTCCATACTGTGTGTTTAACTGCTCTCTGTCTTTTCACATGTGAAAGTGTACATAGTTTATATTTCTAGTATTCTTTTATGTGGGTACTCATACATTTATTCTTATATTTAAACACTAAATGTTATTTTTTAACTCTGCTATTTTTGTGAATTCTACTCCTCTTTTATGGTCTGTGTAACAACCAGATTTCCCCTAATGTGGGAATCAATAAAGTTTATCTCCTCTACTCTACGTTTAAAAAAGGATAAATGCACAACTATAGAACAAATTTAGTAGAAAAATAGTTTTGAAGGAATATACTCATCTTGCATGATTGCACACATTTTTTTAAATTATTTTGCATTTAATGTGAATCATCCTATCATCCAGGGGTTTTTAAAAGTTGATGGAGACCAGTCCTGGTGTGATCACTCCACTGCCCCTGAACACTGGGAGATATGATAAAGAGAGAGGGAGGAGGGAAACCTCAACACAACAAGGCACACAGATGGCTACACCTTCAATACAGCACTCTCACCCAGGGTTAATAAGGGTCAAAGGCCAGGGGGTCGATTGGGTCCTCTGTCCGAGCTGAATGACATCACAATTCAGAAAACAAAACGTGAAGGCTGTCTTACTTCTCGAGTTTGGAACGATGGCCTGAAATTGGAGGTAATCCCCACTTGACAAAAACTATGAGAAAAACTGAACTTTTAATTTGAGAGGTTTTTTAACTAATGTGCACCAAGAGGCATGGAAGGTTTTTTTTAATGTAAATCTTTATACAGCGTTGGTCCCAGGTTTTAAATAAATAAGCAAACAACCTTTTAGGAACAAATTAGGCAAATTAGATGAATGAAATTGTCATGATGTATTTCCACAGAGTTGTCTGTTTTGTCACCCTAAAGAGCATAATAGTGGAACAGTGGAAACTACTCTGCTTAACCTATCTTTATTTAAAAAAACAGACTGTCAATCCCATTTGTCAAGGGGGGAGTTAAGGTGTTAAAGAATCAATGATAATACAGCTGCCGTTAAACTGGAAACACATCTGTATATTAAATTCAGTTAATTGCAGTTTGTGTGTTGTTTCATATAAAGTGTTGAGACTATGGTTTTGTTGAACATGAAGCCCACAATTATGCTCTGATTAGCTGCAGCATTCAGAGGCACTTTGTTGATTATTCTAATTGAAAAGTGAAACTTCATTAAAAGGTTCAACAGCAACTAACATTACCAATTGGTCATCCAATGCTTAATCTGGTTTTGTTTGCAGTCACCTTTTTAAAGACTTATAAAAGCTTCATGCTAGATTGTGTTGATGTATTTTATAGGTTATCATTTTACAAACTATATTGCCTTCAGGTTCAGGATATTCTGCATCTTTGAAGTTACATTATATTCAATATATTGTTAAACTCAGGGAAATATTCAGGAATCAACAGTTTATAACTGAAATGCAGATTATGGTTTCTTTGGCAAATCCAACCAAAAGTTCAGCAATTTACGTGTCTGAAGACCCAATGTTTTTGAAGCACGTTTAGAGGTTTGTCTTCTTTGATATCTAATCCCCTGTCAGCATCCATCACTGCCTAGGCCTGACAAGCTTCTGTAACAGCAGCAGGATCTGATTGATAACCAGAGGCTTGATGAAATCAGTTCTTCGCCCTCGTGGTCAGATCCTCCAGCTCTCTGTCCTGCTTAATGGGCATTTAGTGATGGACACCACGCTCCACACAGCAGCACGTCAGACAGCAGAGAAAAGAAGCAGAGGGGTGCAGACATGATCTGGTGAGACACAAATGTCCCAAACAACACAAAGCACTGGGGGGGTTTCCCACAGAGTTTAGAGCGGCTGGTAAGGAGGGAGGAGGTGAGGGCAGGGCAGAGTCCTTGGGACAAAGAGTAGAGGTCATTTGGGACTGTGAGCTGGGGGTAAGAATTCAAGGGGAGAGTTTTTGATTTGAAAATGGAAATGAATTCAGATCAGATTGCTCCTATCATGTTTTACCCACTTTACGGTTAATGATTTTATATTGAGTTAATTACAGGGGGCACACTTCTGAGTCATAAAACTCTTTTAGATTAATTGAAAAATGCATTGCAATTTGAATTAGTTGTCTTTAATTTGTCTTTACTTAAGCTTATTCAATTGGGAAATGCTAAACAACACCAGTAGCTATTATGTGGGCAGGTGTCTATTAGATCCTCTCTCTCTCTCTCTCTCTCTCTCTCTCGCTCTCTCTCTCTCTGTCTCTCTCGACCTATAAGAGGGCGATACACATCCTCCATGACACAATGACCTAAACATCTGAAAAAAAAAAACAAAAGGGCTATTTTGCACACTCAAAATGGGAGTCTTGCTTACAAACAAGGGTCAATATTTTACCCCTCAGTGCACCCACACCCCTGGCTGGAGGCTAAATTGATGCTGCTCACCAAATTAGGAACAGCTGACCTGATGGGATGTTAAGTGGATGCTGAGATCTCAGTAGATTGGTAATCTTCCAGAATACTGGTACTCTGCCTTTTGTCTTGTATGGTCCCTATTGGAGGGAAACAAAGGGACTATAAGCTCCTTATCATTGCATTACAATTATTGAGGATGAATCAGGAGTTATGGCCATGCAGACCCAGCTCTCATAAGGCTGTTTTGTTTCCAGGTTCACAGACAGAGAGGTTTATTATGCATATATGCAGCCCTTCATTGTAGACTGAGGAATCTGAGCAGTTTGTTGATTGCTTCAAGACAAATGAAAAACCTCCAACACTTCAACTTCTAGCAGCAGAAGTAATTTCTGAAGAGGCCATTGTTGAGTGCACTTCACATTATTAAGTTTGATTTAAGCATCCCTTCCCAACATCATTCACTCAACATAAAACCATCATTTCCAGAGATGGTTCTGTACTGGTTCGAAGTTCAACAGAACAAGCTTGACTTGCTTAAATTTTGACGGAAATGTCAGAACTGGGAGGGAATTATTTAAGTGCTGCCAAACGATATACCAGTCTGCAGCAAATATTTGTTTCTTTTTTTAAAAATGTAGGATGATGCTTGGCAGATCATTTCAAAGGGAAAGTGTTGGTGCCAAAATAATTAAAGAACCAGATGAAGAAAAAGTAAAGATTGCTTTAGATTGTTAAGATTGCTGGATATGTTCTTATCTAGACCTCTAACAAAAGATTCGTTATACAGTTATAACAAAAATAATGAGATAACTGAAACCAGCTGTTTTGTGTAAATGAACGTTTTTTACCTAATAAAATAATGTATTGTAAAAATGTTCATTATGACAAAAATGTTCCAATGTAACAAATAAAGCAGTAACAGATCATTTTGGGGGGGAAAAATCAATCAATGATAATATTAGGTTAGTTCCAAAAAGTAAATCAGAAAAGGCACAGAGTTCAAACTGAAACCAGGACATGGGCCTATTAACTGTGAATGAATGTTTGAATCATTTCTGTAAACGTTGTTTTCCTCCCTAAATAAGTTCCTAATCTTACTCTAGGATTTGTTTATCTGCAGCTTTTTTTTCACACTTGATTTTATTGAAGCAATGTTGTTGATCAACCTGAAAAGTAAATTATATTATATTTTTTTGTCAGTACATATACAACACCCAAATACATTTGTGAGTCCTTTTTTGTGCATTTATTTATTTCTGTGTGCATTTATTCATTATGAGACTGTTCTAGCTCCATAGTACACTGGACAAACTTTAAAACTTAAATCCATGATCTAAAAAAAGAAAAAACCTTGTTTTGTTAACTCATTCTGTTTGTCTAAGCTATTACCGAGCAATATGATTAAGAGTCTTGACAAGACACAAACACTGGATCCTTTGACTTTGAAAGGGCCTCTGCACTTAAAGTGTGTTTTTGAGGCCCTCTTCGTAAGCCTTCATGAGCATATGGTCAACAACCACAGAGTAAACAAGAACTTCTCTCACCCCTCCCCAGCATCCGACACAACCTCTCCTTTAAAGATGCAACAATTTGTGATGCACAACCACAGTTTCTCTACTTTAATGGTCTCACTAGCATCGCTCTGTGTAGGTCCTTTGTTATAAATGTTCTACTTCCAATGTGATTATGTCAAGCTGCTGCTAAATTTGTCCAGCAAGTTGCACTTTCACCAGCATGTTGTTGAGTTTTTCTAAAAAACAAGCAGCTAAATCAAAAAGGATGAATCAGAGTGAAGTCACAAAGAGCATTGTCCATTCACCATTGATATCGAGTGTATAATCTATTCATTAGACTTGATGTGAACCACCACTGACTTCCACCCCCATCAAGCACCATAACAACCTTCTGAACAATACTATATAAACTCACCCATGGAGGCAAAGGCAGTGGAAGTTTCCGGTGGGTTTCAGGGGGAAACACACAGGGAACCTGCCAGTGTTAGCACTTTTTGTAAAAGGAGGACATCAATTACAGAGCACAGTGAAGGCAAAAGCTCCACCTGGAGATGGTTAACTTTTGCCCAGTTACACATAACCACCATTTTCCTCTGATGTCATGCTGAGGGTATAAGCTCAAATACTTTAAAAATGCCACACTCACCTTTGTTTTAGCTTGCTAGTCATATGCATTGAGAGAATCTTAAAAATGATCATTTTACTGCTTCTCAAAAGATTTTAAACTAGCAAGAAAGTGAAAAGACAATCTGGAATAACATCAGGCCATTTTGAATTTAAATAATGTAACGGGAGCCGACTAGGTAGGATCTGACAACAGCTAACAGCTATTTACACTTTTAATAAATCTGGGGAAGCCTTACTTCTAGGTGCTGAGAACCAATTAGCAACTGTCAAGTTAAGCTAATGTTATCACATAACTAATTCTAAGCATAAACATAAAGTATTGTGGGATACCCTCAGAAATGTCCAGCATGTTTTCACTCCGGTTTGAAATGATTGTGTCATGAACTGTGTTGTTATTTCAGGTGTAATGCTTTGAAATAAAATGTTAAGAAGTATTAGCTATTTTCTAACAGTAGCAAATGGGTATTTCAATATTTTTTTTTTTTTTTGTGTATGTGAGTACTTGTGTTACCAACGAAACCAGATTTCTCTCAAGGTGAGTCTTCAATTAACTTAGTAAATTAAATATTATAAATTCCTGTAAGAACAAGAGATACTTTTTAACGTTTGAAAACTCCACCTCCAAATTGAAAAGTGAAATTCGGCCCTATTTAAGATGTTCAAAAATTACTTAATGACGTAAAATAATAGATGACATCAGCAATTAACCACGTTCTATTAGGCATAACATTTGATAGAATTGTATGATAAAATGGGGATTGTCTAGCCTGTTTTATCTCCAGGAATAAATGAATTTGTTAGAGCAAAGCAATGATGGGGTACTAGTAGCTTAGTGGTTAGTGTGGATGGTATTGCACGGCTGTCGTCTTCTGAACTGGCAGCCAGAGTTCATATTCTTTCATCTGTTTACACGCATGTCCTTTTACATTCCTTTATTATAGAAACAACTTCAAAAGGTAATTTAAGCTGGAAGTGATTTGATGCTATTGTTTCTAACAGTCTCATATAGAGAGTATAAGTAGGTTTCATGCTTATTGTAGATGTGCTTTTACTTGTGTTGCAGACAAAACTATTTCTCCCAAAACATGTTGTCACTTAACAACTGTGTATGTGATAATCCGGAAACTAGCAGGATTTTGAAAGTAGGACTCCCTCTGTGCTCCGTCTTCACCCGCTCCCTCCCCTCAGTGCCCCCCTCAGCCCTCAATTAAATGCACAAGCGTCATTGGACCAGAAGCAGATTTCAGCTCATGTTAAGCTTGTGGGCTCGTGAATGCATGGGGTAGAGAACGAGCATGGAGAAAGGGAGGCATTATTGGGTCATAAAACTAGTACCGAGGGTAGTCATATAGCTGCTACAGATGACTACAGATTTCATTTTTAGTGCACAAGCATTTCTGTTAGAACATAAAGACAATTTCAACCAAAATCTCAAAAAGTGTATCTGGAGGAAATTGCCTACCCTGCCTTTATTTTTGTGAATGTTATGACTATCTGTAAAAATATTCGAACGATCACAGATGGTCTTATTCGCTCCTTTTCACTTCTTTTACAAATGAGCAGGAAGATATTACAGGAAAACCAGGCCATGCTTCAAGGAATGAAAAAAAACATTGCTAACATTAGCATTTTATCACTTCATGGCTTACATGTCATGAGACTAATGAATTATACACTTTTACCAGTGTGTATCATCAACTGAAAGACATGTAAACAGTTAGCAAAACAGCACGCAACTTCTTAAGCTAACGTTAGAGACCACTCTAATGATAACTACAGTGGCTAAATGTAAATATCTATAACTTCTTTCAGTCTCCTTCTCTTTAAGTTGATCAACCTGTAAGTTCTAAAAGCGTAATGATTTTTTTATGATGATATGCATCCCATTACAACCAATGTAACATCAACAGCAGCATAGCTTCCCATCCTGAGTGTTATTCAAAATGAATGCTATGGAAATGTTGTTTTACTTTTTAAATTACGATGTTTGGGAAATAGTGCATAGGGAATTGATCAGGGAGAGCAGGCTATAAGACATTTTCAGTCAACAGGCAGACAGAGGGGGGAAACTGCTCAAAAATAGCAATGTGTTCCAGCTTCCCATCAAAACCACTCCAGGTTCTCCAGCATATAGGTACAGATAAAAACGACCTTTCAGCACTTATCTCAAGAGAGCAGCCTGCTTTTCAAGAAGCTTTTCAGAGCAGGACCTTTGCAAAGAAACAACAATAAGCCTTCTTTAGCACAGTGAAAGTGACAGCATGGTCCCCTCCTTCTTTCTCCCAGCCATTAAACCTCTTCCTGGATAAACAAGGGGAAGGTCCTTTATGAAGATGGAGAGGGTCACAAAGAGAGGAGCCATTGAGCCTCTGAGGGGCCCGTCTTTGTTTTTGTTTTTCGAAGGGTCTTCTCAAAGGATGCTCTGATGGGGGGGAGGGGTGTGTGTGTATTTTTGTCTTTAAGTCCTCCTTAACACCAGCCTTCTTTCTGCTGTGCCAAAACAGAGATGTAAACCTAATTGACTGTATCATTTGCACAAAGTGAGGAGTTGTAATATGTTTTAAAGTGACGAAGACATGACTTGACTGAACTTTAACTTGATTTCTTGAATCACAAAATTCAGGACTTGTGAGGTGTTAATAGATGAAAATGTATTTCATTTAATAGTGGTGCCCGTGTGTGATCTACTAAAACAACCTTACCATCTGCAAGAAAATCAAACCTCCATAAAAAGTTGCTTTGAGTTGAGTTTTTTTTCTTTCGCCATTGAGTCTGATTCAGATAAAGCCATTCACAGCTCAGTTCACATTTTCTACAGAAATGTTTACATTTTGTGTATCCAAGATGTTAGAAGAAAAGCAGGAAGACATCTTTAATAGCGAATAAAACCAGCAAAGATATTTTTTAAACTACTTTGACCAATATTTCAGGATCCTGAAATTGTGTGTGTGTGTGTGTGTGTGTGTGTGTGTGTGTGTGTGTGTGTGTGTGTGTGTGTCTTTGCCTGGGGAGGTGCCACAGTGTGAAGCTGTCAAAGGGAGGCCCTGTCTTCGGGCTGCCAGGTCTGTTGATAGGTTGCCAGCTTCAGGGCAACATGCTGCCAGAGTGTAGTTGTCTTTAAGGCGTGAATGAGGGGCACCTGTGACCTCTGGTCACGCTCTGCTTGTGTCCTGCTGTGTAAGCACCACGCTCAGGACACACGCTGAGACCATCAGCGCTTCAACTGTCTGCTAAATGGACAAAGATTTGGACGACTCTGCAGAGCTGCTGCCAAGGAGCTATTGTGAAACTTATATTTTTTATTTTTTAAATCAATTGCACCTGCTCCTGCAGTAAAAGGTCGGCTCCAACATGAAGATCAATTAAATATCTTATAAAGGTGGATAATGCAGGGAAGAGAATTTAAATAGCATCAAAAAAAACATTGTGGCTCAGTATCATATCAATTTTAGCACAACTTCCCATGTGGCACACGCTTACATATCTTTCTGCCTTGAGAGCTCACTTGTTTGGTTTAACATGTCCGACAGGTTCCTTATTAAGACAGACGTATTGATCTGCAGACAGAGAGCGGGTTGGTATCACTGCTAAGTAGGACCACTAGCACCAGATGAAAGCAGCTTCATTAACAGGGATGTTAATTGAATTGTTTTTTCACAGGTCTGAGGAACCACATTATTATAAAACTGCATCCCTTATTAATAAAGCATTATTCTTCAGAATAATAAAGGATAGAGAAGCAATTGCAAGAAAAATATTGTAACACACAATGTAAATCTTATAAAAACATTTTATTCATCTCCAAAAATTCAGTGCTTTTAAAGACCTTTCAAGGACCTTGTAGACCTCCAGAGGCCTGTCACAGCTAGTTAAGAGGCCTCAAATAAACATGTACATTTACAAAAACAAATGTGTGTAAACATCCCACTCAAGTAGGTTTTAAAAACATTTACAGAATATACATAAAGTGGTTTCATTATTGTCTGAGAGTCCTTTTTTCACCATGTATTACCATGGTCTCCACACAGAGTCTGACGTGACTGCAGGTGCAACAGGTGATATGAGCTGGCTGTTCTGTGCACTCAGAGGCAGCAGGGCTGTGCCGGGAACAAGAAAAGCAAACTGTCCATCCGGCGTTGGCAACACCTGGAATCCTCTGTACATCTTCATCGCTTCAGAGGAGACCTGTATCGCTGAGCTGCTTTTGCAGGGCACCTGAGGGACATTTGTCTGTCCGACTCCCAGAGCACCTGGGTGAGGTGTGTAGAAGTTCACAGCGTTGATCTGGGTAACACAGGCTGCCAAGTGACTT
Source organism: Symphodus melops (assembly GCF_947650265.1). Classification (NCBI taxonomy): domain Eukaryota; kingdom Metazoa; phylum Chordata; class Actinopteri; order Labriformes; family Labridae; genus Symphodus; species Symphodus melops. The sequence continues at coordinate 12,397,119 of NC_136697.1, forward strand.
AAGAGGCGTGTCCTCACCTCTGTGTTCACACCTTCACACTTTGACAGGAAATGGGTGACCTCACCCACACATTCACTAAAGCCAGCTCGGTATTTGCCCAGGACAGACGGATCTGTGTTGACAGCAGCTGTAGGAAAAAAATACAAATATACAAATAAATGTAAAGATAACTACTGTTTTGTAAATTGATAAAACTATGTTATAGAGAGAATATGAAGTTTGAAAGATTTAAATTGTATGTATTTATTGACACATTGGCTAAATCTGTGTTTGTGCTCTCTTCATGTATTGTGAAATCAGTTCTTAACATGAAGCACAAGAAAGCACAAGAGCTGTGAGTGGGTAATAATCAGGAGACTGTCAACATGTTTACGATCTAAAAATCTGCATAATCTGCTTTAATAATTGCACACACATGAACACATCCTAACCCTAACAAAGACGAGTCACTACACACCAGTCATCTGAAGCCTCTGCATGTTCCTGAGATGCTTTACAGTCATTTCCAGGATGTCCGCTTTCTCCAGTTTTGAGTGTCTGGAGCTCTAAAGAAACAAAAAGTAATGACTTAGTAGTTTATTCGATCTCTTAATGGTCTCTATATAGATTATATCTTAGAATAAAAATGTAGTGCTCATGCTCTTACATCTTTCTTTAGTGCGTCCATGATGAGAGTCTTCAGTTGGCCCAAGCTCTCATTGATGCGCGCACGTCTCCGCTTCTCCATGATGGGTTTGGAGGACTTCAAATAAGAACAAAGTTTAGATTACATCTTCAAGAGCTGACGAACAGATTTACACAGGCTATAAACTAAAAGTTCACATAGTCTACCTTTCTGCTCTCTGTCAGAGTGCGTGGTTTCTCAGGTGGGGAGTCTCCTCTCGCCTGTGCAGAAGACGTTAAAGTCCCGGCAGGCATCTTCAGGGTTATCAAAGTCTGAATAAAAATTGTATCAAAAACAATAAAATGAACAACAATCAAAAGTCAGTCCAGCTCGGTAAGTCCCGCCTTCTCCTTGCAGACCACGGTGTAGTTGACTGAAGACAAATGTTTGCGATGACTTCTGCCTCTCCAACAAGCTGACATCAACTCCGTTCATGTTTCCAGCGCCTCACGTTTTATTTATAGAGCGCGAGCCTGCACGCGAGTGGCTCGTGTGCGAGTTTGCTGGTTTCTTCTCTCTGCCCAATGAGCGCGCGGGACACGCTGCCGGGGAGGTCGCGGGCTCGTGCGACCAGGCGCTGCCATTGGCTACCTGTCATGGTGCTGAGTGATTTTTACGCTTAAAAGTTAAGACATAGTTCAGGTTCAGAGGACAAGCGGCCTCTCGTCGGCACAACTAGTGTGTTTCCTTTCTAATAAAATAAAGAGCTTCGTGAGTATTGTTGTTTGTAACATTGTTTCAGTATAGCCTACATCTTAGAAGAAAAAAGTCCGCAAAATGAAAAACAAAATAAAGGAACTATTATAAAGATTTGCCTAATCCAAAAGAAAAGTCTGGATAAATCTTTAATAATGCAATAAGCAATTTGATAATTCAATTTATTTTGCTGCATTTGAAAAATTCAAACAATTTCATTCATTGATTCAAAAAGTTTCAAGCATTCTTGTGATGTTTTCATGTTTTGGCCTTGGTCAGACTTGGAAATCACTTTGGGCAGTTTACCTGTATTAGAGAATTGATTTTTTTACCCACTATTTGGGAAAGCATCTCTCAAAATTGTATCATGCAAACATATGATTGCTTTTAAATGAATTCATTCTATTTACTCTAATCACATCATGCTAAATGGATTCCCGAAAACATTACTTTTTTTTCACTGAAATCTTTCCCGGTGCATTGGGTGCTTTAGAGTTTGACAACTCGTCCTCTGAAACACTCCAGGCCTGATGTACAGTGAAGAAGAAAATCTATGACACATTCAGCTGTCCACTTACTGACATGAACTCTGACATCTTCTTCTCTCATCACAGAGCTGAAGTTAAAGAGTTATTTAGCACCAAAAATACTCACCAAAGACACTGGAAAAGCCTACATTAATATCAGAACGTATTTCTTAAAAATATTGTCTGTACATCTGTTTAGTAAAAATTAAGAAACTAAACTGTTGTTCAAGTAAAAAAAATTGTCAGAAGTGACTAAATTGATTTACTGATTTTTAGGAAATCTCTGTTTTGTGTCTGTTTCTATTTTACCATCTAAGGGCCACTGCTTTGTTGAATGCAATGTCTGTTTATCCATTTAATTTTAGTATGCTGCAAACTGTAAATGAGTCCTACCACAAATATCCCACTTTCCGTTAACTAGGGTCACTTTTCTTTTTGCTTTTGTCTTTTTTTTTTGGACCCATACTCTTGTTGTCGTTGTTTTTTGTTTTTAGCTGTGTGCACTTTAAGGTGAAGCTAACTAATCTCGTTGTACAATTTGTATAATGACAATAAAGGCATTCTGTTCTATTCTATTATATTCTATTCTATTCTATTCTATATATCAACAAAACAAAGTAAACAATCTGTGCATATTCTTAGGGAACACTTTCACCATAAGTGCTTGATTTTATGTAAGTGTATCAAATATTAATAATGTAAATGTCTACAACTTACCATTTAATTGTGTTATGTTATTCTTAAATTACACTTTTAGGTCAGAAGTAATGCATGAACACTGTCTCAAGATTTTTCAAACAATCATTGCTGAGTTTAAATTTGGACCAAAACTTATCACAAAAAAAACATTATTTTTTTACATTGTTTTCTTGTTTTATTTACCTTTCATCTAGGTTTTTATAGTTTTGTTGCAGAGTTTAAGCGCACTACATTTTAAGTCATTCTGATACATTTAGATCATTAACTTTGGCTGTAATTGATGAGTAAAAGAGTTTCATTTCAATAAATTATCTGACAGACGTCTCTGTCTGGCACAGGTTTCTATCTTTCCTAATAGACTTCAAACACTCTCCTTAAAGCTCCTAAACCCTCAGAGGTGAAATGACCCCAGAAGCAGGTCACTTTCTGCAACCTCTGCTTCTTCTCCATGTGAGCAAGATGACTTCAAGCACCACTGGCTTTTTGACTTGAGTCTGTATTAGATTAGGCTAAGTAAATCAAGTCAAACCTCTAGCCAAACTGGGTTTAATTCATTAAGTCCAGGGTAAGTGAAAAACTGTGTGGATATTTCCTTCAATAAAAAGATGGGTGTTTGTCATGCAGTCCCCTGGGATCACACAAAATGCACAGTTAATCTTCTATCTGAATAGTTTAACAAGAACCTCCATTAAAATAGTCAGAATCAGCTCGGCGCAGATGAGAGTTGTGCAGCAATAAATAACATCCCATCAGTTCTGTTTTTTTAGTGAGCCTGCCCTGATACAACCAGCCCTTTATTGTGCAGATGATGATGTAGCAAAAGGTTTATTGACGGCTCTGATCTCTATCAGTGTGGGAACCCAGAGATGGGAGGGTCGGGCTAGAAAGCTATCAAGGTCTAACAAGAGTCTGATAACCCGGAGAGGGAGACAGGGTGGGAGGATTTATATCATTCCTCTTTGTTTTGGTATACTGGACAAAATTCCGGTATAAAAGATATATTAAGTAAGAATTCCACAAGGCAAGAATAATAATAACCAGGACTTTTTTTTTTTCCATATTTGCCTTGTGTTTAATATATTGGACACAAAAGCCTAACCTCAAACTCTGGGATTTGTCAATTGAATTACAAACTTCTTCTACATATTCTTTAAAGGTAGCTGTGATATACAAATTCTTAATCCCACAAGCCATTGTAATTGATATCTGCAACAGGCTTTCTAAATACCTGTGAGCCATGCGCAAAAAGATGATAATATTACACTAACTTACACATTTCAGCCTGGGATCATCCAGAAGGTTACCCTCCACATTTCAGTTAAGATCGTGAGACCTTGGTCAGGGTCGTCTGAGGAGAGACTCATCTTTATAGAGTGTAGCAGAAAGCCAGCTCCGTAATTTCTATCATTAACCAAGAAATACTGTATGTTTCTTACAAGGTAAGAACGTAGCTGAACTATATTATTACTTTTTACAATTAGCACCAAATTACCCTATGGCTCTTTACATAAAGAGCACACGTCTTGTAACATTATTTGCAGAGACCCTTTAAAAGGCAGAAAGCTCATGCATAAGCCAGACACATTGGTGGACAGCTACCTGCTGAGCCTGGGTGGGCTGACAGAGTTTGACAAAGACATTTTATAGGTTTGGGTTTTTTCAGCAATGTAAAATTGGTTATTTTATGAGAAAAGGCCTAACACAGGATGATGTAGTTCAATCTGAGGCTTATGTTAGTTTATGTAGCCTAAAGCAATCTGAAAGACTGGACGTGTATCATTGGTGCATTGGAAGAGGGACTGGTTGAATGGCCAGTTGTCAGTTTCCATGTTCCATTGTCACCTGGTCGAAGAAAGTGGCCCACGCCATTTTTCTGCATCCGACCTCCATGTGGGCAGAGAAATGACCATCCTCACCATCTAATACTGCAAAGGTTTCCTTTCAACTGCTTGTATGAAAACATCTTGGGCCAGGCAGACAGAGGGATCACTTAAACATCTCCTCTAGCACTCTGCTCGCTCTCCGTCCCTTCTTCTCGCTTTGAATCTCCCCTTAAAGAGGCAAGGGGGGCCCTCCCATAGCAACTCCCTCCAGCTCTGCCCGCCTTTTGTCCCCCTCCCCAACAGCAGTTTCTGCTCCAGAAGCCTTAGACAAGGCCTCCATTAATTGCGGGCCTGTGTGGAATACACACGGGACAATGGGCCCAACAGAGTGTCCGGCCCCCAGACAAGGCTGGAAACAAGTGGTACAGGAATCCAGCAGAATAGACTCGTCCTGGCTGATGTCACTGAATACATTTACCTACCTCAGTGCACATTCACTCCCTGCTTTGTTTTATTTGGACAAAAAAAGAAGGGGTAGGGGGGAGGTAGAAGTATCAATGGAGAAGGGGAGCCGGACGGAGCGGAGGCTCAAGGATGGGAAATAACTGGTTGTCATGGTAATGTAGTGAATCAAAAATATGGTCGAATTTAGCGAAGGCAGAGATGTAAAAAGGGTAGAGGGCATTAGATTAAACCCTGCGTGAGATAAGAGTAGGCTGAAAACAGAGGTTTAGTTTTTTTAGCACATTCAGGCCTGTTTATACGGCAATAAAGAGCGGATAAAGGAGCAGGAGATTAGCAGACTCATCTGGGCTCATGTTTGTCAACAACAACCTGTGGAGTTTCAAGCTCGTTTATTCCAAGTCAGTACCCCAGCAGCAAGGATGCTGAGCTGTGCCGAGTGAAGCTGGGACCATAGCAACTGGTATTCCAGCAAAACAACCTGCCATCTGTCACCTAACATTGTGGGTGCTTTCGTTAAAAAAAAAAAAAACAGCATTTAGATCTTCATCTTTGAGGCAAAGGCAATGAGACTGAAGTCATATTGAACTCTGGGTCTCCTCCTTTGAAAAGCGAGAGCCCAGTCATCGCCTTATCCCTCATCAAATTGAAAACGCTTTTGGAGATTCTGAGAGAGGCCTCATGTTTAATTTTTAAAACCCAGACATGAAAGTGTTTCCAAAGCACATTCAGCAGTGGAAACTCTTTAAAGGACTAGTTAGCATGTAGATTATATGCATTTCAGTGCATTGTCAAAGTATCTAAGTGTATTTACATGTTAATATGTTCAGGGATACTATCGTCTTGAAGGTGTTCGGGGGGAGGTTTGGTTAACTGTGTGTTTTCTTCCTGTGCACCATGGGAATGTGATTTCTTTGTGCCATCAAGGTTCAAACACATTCCTGTAAGGCCATGGATATTATGAGCATTGATTCCCTGCAGACAAACAACCTGTGAACCTGTTGATCCTGGCCTTAAAATGAGGCTCAGCTCCATAGATAAGCTGTTAAGTTAGCATGTGCATAAATGCCATGTATTTCAGTTTTTAGTGGCTGATAGATCGTAGAATTGGTTCTTTTAATTCAGCAACAAGCCAAGAAGCTTCAACAAGTTCCCCACTGATGCCCCACTATGTGGTGCTTATCCTTATCCATGCTTAGTCCATATCCATGAGTGTGTTTGCATTGGGATTTATGAAACTGAAGATGGTCCATTCTTGCCGCTCAAGATGACTCACAAGACCAGCGTTTTGGCCACTTATGCAGTGAAAGCAGCCCGGGGGATGCCCTTTCAGCACTTGAGGACCTCTGGCTGAGTCTCCTTCACACGCTGGAGATCAGCCTCACTTGGGAAAAAAAGTCCCCGCTTCTTACAGGGGGGAGCTGTCCAGAGGAATGGCTTGACTCCCTCCTTGTCCCAGGGCCTCCCTTCTTCACCTGCCGGCTTAGTGCTCATCTCTTATGCACATAATCCCTGGTTAGTGCATGTGATCCACCAGCCCAGGCCTGGGCACGGGACCCCCCCTTTGGAGCCTCCCCTCGCTTGCATGCTTGCTGGGTGGCTCCTGGGTGGCCATGGCAACTCTCATCTTCTCATGACAGTTAGGCTTCAGTCACAGCCCTAAGTCCCTCTTCAGTCTCTGTGCGTCTTTTTCTGTGCTTTCCTAAAGCCCTCTTCTGTTTGTGTGTTGTTCGATCTATGGCTCTCTGTGTCTCTTTTCTCCTAGTTTGGTTGTTCCCATACTTTTGCTGGGTTGGGGCCTAAAAACCAGCTGTATCAAAAACAGTGTGATATCATGAACCACTTGTCCTCTAAAAGGGATTTCTAAAGTTTTTTTTTTTTTTTTACCTGGGCCTGTTTTTATGTTTTATAAATCATCTGACTATGCAGTCAAGAGCATTTGCTCATTTGCTTCTTCTTCTTGTAGATTCTCAAACTCTGCTATCCAACTCTCTCACACCTTCAGTGCGTTAAAGATGAATATCATTTTTATCAATTTTTATGTTAAGGTGTGCAAATAGCAAATAGGTATAACAAATTTTGGTATTGCTTCAGCGCCTTGTGTCAGTCATCAGCCATGACAAGGCTTTAATGGCTGCCATGTGCTGCCAATGTTTTGGGGCAATCCAAGGTATGGACTTTTAGATATGTCAACTAAAAGTGCTTTTTTACTACAGAAAGGAACGGATCATCAGTCTCAGTGCCTGGAAACATCACAGAAAGGACGCCTGTCATTTTTAAGCGGGAATAAAGTTTGAAGTTGTAGAGAGAGTACAGCAACAACGTTACTGAGTAAGGTCTGGGGTGTTCATCATCAACTCATCAACATACATTCCTTCCTGTGACAGAATATTTTTTCTCCAGTGGTCATAGACTCCCAGCACACTCAGGAAACAGCATTACAAAGCCCTCGAGCTTTGCAGCAGCTTGTTCTCCTTGTTGGCCCTCTCTAAAGTATGTCCTTAGTATTTCCTTAAAAAAAATACAACAATGACCTTCTAACTCAATGGATTGTCTTCATTTTAGAAATCCTCTAAATATGCAGCCATGACTGTATCTAATGTCGCAATGTTCAAATCAACTTTAAGTTTCTTACATAGCTGTGTGGAATGGTCCTCGTCCTAACACAGATGCAAAACAAAACAAACGAAGCAGACAAAATTAACCGTGATGGTGATATTAAAAGAAGATATATCCAGACAGTTCAGTAGTGTTGCTCAGATGATGTGTCACATGTATGTTTACAGAGGAACTATTAGTTCATCCGTGAACTGTAAACACTTAACCATAACCAATAACCATAGCCAATAACCCACATGACCTATTATCACTGTTCTACAGAAATGAGAAACATAAATAATAAATAACATATGTAAAATGGAGTTCTACAATGGCATTTGCCTTAAATTCTGACTTGTAGATTATCTTTATCACAAGATTTCATACTGAGACTTCAACTTGAGCTACTTTATTTCAGGCTCAAATACTGTGAGGTTCCTTTCTGTGATGTGAGCAGACACTTCCACAGCAATATGACCATGCAAGGAGACAAAAAAGCCCCTTTTTCACAACCTAACTTGCTTGCCTGTCGTTGTCCCAAAGGATCATGTGCAGCCACTCGAACCAATTTCCACCTACTGACTCCAGTAATACACGAGAGAAATTCAAGAACATTTAAACCTTTTAGTCATTTACGGACTTAAATGTATAGAAGCAGGTTAAAGTAAATTTCCCACTCATCCTTCTGTAGTATAAATTAAAATAGTTCACCCGCACCACAGAATGTGCTCTAAGTAAAGGCCTGACCTCGTTTCATTGTAAGTCTGATCTGTAAACTGAGATTTGTAAGATACACTTGTGCACTTCTTTTCTATGTGGTCACTGCAGGCCTCTCAGTGCAGATCATCTTACAGCAACGCAAACCCTACAGCCTCAACCATCAGTTTGTTTAAAGCACTGAATATTCTCGAGAGGACAGGAATAGAGGAAACCTGCCGATGTTGTGTGGAGGCCCCCACACTAACAAGTGTCACAGTGATCCTGGGCCGGTCCTCCCACTGTGTGAACGCCATGTGAGAGGCGGCTCCATCCATGCCCCCGCCACCTCCACACAAGGCCCTCCATTGACTTCTAACCTGTTGAGGGACCACTGAGGACAAAGAGCGACGGGGCGGGGCCCGTCCCTCCGACAAGGCTGCAAACAAACGTTAACACGGCTGCAACTGTCCACCCCCTGAATCACTGAATTTATTGACCAACCACAGAGCCCTTTCAGGCCTGCGAGGACTGATAAAGGAAGGGGGACGTGGATGCTGTGAAGGCCAGGGGAAGGAGTCCTATGCTTAGAGGACAGGAGGGAGGAAAGGATCTTTGTGACCGTCTGGTGGGTCACAGACCTTTTAGCATACATGGGTGCCTTTGTCATCTGATAAACGAGGCTGACCGAAAGAGAGCATCAGTTTGGCCTTGTGTCCTGACTATTAATCAAGAGGAAGGCAAAATGAGCATCCTACAACCAACAAGTGACAGGTGTTAATTGAGACATCGAAAACTCTCCAGAAAGTACAACTTTTGGTTGAGAAAAGTACGTTTCAGTTGCTGTTTGTCTGCAATTTATCCCAGTGGCTGGTGTCTCTGTTTTCTCCGTCCAGACAATGTAAATAAAGACTGTGTGCACAGGCCCAAGTCTTGACTCAGACAATAAAACATATGTGTCAATGAGAAAGGAGATGAAGTCCAAAATGTTCAAAATCGCACACGTCTGAGCTCAAGCTTGAGAAAATCTTTTGGAGCGAGTAGCTAGCTGTGAGGAAGAAAGGCTGTGTGTTTTAGCTTCTTTATGTCTTTTCCACCACTCCCCATCTGTTACTCTAACCACACAAAAGGAATACAGCAAGAGTACACAAAAACCCATATTGCTTTGTGGAGAGGCAACACTATCCGCCAAACTACATGGCAAACAAACACCAAAAAGTAGGATAACCCGGCTCAGCACACATCGGTGTTTACTGAAAAGATGATCCGTGCAAGTCAGGGAGACACACATGAATTCATGATGGCTCCTCATCCTCATCATGAATATTCCCAAAACGGCTCTTCCCTGATCTGTTGGAGATTCTTTTCTTTTTGGTACAAGCGTGGACCCCCTTCCCTTATTCATAGTCCCTCCTAAATCCACCCATTCACTGCCTATAGGCCCTGATCTCCACATGAAATGATACCCCTCTTTCTCCTCCACTCTCGCAGCCTTTAAGCGCCCATATGCCAGGCAGCGAGGAGGCTGGGAAAGCCCATAATTGATCAGTAAGTCTTAGCTGAAAAAGTGTGACCAAGGTCAGCCCCCCACGAAGCACGCAAGAGTTGCTTCATATACAGATTTATTGGGAAATGTGATGGGAGTTCTGCAGAGCAAACACGGGAGTAGACAGAATTGTAGACAGACTGAAAACTGCTATCACATTGTAGAATTAAGAAAATAACCACAATTTACAAAAACACTTAAAAAATGCTTTTTCATTTATTTTTTAAAGGGGAAAATTAAGTAATAATGTTTTGAATTTTCTTACATTTATTTCACGTTTAACATTAACAAGAAAATAAGAATACAGTAGCTGAAAAAAGTTACACTTCATAAAAATCAAACATTAAAATCAAATGTTATAAAAATTGTCACAGCAGCATGTGTCTCAATGATTCTTGTGATTAATTGATTGGCTTTCATTGAAGAATTAACCATTATCAAACATTATTTAAGTGATGTTAGAAGACACGTTTACTTTTCCTTTCAAACATTTCACACAAAAACACGCTTTAAGAAACAAAAGGTTTCACAATGCATTCCTAGGGGCCAAGAAAATGACTTATTTTGATTCTTCTCTTTTAAAACACTCTCTTTCTCACTTACACTTTCACGGTAGCACTGGCTATAAAAGTTTCTAAAATAAGGGACACAGAAATTTCATTTTTCTCTCTTCCATGGGAAGAAATTCGACTGTAGTACAGTAACTCTACGACAGAAATGCAGCAGTGGAATGTTTTCCATCTTACACGTACATTACGTTGTGTTTAAACAAACAAAACAGCAAAAAAGACCAAAGTCTCTCATGTTTCTCTGTACCATACCACCACATACTATTAAAACTCTGACATGTAAGCAGCTATTGTTAGTGAAGTGAATTCACAGTGAAGAGTAGAAAAAAATCATCCAGTGCGGTTGAAGGTAACTCGGTGATGTGTCTGTTTAAGGATTATTAAGGGTTGTTCTGTGTTGTACAGTGTTAACAATTTAGGTGGTTAGGAATACAGTGATTTAAATGTTCATTCATTTTCTTGCTGCAATTTTATGAGAAGATTGATACCACTTATATTCGTATCATAAAGCTGTAGCCACAGTGGGCAGCTAGCTCAGCTTAGCTTAGCACAGAGTCTGACAACAAGCAAAAACTAGCGGAGACTCCACCACACACAATGTAAAAAGTGTTTATACTTTTTTCAAGTATGGAAGAAAATAAATGAGCTGAACAGTTAGCTTACCTCTTTTTTGGGTTCAGGCTTTGTGCTGAGCTAATCTAACCTGCAGCGACCACTATCTTCATATATTGTACTCAGGCTAGAGAGGAGTATCAAATATATCATTAAACTCCCGACAAATACGAGCTTCACCCATGTGACCAAATATAAAGGTTTAAAACCAGTGTGTTTGTCAATTTAGATGAGATAAAACATAATGAAATAAACTACTGGGAGTGTGCGGGTCTTACCCGCAGACTCACAGTGTTTTAACCAAGATCTGAACATTACACGTCAGAGGTCAACTGCAGCTCTATCAGACTTTAGGTTCAGGTTTAGATTGAGCCTGTGTAGTAGTTCACTTGTTGTTGTCAGAGGGGGTCAGAGCTCTGTGATTGCGTATCATTGGCGTAGGTGACTGTTGAGGGTCTGGGGGGCCAGTTGGTGTCATCCTGCAGCTCCAGGGTCACGTGCATGTAGCGCACATTGGGGGGCTTATTTCTCCTGCAGAACAACCAGGAGAGGAAGGACGAGCCCCACTTGTCATTGGCCTCCTACAAAGAAACAAAAGTTCCAACATTAAAAAGCTACTAAATCAGAAATAAGGTGTTTTTACGGAAAGTAAGTAATTTAGTAATTGAATTTCTGTAGTTTTGAGACAGAAACATCTTTTGTTTTGAGTTATTTTTCTGTTGTATTTGCTTCGATCAATTCATTAGTTTCTGTCTAAAGTCAACATGACAACGTTTGAATCTGAGACTATGCATTTTTTGTAATACTTATTGCATTAAGATTGAAATATTTTTTGCACTGAATAGGATTTTTTTAAGTACAAAATTAACCTCCCAGTCATTTAATGGCTGTCTTACACAAGACACAATTGGTTGTTAAAGATGTATAAGATGAGAAAGTCAATCATATAACAATAACATAATTCACATCTATAACTTTAAGTCTCTGTTGATTCATTTAAATGGTAAAAAATACAGGTAACATATAATGGGAAATAGGAAGCAATGAAGCTAAAAAAAAAAAAAAAGAAAAGAAAAGAAAGGGTAAAGGATGTGTACAACTTGATTTATAGAGTAAGAACAAAAAAGTGAAGCGTTCAGACCTGAGGTGTGTCAGCAGAGGGGGGCTGTGAGGGGCGATTTACCCCCTGATTCTCTCTGAAAACAAGCCTCCACAAGATGATGTCAAGGATCAACATCTACGGGAGATTTCAGCAATTTAAGAATCAGCTGATCATGATGATTGGGTTACAGGCAATGAAACGCAGAAATAAATAAGCCAAATGGAAACTCAATAAAGCACTCTTTGATTGCATTTGTTTTATGGAAGAGCTAAAATCAACTTTCAATCAAATCATTTATGTCTGATTTGAAAAAAGGAGATCATTCACAGAGGGGTTGTAAGGTGCAATGCTTCTAAAGCGTACCTCCAGCATAAAAGACACGGCTGCATTCACAACCACAATGATGACCAGAGTAACCCGCCAGTCATGAGGGACACACACGATCTGATGAGGCAGTTGGAAAGAAAGTCAATGCAACACAAAATCAATCACACATTTCAGTTCACTACATTCAATGTCAAACCCACAGTAATTTCAAAACTGTTCATTCAAAATTAAGAAACTTCACCAATTCTTATTTTCAAGGGTCCATTTCTTCAAAGGCTGAATCTGGATCACAATGAATTCCTGAGAATCGGACATCAAATAAACAGCTAATCCATCTTACTTTTTTGGGGGGGTGGGGCAACATTTCTAAGATAGAAACTTATATTGAGTGCTGGATTTCTAGTAAACTATACACAGCATGACAACGTGAGCCTCTAGAAATATTACGAATAACTTTTTTTTTTAACAAATAATAATATTAAGCTGGAAATAGCACATTTGTGATCATTTTACAGAGGCAAAATATTTCTATTTTACTTTAGCTTCCTCATAGTCTTTATAGGTGACCTGTTGTCCTATGAACCTTAAATAGTTGTATAAAATATGTGCTACAGTAAATACATGTTCTAGTTTTAAGTGTTCTTTCTTCCCATTTTGTGTCTAAAACCCCTGTTCTCATGGTATCAGGGATAGCCATACTTTTGGATTAATATATACTTAAGGTGTGATCACAACACAAACTGGAATCAAATCTCATGTTGAAATCCTTATGTGTAAACAACACATTTTCAGGATTTAGTCCAGTTCAGTAGCTGAAGTCTTACAAGATTACTCTTGAAAACTTGACCGAGGACTTAAAGAGCAAAAGCTGAAAAATGAGAACAGAGTTTACCTCCAGGAATTTGTCTATGGCAGGGACGGGATACAGTATGATGAGGAGGAGAAAAGTATACAGGCCAATACAGGACAGCATGAAAGGCCCTTGTGAGACAGAAACAATGAAACACAGGAGATCACATGAAATGCAGATTCTTAATTTACAAGCACATCACACATATGAGAAGGTAAGGTAGAGCAATGAGACTCGAATTGTACACATTTATCTGTTATACACATCCTAAAGTGATGATGCAGAAAAAATAATGGATGCCTTTAAATAATGGGATTTCTATTTAAAATAACAACTTCAAGTTTAAAGTCAACAAGAAAGTGTGTAAGTGATAAAAAAATATTTTGAAACCTTTTCACTGTAGTTTATAATTAAAACATTGCATTGCAATGTCTAACTATTTCCATGCAAACAATGCCCTCTCTCTAAACACATCCCTCTGACGCTCAGCGAGCGCTTTAACAGCTCACTGTAACTCTTACAGTTCTTGTAGCTGGGCTGTCTGAAGGGCTTCCCCTTGGAGAAGATGATGGCCACAGAAATATACTGAAAGGAGGAGATGTAGAAGAGGGAGGTGTTCTCGTAGTTTCTGATGTTTTTGTGATCATGTGGGTTTGTTACATTGAGATTCAGGCTGAAGCTGGAAACATTACAGGCACTGCAGGAGACAGGAGACAGAACAACAAACATCATATAAATTTCTACTCGGGCCATAATGTGTTGATATTGATGCCAATAAATCAAGTTTGTGCACTTTGATTTTCAGAAGTACAGTTAATAATAAACACTTGAAAGTTCAGCATTTCTATCGTAGGACCCTGGATAATAACCAAAGCTATACAAATATTTTGTTCTTTTCCAAAGAGTATTTTATGGTTTCTTTTGCACTTCTGACTGGCCTCTATAATATGTAAATCTAAGTAATATAACTGGACTTTGACTGAAAGATAATTTGTGGTATTATTGCTAAAATAGAGAGAACTGAACTGGCTGCAAACTTTAAACAAAATTTAGAGAAAAAAACATGAATTCATTTTTAACTTTTGGTTTGTTTCCACTTTCAAAAGCTGATTTATTATTTTAAAGGGACTCAAAACATAACAAAGTCAGAAAATCTGCCTGAGCAACTTCATTAAATCATTTGAATATTTCAATAATTGTATTTATGACTATTTGTGATTTTCTCAGACATTACTCACTCTGACTGAGGCGTCCATGTCTCGTACCAGACCTGCTGCCGTACTAGGAGAAAAACCAGGATCTGGAAGACTAGCGAGGTGAGGATCTGAGTTAGGACAGAGAAAAGCAGCGGGCCAGAGATCAGACTGGACGGCGGGCGCTGGCACACCAGCTCCTTCCAGGCTGGATTCAGACTCACTGAAAAAAAACAGAAACATTAAATAAGTAGCTCTCCAAAACATCTCTTTTTTTAATATCTGAATTTAACTCACCCCATAGAAGCAGATTTACAGCATCAATTGTACATATCATTGTGCTTTACTCACTAGTGAAGGCAATGATGAGGATGATGGCAATGTCAATGAACAGGAACTGAAAATCTCCCAAATTGCTGAGGATCTGAAATATCAGAAACACCACAAGATGCAGAGAAATTGGTTTAACTGTCAAATTGATAGGACGTCGTGTGAAAGAACAAAACAGAGTCACTTTGTGGTCTATGCCTTTGTTTCACGGACACTGAATCTCACTCACACACACACACACACACACACACACACAGACACACACACACACAGCACACACACACACACACATATTTAAAGCCCTCTTCTGCTTGCTCCTCACGTCTGTGTCAGACTGTCTGTCAGCCAAACCAGTGCTTGAACACCGATGGCACTAAACAGTAAGTCTAACTAAATGCTGCATCTGGAATAATGTGTCTGAAATTATGCTTTTTACATTCTATACAATGATCAAGATGAAAGCAAGATGGATCAGATCAATGATGATTATTGTGAACTAAGAAGAAAACCAGATTGATAAAGAGCCCCTGCAGTCCTAAAAAGTAAAAAAAAAAATCATGTATCTTTTTGGGACCTCAGGGGCTCCGTAGATGAACCAAATTGTTTATTGTGGAGTTTAAAAGGTCTTACATACCTTTGCTTTGTTTAAAATGTTAAACAGTTTTACTTAAAAGTAAGTCAATTAATCCATCATTCTTTTTTCACTATGTGTTCAAAGTGTCAGGATGAGAAACAGTGTTGTGTTTACCGAGTACAGCAGTGTCACGCTGACATATTGAATGATGCTGTAGAGAGCCATGAACTTAAACACACAGAAGGATGTGATGAGGGCAGCTCGACCCTCCCTTTGAAAAGCAGGAGAGTTAGAGAGAATCAGTGATTAAAAAAACTGTTCATACTTCATGCTTACTAGCTTACACAGTTTCTGTCAAAGACCCACTTCACACAGGTAACATCAAAATCCTAAACTGAGACTGTGTAGAGTACGACGCCAATGTAACAAAACACCACGAGGAGTGAGAGAGCACCTGATGAGGTTCGGGACACAGGAGATGTTGGCGGTGGAGGAGGTGAAGGGTGAAGCTACAGAAGCTTCAAGCTCAGAGAGAGAGATCCCACTGTGAGCTCTCTTTAAAGCCTGACACACAGAGATTACTCATCAGTACACAAGTATAAGCCACATAGAGACAAGAGCACTTTAATGTGTTTAATGTTACTTGGCTGAAAATGTCATGGTCAAATATTTTACATTTCTGACTCATGTTACTTTGGGGAATAATTATTAACATCCAAGATACTGCTTAGAATAGCTTAATTTTATTTATTATTATCAAACGTATGTAGGGGAAATGTACAATTTGTAACCTACAAGTGCTACATAAATGTCAACACATAAAGCTATCTAGCTTTATTTAGTAATTTGTCACTTTTATCTAAGGATTCAAACGCTCAAAATATATATTTTGTATATTTTATATATACCGTATATATATATATTTTTTAAACATGATTTTTTTTGTACATTTTTGAGTATCAACTCTTCATCAGTGCATGCACTCATCAACATGAGAGCTGGTTTAAGAAGTTCACTGAAGTCTGGTTTGAAATAGGATGAATTTATGTTTCAGTCCTCCCACATAAAAACAAATCTTCTCTGTATAGTCAGCAACATTTTTTAAGTTTTTGTAATTTCGCTGAAATAACATTGGGAATAATGAAATGTACCCAAAAGAGTGAGAAACAGAAGTTACCTCAAAGTACAACACAAACATTTAGTAAATATATAATCCAAACTTACTCCACAGTCATTGGCGCCGTCACCGCACATACCAACAGTGTAGCTGGGAGGAAAACAAAGAGGGATAAAGTTGTAGCTGAAAATGGATTAAACCTGAAAACTGAAAAAGAAACCTGAGACTGACTCGATGCTCTGCAGGACTTCCACCAGCTGAGTCTTCTGGTCTGGAGCCATGCGAGCAAACACAGTGGCTCTCAGCACAAGCTGCAGTGCCCCCATGTGGAGAGAGAGAGAAATACAGAAACATCAAAATGGCAACCTAAATTACATCTACATATCTACACGGCAGAACACATAACACTAGATAAATAGTAGGTGTGTCTATGCGTCAAAAATCTGTTGTACCTTCTGGACGAGCTGGGGGAAGTGCTCCATGATGACAGCAAAGGCTCTTCCGCTCACTGCAAAGTGATAGTTCTGTTCCAGCTGAGTGACCAGTTTGTCATGTCCCTCCTCCTGTTCCTCCAGGTTCATCTCTACAGTCTGAGGATACCACATGAGCCAGTCAGTTTTCATCAGGAAAACTGCATAACACAACACCACCTTCTATGTTGTAAAGAAGACTTTATCTGAAGCCTTTTCGTCTCTTTGTAAACAGGTTCATCTGCTCTAACCTGACTGAAACACTACACTTGTTATTATGCCGTAAAGAGGAACTATTTTTTTCACAATGATATTTTCCCAGAACAAGAGGGGGAGTAACATCTCTCATCCCTTGCCCAGTATTCCATCAAATGTCAAGAGTTATCTCAGAATTGTTTTGTTTTGCACTGACTCGTTCATACACATAAAGTATATATATATATATATATATATATACACACATATATATGTGTATATATGTATATGTATGTGTGTATAAATATATATATATATATATATATACATATATAAAATTCCCTGCTGTCAAAACTGTTTCATTAGATACAAAGGTGATTGGTACTCGAAATAGCTATGTGGGAATTACACTTGTCTTCTTTCAATCTGGGACAAGAGAGAGAGTGGGGAACGACATGTGGGGAAAGGAGCCACAGGTTGGATTTGAGCCCGGGCCGTCCGCCTGCAGCTCTACATGGAGTGTGTGCACCAACCACTAGGCTACCTGCACCCAGTCTCCACCACTTTTTTTTAGAATTCCTAAACTCTTTCATATGTGGAGTTGGTTTGGACTTATTTTATGTTTTTAATTTGCACATTTGTAGCCTTCTACTCTCAGACTCATATAAACAGTAAACCTGTTTAGCATATAATGTGTTTGTATATTCTCCATAATAAGCACAGTTTTTTTTAATTCACTCGTTGCTTCATTACTCAGAGGTTCCTTCTCTCTCACCTGGTGGTCTTTGATGGTTTGATGGTTTTCAGTGTAATGCCAGGTGATGCTGGCGGGTTGAGACTCTTTCGGAGGAACAGCGTCGGCTATGATTACTTTCTCGTGTGTGCGAACCATTCCACAATCCCGAGCCACAGATATCGCTGTCAACATGTTGTCACCTACAAGAAAGTAGAAGAAAAATATATATATTGAACAAAAAACACACACACACACACACACACACACACACACACACACACACACACACACACACACATACATATATATATATATATATACTGTATATACATACACATACACATATATAAACAAAGACGGTGGACTGATATTTTACCTGTGACCATCAGAGTGCGGATGTTAGCTTTTCGTAGTTCCTGTAAAACTCCGGCAGTCTGAACTTTTATTTTGTTCTGCATGATGATCAAGCCAAGGAAGTCCATGTTGGTTTCTATCAGGTCCCTGAACCAAACAAATCATACAATACAATCATACATACAATGATGGTGTAAAAACAACATTTCTTTACTGGAAAGATGTAAACCCACAGAAAGAAATCAGGTTAAAAATGAGGAATAAATTACAGGATAACAACTGAGGAAAGAGGCTGAAGGACGCAAAAGTGTACAATATGACAAGACAGAGACAACAGAACTGAAAATGGCACATGAAGTAACAGATAACAGGACGTGCAGTGGTAAATACTTTGACTCACCCTGTCCCGTTTTCATTTCCCAGTAAACACCTACTCACTATTGAACAAATAGTGCAATATGTCTGTGTGTGTGTGTGTGTGTGTGTGTGTGTGTGTGTGTGTGTGTGTGTGTGCTGGATATTTCTATTACTGTACTTGTGTATGTGTATTTGTTCAATATGAGTAGATGTGCATATATGCATACATATTTATTTTATTCTATCTTTACATATATTCTTATATATTTTAGGCATGGCAGTTGTTGTTGCTTAATGAAAGGTATGGGGTGCTGTTGGTTCATTGCCTTACTTAGTGAACAGATTCCTGCATGTCACTGAATCCTTTTAGCTCTGCTGTAAATATTTGGATATTATGTCATCTGATCTGCTTTTGTTCAGCAATCAGTAGAAATGGGTCATAGTCATCATAATAGGAGTAATATTTGACAAATCTGAAACTGACGAGTCTTAACAGAGTGTCACAGCTGCAGGATGTCTCTGTGTGTATTGTGAACAGTGTTATCTGTAGAGGGAGCACAACCTGCTGAGGCTCTGGACTTTGTGCCAGGAGAGTTTGGACTCCAACTGTCGATGTGCCAGAGCGATGACCCTGAAGCCCTGCCTTGTGTAGGTCTCGAGAGTCTCTGTGAAACTCTGTGGGACTGAACACAAACAGGAAAGTGTCAGTGAGGACTTTTTTTGGATGAGTGCAATACTTTAAAAAGCTTAGGGGGTCGCCGGTGGCGCAGCGGCAGTGCGCGCGACCCCATGTATTGAGGCTCAGTCCTCACGCGCGGGCGGCCTGGGTTCGCGTCCGGCCTGTGGCCCATTTCCCGCATGTCTCTCCCCACTCTCTCTCCCTGATTTCCGACTCTATCCACTGTCCTCCCTCTATAATACAGGCATAAAAAGCCAAAAACAAATCAAATCAAAAAAAAAAAAAAAGCTTAGGAGGGAGTCATTCAGTTGTCAGTTACTCTTTGTATCCTCCCAGATATTAAAGAAAAGCATATTGAGACCAAAATCAATAATGTAGAAAGTAGGAACATATCTGACCCGTGTGCTGTTTACAGAGGATGGCCACAACCTCTGGTGCTCCCTTCAAATAAGCATCCATGTGTTTCTCCCCCAGCCTCCGCACCACCACGCTCATCCTCTGCAGGGCCGAGCAGAAGGGGAACTGACGCACAATACCGATCTCACAGGGCTGAGGAGCAAAACATGCGAGATGTATACATGTTCAGTTTCAAAAATAACTTATTTCTTAACTTATTAAATCTTCCCATTTTGATAAATATGAAGCAGTATTCATCAGATGGTTAGCGTAGCTTAGCTTACATACTGTCAACAAGGACACACAGCTATGGCTCTGTTAACTAAACAGAACCTACCAACCAGCATCAACTTGTTATTTTTACACTCAAGTCTTTGAACAAAATGAACAAACAAGATATAAAACGCTAATAATTGAGCTTTAGAGTTGCTGATTGTAAGATTAGAAATATAAGGATACGGCTAGCATCCCAAAATCTAGCTTGGCATTGAGGCTGTAAATAACTAGAAAGGTTAGAGCAGGGGGTATAATCACCTAAAAAGCTTTAAAAAAGGATTTTTTTAGAAAAATATAATCAACTACACTATCAAAGTACTTCCTTTATTATGATCAACTTTAATTAAAATAGTCAAACTCACCGATAATCCAGGCAGCTCCTAGACAAAAACAGAAGGATTTCAGGACATTATAACATTTTGTGTGATATTCAAGGCAGGCTTTTTTTTTCAATAATGTCCATAAATAGAGATGACTCAATTATTACTGGTCAAATGAGAGTCAATGTACCATGTTCTGGGTCAGTGAGTTGTTCTGATTGGCTTCAGTGATGATGTGCTTCGGAGGTCGCACAACTGTTGGCATAATAGGATTGTGGAGAGCAGTCTCCTCCTCAGTGGGCTCTTCTAGGATCTGAACAGAAAACACTGACATGTAAACAGACAAAAAAAAATCCTGATGTGACAAGAAGGTAAGTCCAAGCCTCCTCATGTTCATGCTGGAGTATCCATGGCACCAGACTTTTACTGTCTCAGCCAAGAAGTCCTGCCAAAGAGACTACCCCTTATTTATGAACGGACTTTTATGTCTGTTTGTTGAGGTACCAGGGACTGAGCACGTTGGCTGTAAAACGTAGAAATCCTTGCTTACCCAGCCAGTAGCGTTGAACATCTTGAGGTCCAGAGGGTCTCCAGAGAGCTCACCCTCGATGTTGGTCAGTGAGTGACAGGAGGCCATACAGGCCACAAACTTAGAAGTAACGAGACTTTCTTTGGCTGCGTCAGATTCTGGAGGGGTGAAGCTGGAACAAAGAGAGGATCTCATTAAATCACAGAATAAGTATAATATCAAGGCTCATGATGAATTAAGTATGAAGCCTTACATACTGATATTGCGCACTTTCCAAAGACAGATAAGAATGATAACCTCCCATGAGTAATGGTAACACCAAAGCAGTTTTATATCCTGATTCTGACCCTTGGTGTGTTACAATGGTATGCAAATCATACTATTATTATATTACTAAAAAACAATGTTTCAAATGTGCTTTGCAACACGGCTGTGATGCACCCTCTAATCAATCTGGGTTTAGTGTTTTCAGTTTTTGTTCATTTATTCTCAAGAAACAGAGACTGTATTAAACGGGCTCTCTTACCTGTCCCCTTCAGCTCTCTGAATGCCCCACAGGTCCAAACCATCCTCAGTCAGAGTACCTGTCTGAAGGAAACATAGATGGGTAACAATATACATTAATACCATCTTACACATACATTACATTATACACATAAAGCCCTATTTTTGTAAATGATAAAATCATTTAATGACCTGAGTGGGACTCTTTTAAGTCCAAGTCTTAGCTTGATCGTGTAACAACGTGCACACATCTTTAAAGTTTAGAAAAGTTGTTTTTTTTTAAAAAGACGCAGACTTCTTCAGAGGTCTTGTCAGAAACATTTAGGTCAAACAAATGTTTTCATTCACAGAAATGCACGGTCTAATATGCACTGCAGAAAAAAGGACCAGTTAGATGCTGAGACTAATTATTAGCTTCAAAATGTATTTATTTCAGTCAGTTTATAACTTTGTTTAAGTGAAAAAAGAAGCAGGCTGCTTAAAGGAGCCACAGCTGACTGAAAAAAAAAACTATCCAATGAACATTTTTAAACATTGATAATTTGTTATAGTCTTGTGCAATTGAAATGCTCGGGTTCGGGGTTTTTTTTTATTAACAAATCCATTAATATTTTGAATTTTTCAAGCATGTGGCTTGATGTTTTTACCAATGTCACCAGTGTCCAAAAACAGCACCACATCCGAACATCAAGAGTCATTTGTGGTTTTCATGATCATTAAAATCATGAAAGTCATTACTTATATCAAAAACCACTCTGAGCGGAAGAAGAGGGTTTTGAGAAAATAAAAAAAACATGTTTTTGTGAATTTTGAGAAAGAACTATGGAGTCTAAATCATGTAAGACATGAGTCACGATCAAATGAAATGTGATTTCAGAAATAAATAAAATGTCTTTGCATTTGTGTGTAAAGTACAAAATTAATAATTAATCAAAAAAAAAAAGAAAGAAAGAAAAGCTGGGGATCAGAGTACCTTGTCGAAACAGACTAAGTTGAGTTGTCCGCACATGTTGATCCTCTGAGGACTGATGCAAAAGATGCCAACGTGCTTCAGGCGCCGCTGAGCATACACAATGCCAGCTGTCATGGCTGCTGGTAAGGCGGGAGGCACGGTGATGGTGATGATGTCCAGAGATTCAATGATGATGGTTTTAGCTGGAACCTGGTCCATCAACAAGTGACATCATGCAAACACATGAGTAGTAGTCATTGTGATTTAGAGACAGTTTCCAACAGAATAATAGAACTGATTCATCCTCAGTATGAAAAACTTCTTTCAACAAAGTGCTTTAAAGGTCACATATTATACATAAAATTTTTATACATAAAATACACATTGTTTTTCTCACATTAATGTGTCCCTCGCCTGTCTAAAAAAACCAATAAAGAGAAAAGTTCTCCCTTTCCATCTTTTGCCTGATCCATTTTTCAGCAAATGTGCACTCAAACAGGCAGTTTGGAGATTTTCCCTTTGTGACATAAAAAAGGGCAGTAACTCCTCCCCCAGGAGGGTGACAGGCCCACAGCTAGGTGTTTATTTCTGCCCTCTGAGTCTGCCTTCTCACTGTAAATAAACGGGCATGGTGCAAGAAAGCGATGTGTGGTCGAACACAGCTCATTTACATTTTAAGCTACAAACACAGAAACAGCCTGTTCTGAGCGGGTTTGAAATAGAGGGGTTTATAGACATGATGAAATACAGATGGAAATGAAACATACCAATCTACACCAGCGAAATACCTTGTTCATGATACTGAGAATGATGGTGTAGATAAAGCCGATCCCTGCCACTCCCACCAGACACAGCAGAAACAGGTATGCATCACGGTAGAGTTTAAAGTCTGTGGGTTTAGGGTAGAGGATGGAGCGCACCAGCTGACCTTTCTGTGTACTGAAGCCTGTGAAAACATTTAAGTCTTTTCATTTTTCTTTACCCATTTGGATTATTATGCTTGTGAGTGTGTACAGCTCTCAGCATGATTTGTCTGTAGAACTAAATCTTAGCCGTGTTGTTCTCACCCAGTCTCAGTCTCACCTGTCCTCACCACGACAGCCTTCACAAGTTCACCTGCGTAGAAGCGGGTCTGGATAACTCGGGTACCACAGAACAGGGTGTGTCTCTTGTGCTCCTCTATATTGTAGCTAACAGATGCCTCTTCACCTACACTGGGCAGACTTGTCTTAGTAACCGGCACACTCTCGCCTATTCAAAGAGGAAACAAGCACCATACTTTTAACAAAGCAGAAAGTTGAAATGTTGTTAGTAGAGTAAGAAGAGAATTGTCAAAGCTCCAAATTGCTCTGAAATTCAGTTAACTGCTCATCTTGTATCTTGAGTTTATTTTAGACCAATCACAACATTGGAAACATTATGTTGTAAAGCAAATACATAGGACTTGAAAAAATACACTAAAAACACAGATAATTTCACACAAACTGACCCAGGTAGTAAAACGAGTAATAAAATGTGAAATGAGCACAAGTTAATATTACCATTTCAACAACAAAATCCATCCATCCATTCCAATGTAAGGATTCATCACGTTTGTCTGGTCATGCTTTGTGTGTCAGGATAAAAAAAAAAAATCTGCTACGTGTGAAAATGTGTTTTTTGTATGTAAACAGTGAAAACAAATATTAACTCAAGTTAAACAACTATGTTTACAACCGAAAAACTCCATGAAAAATAAAATCAATTGGCTAAACAAAAACAAAAAAAAGAGAGATGCAGTGAAATGCAAAAGTAAAAAAAAGTTAGTCAGTAAACGATGCAATAGTATTTTTATGTGTAAAAGACACCAAAGTGGCAACTACAAAGGTGCATGAAGAGTAAAAGGCCTGAAGAGGTCAAACTCTCCAGCAGCACTAGTAGTATAAAGATCAACTTTATTTACTAATTGGATTTGACCTGTGTGTAAAAGATTTATGTTCAAGAAGAACAGCAGTATTACATTTATTGTATTCTGATTATTATTCAGTTATAAAACTGTAATGTCCTAGTCCTCATTTGTTATACGTTAACAGATAACAAAAACATAAAGTATAAAAACATGAGTATGTGGTTTTCATACCTGTCAGCATGCTCTCGTTTACAATGCAGGTTCCATGGATGAGCACAGCGTCGCAGGGCATAATCATCCCATTGGCTGGAATGATGATGACATCACCTGGCACAAGCTCTGTTGACAAGGCCTGTTCAATATCTACATGAGAGACAACATTAAGAGAAGAGATATCATAAACACACTCTGCAGGAAATAATGAGAATACTATTAGAGATGTATAATGTCATGTATTACAGAATACTCATGCCTTTATTTCCTCTGCACACAGAAACACGGACCACACTGTGTGATGCCACCATGTCATGCAGCATCACATATTGCTGAAAAAAAGACAGTGTATCAAAGAGGGAGAAAACACTGCTGTAAAAAACATACTCATTAACTCGGAGAGACTCAGAGAAGAAGCAAAGTAATACTAAAACATGAAACTTCTAGATTTTTAAGATGTAAAAACACTTGTTGCTTCAAACAGAAGTTTTTAAGCCTGACTGCTGAAAATCTTTTCCGATTTATTCTTCTGGTTTTACAATAATTTATGATATGTTATTTATAATAACTAGTGTGGGCTTGTTTTGTGCTACAGAACTTCTCAGGTCTGGGGTACAGCTGATAGACTAAAACTTGAAATTCATTTCCAATGTCCAGACTTGATTGATATTCTTTATTGATTGATTGAGGTAACAGCAAAAAAAACATTTTACACAGGTAGGACATGGCAGAATGAAAGAGTATGACTCACTTCATTACCCACTTTAGTCCCCCCCCCCCCCCAAAAAAGGCTTGTTATTGTCTGCTGTTTGTTCTTTGTGTGAAACTTTTATTGCTGCTGTCTTATCCAGGACTTCCTTGTAAAGAGAGATAGAGAATCTTGGAAAAGTACTTGAAAATTAAAGATCTATCTCTGGTTCTATCTTCGAAAAGTAAATCATCACGTCGTATAAATCTCAGAGGATCTGATGACTCACCTTTTTAATAGTGTACAGTGAGGTAGCTATTGAGATGGCAGACATAAAAACTATGGCAGTAGCATAATAGTAGTAGTCCTCAAAACTCCACAGAATGACACTGAAGAGCTGGAAGATGTAGAAAGGATTCAAGACCTGATGAAGGGGAGGAAGAAGAAAGTATTAACTATATTATATTTGGTATGTTAAAATAAAATATGTCTGACATGCAGTCATGGCAAGAACTCTAAACTCACCTCTTTTATGAGCAGCTTAAACAGAGAGGGCACTCTCACAGCAATCTCATTCTCCCCAAAGAACAACATCCTGATGGAAAGAATTTTAAGTAATGTGAAGCAAAACTTTCTCCACACTTAAGAGGAGTAACTAGAGCTGGAATATGTGTTTGCGTGTGTGCGTGTGTCTCTACCTGTATTCCTGCAGCGTTTTATAGAGTCCAGAGCTGTGGTCAGAGTGGATGTGTGCACAGCTCACCTTCAAATCCTCCAAGCCTCTAGAAAAGTCATATTACTTCATTTCTACTGTCGCTGTGCAGATCAGCAGATACACATTTGTATGACGTATTCTTTAATAAAAGAAGCTCAAAGTAAAAATTCAGAAAAAAGTGTTGGATTATAACGGGACTCTTACTGAAACACTTCAAAGTTCTGTATCACATCGCTCCAGAAGTATTTAGTGCTGTGGTGAGTGAAGTAGTGGGTCTAAGAAAGAGAAAGGTGGACAGGGTCAGATATCAGATTTTACAAACAAAGTGTTTTTCTCATCACACTTTGGGTGGGATGGGTAAATGTAATTTTTAATGTTGTACAGCTCTATTCCAGCTATTTTTAAATCTAAAAACAAACAGAGGTAATAACAAACTGTCCTTTTATCTGTTGGGAAGCAGCTTCAATCAAATGGATCCTGAACATCTGGGACAGCAGGCCATTTTATGAGTTTCTAAACCTAAAGTTTGAGCTAAGGTTAGCATCCAGCTTCGTCTTAGCTAGCATAACTGCTTGATGGTCTTGTACAATATGATTGGATAAGGATTAGGGTTAGTCCTAGCTAATGTTAGCTGGATGTGCTAGCTAGTTAGTGGCCGAGTGAAAGGAGGACTATTTGCTTGATTTTGCACATTTAAATTAATGCATGAAACCTGCAGTATGACCTTATCTCTTGAAAATGGCTGCCATGTGAATATAGTGAATCACTGATCCAGACTCTATACTTAATTTCAGGTCAATAAATGATTAGAAAATGTTTTTAACAAAACTACCTGAGCAGTCTGTGTATGAGAGAATTTGTCATGATGCTCCTCGTGCACAGAATTGATGATGTTGTCTCCATTTGGCAGCAGAGATGTGGACAGCAGATCCAGATTGTCGAATGGTTTCCTCCCGGGCGCCACCATCACATGAACTCTGACTCTAAACCACTGTCTGAACTCATCCTAGAAATGCAACATAAAGAACGATATTTTTCCTTAACATTGAGACAACCCTGAAATGCATCATTTGAAGCACATCACAGTAAATTTGTCCAAGGAAAGGTGACACTTGATGGAATGAGTCATGATCAGCAGTAGTAACAATAAAGGGAAAAATAAGAAAATAATGAGAAATAAGAAAAAAGATTTAACTGCATCAAGACGATCTAATGTGTTTCCCTGATTGTCTGCTGTATTATCTCCTCTCATTTAGCATGACAACACACACACATTTCTTACTACAAAAAACAACTTTTGCTTTCATACCGTGGTTCTGAGCAGCAGTGTGTGTGCGTCCCTCAGCGAGGTGTATGTGCACGTTGCCTTGACCCCCCACTCAGGCAGCCAGTAGAGCAGCAACAGCAGGAGACCCCCCGAGCACACAGCACCCACACCCACAAGGACCATCTTCCAGAGACAGGGCTGGTACCCCCACACCTCCTACACGTGGACACACTCAGGTTAACGCACGTCGAGGTGGGAGCAGTTGTGGGTTCAGTTCTGTTAAACTTACTGGTAGCCCTTGCTAAGTCCTAAGTTCTCTCTGCGTGGATTTTTCTATTTTGAACAGCAGACTGCATTAAAAGATAAATGACTAACTGCTCCCACAAGTGAAGCAAAACATGTTTGATTATAAAATCATACAACATACACTTCTATTGGATTCAAATTTTTAATCCATGGAGCTTTATTCAACTGAAAAGACAAATGAAGAAATAATGCATATAAGATTATATTTACCATCTCATCCTCAAGGCCCTGGTTTAAAATCTTTGTCTCTCTCGTCTTCATCCTGTCAGGGGTGCAACAACTACAAAGACAGATCCAGTGTACATTTATTTACTTAAGTTAAAAAATTAGAAATCTCTCTGTTAACTATTATTTCCAACTCGGCTGAAGCTTTCTCAACAGTTGGTCAGCAAAGATGTTACAACTGTAATCAGTCAAGGACATAAAGAGAATCATTTGAATGACGTGTGAGGCACACACAAAAAACACTTGAGGTGAAGCGGAGGTCAGTTAGTTAATATCTCTCATTAGAGACGAACGGGAGAAGTGGCATGTGTTTGTTTAGAGATAAATGTATAGGATTGGGCTGAAAGCTTGACTTTATTTTATACATAGAAACAAGGAAAATCCTTCCTCACACTGACTCATGAGCTGTCTCAAAGAGAGAAAGAAAGATCTCTCGTGCAAGTAACAACCTGACTAAACCACAAACTAACCTGTCTCATGGCAGCGACATTAAAAGGCACTGCGTTTAAACTCTTTGTTATCATAGAGAAAAAAACAGCTCCAAAAGAATCCCCCTCATCAGTCTCGGTGTTTGAGTTTTCCTGGAACATTAGCTAAGATGGAGATTTAAGAACTGGTGTACTCATATATTTTGTCCTGATTGCAGATGGTTTCCTTTTCTATTATCGCTCTTTAATAAAAGCCAATTTGAAATATTTCTTTAGAAATATGACTTCACTATGTTCTCACTGAAGGTGTTTAAAGCTCCTGAATGAATCAAAGCTCTGAAACAAACTAACTAGCTGGCAACTGTGTTAACATCCTTATTGACATGAGGCAAGTGATATGAAGGTATAAGTGCAATATAGTAAAGTAAAGATAGGGTGGAGTGTGGACTAGCTTTTATGTTTTGTACCAATAAAAGTTGAATCTTAATTAATGTATGACTCACCTTTCAAAATGAAGTTTTTAAAAGTTTAAAAACTGATACAAACCCAAAGATACAGCACGATTAGAGAGATTTTTCACATTGCCTATTTTCTATCACTTCATCCACAGAAGAGAAATCTTAATTAATTCAAATCCTTTATAACTGTTGAATGGAAAAATAGATTGGAAATACATTTAAGACAGATTATTAATGCTAATCACTCAAGGCGTCATTTTAACTAATCTAAGTGAGTAAGGAGTTTCTGGCCTGATAAGACAAAAGCGTAACCATTTATTTACCATACCAGATAAATATAAAGTAATACTAACTTATCAATGAGCATAATGCTCACTATAATGCAGGAATGGAAACAAGAGAAGTCAGACTGACCACACCAAAATCCTGAAATACAACTTGCTATTTTCCTTGTCTGATGCCAGAGCAGTGTTATAATCTACTTTTACTTTTTTTTTAAAATACAGTGTAATTTAATATTTATTTAATACTTTAATGGAGGTATTGAAAGTAGAATAGCATGTTTCTAGCTTCACTTATCATTCCTGAGAGTGTGTGTGTTGATGCACACATTTAACTCTTTCGGCCACCCCCTGCAGAAGTCATTGACCCAGTTCGACCACCCAATAAAGTCTGCACGAAGAAGCACCATAGTGGCAGCATCACTTGCTGGGACGCTTCACTGTTCATAATTGGGGCAAAATAAAAAAGAAAGCCTGTTTGGGACGTGGAAACAAATTTGCTTTCCAGCAGGACATAGACCCAAAAATAAAAACAGAGATACCCAAAGCTGTCTTCTCCACTTTTATATTTAAGTCTTGGAGAAAGCCAAATAAAAGTTCAACTTTCAGCCCAATCCTACATTTATCTGTGGCAGAGATTCAACTGTCCTTTCGAGCAGGATCACTGTTTTTGCATAAAATAAGCGTGGGTGAAACTTCAGATTCCAGATGTGCAAACATATCCACATGTGCGGAACTCACAGCTGTAAGCCAAGGAGATGGACGCTTTATTTAAGGACGCATCAAAAGTTCGGGATAAGTCCACTTCAAAGGCTGAAGTTGGATTTGTAAATATTTATGAGACAAGTGAGTGTAGCCAAATCTCTGCTGACGCAACACAATTGAAAGCTGTAAAACAATTAAAACAAAGTCCAAGAAGTCGCACAGCTCTTATAGACTTTGGACATCCTGCTCTTGTTATAAATGGGTGTTATTGAATTGTTTGTACAACACTTAAAGCCATACACGTTTGATCTAAACGAAAGACATACACTTCTAAACCCGCAACACCGGGTCTTACTGAAGCATACATTAACCACTAACACTCCGTTAACCTCATCCGACAGGGCAACGAGACATCTCCTGAAAGTTTCACAAGTTGCTGTTGAGCTTTTAATGAAGTGCAAACATAAAAACCGTGCAAACTCAAAGTCCTGCGGAATGTCTTACCGATGCGTCTTCTCTTCCGTCTCAAAGCATCACACTTGGCATAAGACGAGTAAACTATCGCGCATTCAAACTTTCCTCAGACGTCTCGTGCAGCAGCGGTGAGACATGCGTTTGGAGACACGCGCCTTAACAACAGAGATCCACGCTGCGCCGCGGATTGACCGTCCCAAACCGGTCCATTCAGAAGGAAGTGGGAAAACAGGATGTGAGGTCATTAAAGGACAGTTTGAGCTTAAAGTTGTAGAAAGTCGAGAGAACTGCAGCGACGTGGAGCGTAAAGCCTCTAACCTGCAGCAGGCAGCAGACTGCATTGAACAAAAAGCTGCGACAGATTGGACAAACTTTAGCAGCATACTGGTTGCAGAGTGATGCCGATTTAGCAGGGACACTGGTGTTATTTTAGATCAGTGGGAGACACGTAAACTGTGGTTTGGCTGAGCTTTCTGCAGGTCCTGGGGTAACCTTCTGGGTTTGAGTGAAGATGTGTTTTTGGAGGGGGAGTCAAAAAGACAGTTTAGTTTTCAAACATTTTTATCATCACAATAGAAATATAACACTTTGTTTATACATCAACATGACACAAAGAGCATAAAATGTAAAAGCAAGTCTGGGTTATTCTTCACTAAGAATTGAAGGGTTCATAGTTTGTTCATAGTGTTACATGTCCTAAAATGATAAAGGACAAATAACAGGGTCGAAATCATTGTAGTCTGTATAGGCTATTCAAATACGGGGGACTTTTTTTTATTTTTTATAATTCTTTTCTTCGCCATGTGAGGTCCTGGTCCTTTACCTGAAAGGAAAAGCATCATTACATATAAATCAGTTAAATCAAACCAAGTCTTATTTTGATAAATCAGCTGTGACCAGCTCAGCTCTATGCACGTAAACATACAGAGTTATCTGGCTTATGTGTCGACAAATAAAAACGTAAACATCTGGGATAGATAAATCAACAATAGCATTAAATGTGCGTTTACATTTTAAAAATAAAATACATTTAATCTCCTCTTGTCTCAGTTGTTGGTCTTTGGCTGCGTATAAACTCTGTTAGCTTGTTGCTAGTTTTGTGAGCTATTTGGTTCTTCGCAAACTTAATCTAAAGGTTTCGTTTGAAAGAAGCCATTTAAAAACTAAACTAAATAAACTGTTGAAATCCTTTTATTAATATGAACAGTATGTTATTACAACAATTCTATGTTCGTCATTGGCACACCCTTCCAAAACAGAAGTTGCCCTTGAATTCACAGTTAAGTAAATAAAATAAAACAATAAAATAAAAAATGACATGAAGCTTCAAAAAGACCCTGAGACTGTATTTTTTCCTCTTTGTGAAACTCATACAGTAGTAGCAACATGAATGACACTTAAAGCAGTTAAACGCATCGTTACCTCCTCTGGCAGCCTCCTGGCTGGCAGGACGTGCACCAGCACGCCCCCCTGACAGGCCTCTTCTGTCACCTGAGGGGCCTTTCTCACTCTTGGGTCTGGCATAAGCCAGAGTCACTTGGCTGCCGTCTATCTCACAGTCCTCCATGGCCTCTTTGACAGCTTTGGAGTTTACATCACTCTCAAAGTCTACAAAACCAAACCTGAGAAAAAATGAGAATGTAAAAAAGGTTAGTCATCAACCTTCAAGACATCTGCTAATAACACTTCAAGGCAGAGTCTGTAGGTTTTAGTTTGTTTTTAATAATGTCGCTGCATTCAAATGTAATGTCGCTCAATCATTACTCATGGGCCTCCATACACGTGTGTTGATGAGTGCGTGGGCAGAGAGCCTGTCTTCTGCCTGGATTTTGATGTTTTGGTTCACACTCAGGACATTTCTAGGCGGGGAATGGATGGGTTTGCTCCAGCCAATGACAGCCAGCATGTGGACGTGACACCAATGAATGCCATTCAAACAGGCAAATATTGTGGACGCTAACATAGCAGCAAAGAAGATAAAATATAATCACAGAGCGGCTTAACAACAAGAGGATGAGGCTCATTCCAGAACAAAGACAAACTCTAAATTGGCCTTTACACTCACAACTTAACGGCCTGCTCTCTGTTGGACAGGCAGGTGCCAAACACTGGCAGGTAGCTTGTGCTAGGTTACAAACTGTTCGACTTTCCATGACAACGACTGTGAAATTCTGAAGGTAGCTTGCAGTGTATTTACAAGCAATACACTGCACATACAAGCTGACCCTGCAGTGGGTGTGCACTTCTGATGGCAATAAGCCAAGGAGCAGGGCCCAATTTGAACGTTGTCTAGAAGCTGCAATGAACATTCCCAATGACTTTACCTTCAACATTTTTAGTGAATTATGAAATGAGTGTCTATGCCGCAAACCTTCTTGAAAGTCCTGTTTCTTTGTCTATAATGACTCGTGCACTGATGGCACCATCAAAAGCACTTTTTAGAGTCTCTGCAGTCGTCTTTTCAGCCAGGCCGCTCACCATCAGTGATTTTGATTCAACTTAAAAAGGAAAAAAAAAAAAACCTTTAGTTTCACAACGTTCATTATGCATCCTGACACAAACTGAATTTGGGAGTGATTTAAAAATTATGTATTACAAGCAAACTTTATTTCTTTGAGCAGATTTAATGAAACTGGTAGGTGAATAGAAGTATGGTAGAAAGAAAACAATCCAACAAACCTGTCCCTTTCTCTGGCCTCCCTCGCGTGTCAGAGAATTGAACTTTGATCGGCTTTTTGCAGATCTCAAAGTTCTGGGATGACTGCAAAGCTTTTTCGGCGTCATCCACAGTCGCAAACTCAACAAACGCAAATCTGCAAAGAATGACAGATCTTTGGTTGAGAATGTTTTTTTTATTGGAAAAGAGTAGGAAAGTTTACTAATCCTCACCTTTTTGGTTTGCCTTTGCTCTGAGGGATGGTTATACTAACAGCCTTCTGGAAGACTTTCTTGAGGTGTTTCTCTTTCACTTTGAAAGTTAGATCGTTCACAAACAGGCTTTTGTTTGGAAGAACTGCATCTGTGAGGCACAAGAATTTTTTTTTTTTTTATTAAAACACATTTATTCCCAAGTTTAAATGTTACCTACTGACATTCAGATAATAACAAAGAAACACCAATGAATAGATCTGGAATCATGTCAGCTATTAACGGTACATATCTAAATGCCCGGTATTTACCTTTACTAGTATTGTCATCTTTATTTGTTTTCGTGACTTTAGGCACATTTGTTGTTCCTACAGAGTCGACGATCAGAACCCGACCTTGGAGCTGAGTAACTCGTTTTTTCTGCCGAACTTTCTCAGCAATGGTTTTATTTTCAAACTCGAGAAAGGCAATACTGCAGGGGGAAGAAAAAAAAAAAAAGAAGAAAAGTGATGCAGCAGTTTTCAAAAACATCCAATAAATGAATAGGTTTTTTTTTAAATCAATATCAACACTGCTCTTACAAAGTGTATACATGTTTTGCACATCTGCCACAGTTGTTTACAAGGGAAGTGAAAGTCCATGCAGGTGTTCAAAGCCCTCACCCTTGAGTTGGACCTTCCGCTCCATCAGGAAACCGGACGGTGACGGCCTTGCCAAAGATTTTTAAGATGTCTTCTCTTGTTGCGTTATATGGGACATTCTTCAGAAACAAACACTTGGCATCTTTGGCTGCTATAAAAAAGGATATTCCACGAGTCAGGAAATCAGTTAATTTATATTTATAATCTACTCAGACTTTGTAATGTTTTACATTCAATAGTCATCACATCATGAATTCATAGTTACACTTAAAAATATAAAACCTAAACCTGTGAACTGAACACAGAACTCCCTGAAACTATTTTTATCAATAAAACTCTGTCAAATGTATACACAACTTTAATTCATGGGCAGCTAAACTTACCTTTTTGGTCCTCGACTGAAACGTTGCTTTTCCCCTTGTTCGCACTTTTGACTTTTGCTTTAGCGATCTTCATCGGCTTGTCAAGCATCATTTTTCCGTTTAACGTCAAGGCTTTGGTCAAATCCATCTCTGAGGCCAGATCTACATGAGCATGTTTTCTGCAACAACGAAGCATCATCACCTTCAAGTTTATTCACAATCTTATTCGTGAGCAGTCTTCACTCTGAGCAGGTGAGACAGTCCATGCAGAATCTTTACACTGAAAAGGCAATAAGTTGAAACTTTGTACTCACTTGGAGCGGTCGAGTTTGATGTCTTGAACAAGGAGACTCTGTGTCATGAAGTAATTTGCTAATGAAACTTTGACTTCCTCATACGTTTTGGTGTTGTTCAGATTGCCAACATAAAGACAAAAACCTACAAAAACAAATAGATACAGACACATGTGTAAAGATGTTTCCCTTACCGACAAGAAAAAAGAGCCACAGCGTGTCTTACTCAGAGTTCTTACCATCATTGATGAGCTTAGTTTTCTTTGATGGTGAAGTCTCGGTAGAGTCTATCTTACGTTTCCCTTTCAAAGAAACAGACAAAACGAACATTAGTGAAGTTGTACAACATCATTATTTTAAAATTAGAGATGGCTGCCGACCAGAAACGTGTTAAAAAAAAAAAAAATCTGAAAGAAGAAGCCAAACCTACATCTCTAAAGGAAACGAGTCAAAGTGATCACAACATAATTACATTCAGGTGTGTACAACTGGACAAAGTCACTGCAGGATGCTTAACTTTGATTTTTAAGATTTTAATACTCATCTGTGAAATGTGACTTTGTCTCTGAAATGAATTTATAAAGATATGGTTAATACTGCCTTAGATATGTTAATACATTTGTCTCTGCTTACAGATTCTACTACTTAAACAACTAATCTCTACACAGGCTTCTTTGAATAAAACTTAAATACAGTATTGACCAATGACGTATCAGCAAGCTTCGGTGTACAGAGGAGAAACAGTCGGTGTTGATGACAATAATGGAAATGTTTGCTGAACTATTTCATCTTCAGACTGACGGACAGAATTGAAAAATAAACTGCCTATGCTAAATGTATATTCAAAGTGTTACATCATTACAGAACAAATTCAGGAACTCTTTCTTGTCAGATATCAATGGGGTTGACTTTATAGGAACCGAACAGTGAATGTATAGGACAGCTGTTTTTATCATAAACCTGATTATTCACTTTTGAAAGCATCCTCACCTGAGTTCACTTTAGCTGTAACCTCGTCACCATCTGTTTCTTTATTAGCATCCTCGTCCTTCTTCTCCTCGGTTAATGTTATTGTAGGTGTACTTTGATTGTCTTCAGTGACTGTGTCCACCTGAACATCTAAAAGATGAAGTCCAATTACCAACAACGCTCAAAACACAAAGCAGCTTCAGTCAAACCGACAGCATCCGCTAGAGAGTTGCAAACATAGTCACAATAGTATTACAGAACAGGGAGATGCTGCAGCAAAATATTTTCTTTAACAGCCTCAACTCAATCACTCAACCTCCCCCCTGGGATTAATGACATACTTCTGATTCCGAAGCTTTAAGAGGATGAGTGTGACACACTTAAGACAGTTTTAGGTTGAAACATAAAACTCTCAAACTAAAACGTACAAACTCAATAACAAGAAACAAAACCGAGTGGGTGATTCATAATTTAATCTTAAATTGTAATTTAACCCATCCTGTCGACATATTGAACATACAGTATGAAGGCCTGTAACTCACAGTAACCATGTTAGTATTTTAGGGTTCTACACATCATTTCGAAGACAGTCTGATATAAACATGTTGTAATACAGAACAGATAGTCTTTTTTCAAAAACAAAGTGATGCAATAGTAACTTGCAATATTTGTAATGAACACCCTTACCAGTATCCGCTTGCACAACTGCACTGGTACCCTTTTCGGTATCAACAAGCTCTCCTTCATTCTTCTTGTCCCAGGTTACCGTCACGGTGGACTCACTTCCTTTGACCACAGTGACCGTGTCCATCTGGGAAACTACAAATGCAGCTTTGTTAGTCACAAAGTTGAACATTAATGACCTGCCCAGAGTCCATATGTATGATGTACGCAGACAGCACAGTTATCTACAGCAATGCTTCCAAACTCTCTGCAGGATTGATCAAAGTATCAGATAGGATTACTCGCTGTTTATTCTGTTTATTCGCATATTTTAAGAAATGTAATTTTACACAAGTCAGGATTCAGGAATCAATTAGCTGTAGCCGCTGCTAAGCTCTTTGTCCACTCAATGATTGTTCTGCACCTAACTTACTGCTTCACAAGCTGGCAGCAGTGATCTTACTTAAACGTTAATAAACTCTCTACAAACATTCTGTTAACCTTTTGTGATCTACACCACTGGAACATCTTTCTAATGTGTATGTTGTCAATCGTTGACACTTTTCTTTGTTTTTCCAGACAAGTGTCTGATGTATACAGTAATCTATGATCAGGTACCATTATCATAGAACAATGTGCATCACTGTTTAGCAACACCACTAAGGAGAGCAGGTACATGGAACTTATTTCCCACCCATATCACAGGTGCAAAATCTGAAGTTATTAAAAAAAAAAACATAGCTCAAGGGGAACAAATCACATGATCGCTGATTCAAAACTTTGCATACTTAGTCTTGAAGATAATGCTGTGTTGGGACCAACAGCGATATTGTGTCATGTCTCTGTCTAATCAGCTAATGTTTTAAACACAGCCCATCAGTACACTTGCACATCATGTGGGGTAACTTTGCAGCACCTTGTTCCTCTTGGACCTTCACTCCTGTTCTCACACTTG
Organism: Symphodus melops; assembly: GCF_947650265.1. NCBI lineage: Eukaryota > Metazoa > Chordata > Actinopteri > Labriformes > Labridae > Symphodus > Symphodus melops. The sequence continues at coordinate 12,433,671 of NC_136697.1, forward strand.
GAGCGTCCTCCACTGTTCTGACCATTTCTTCACTTGAAGAAACAGTCTCAGATTGTCCTTCTGAAAAAAAGAAAAAAAAAATCCATTGATTGATAAATGTCCCTGACATAGTCACTTCAAACCAGGCGTCTTCATTAGAGTATCAAGGTGTTAAAAGTACTTACCAGCCTTAACAGAGCCTTCTTCTTCTACAACATTAGTGATTCCTTGGCTTTGTCTTTTTCTATTTCTTGTGGCCTGAAAGAGACACAGACACACATTTAAAGTCTGATCGTGTGAGACTAGGTGCACATCTTCAACTACATAATAAAGCATTCATATAAGCATATGATGTGTTATAATCATCAGTCCATCACATTTAAACAGTCTTCTAAGCTCTAAGTACTAACCAGTGTCAGTCTCGTCTCCTGCTTTCATAGGCTAGATTCTGTTCCTAATTAATCATCAGAAATGATCGATCACTAACCTGCATGTAAACTACATGCTTAAGTGTGGCCTCTGCTTGTTAGCTAGTTTGTTTGGGGCTTTTTTCAGCTAAAGGGAAATGAACAGAGCAACATGATTATTTCACGTTGATGTCTGTTTAACATTACTGTGAGTTATCGTAAGGTTCATCTTTACCATATTCTGCGTTGAAGACTCTCACAGTTACACGCGGGTACAGTCAGTCGTCACCGATGGCAACACGTGGGCTGCCTAGCTAAAAACATGCCACTACTTTACACGACGCACTGCGCATGCGCTTGATGTACTACGGGTGCCCACAGGATCTCATGCTCGTGCTGCGTTCCATTTAGCTCGGAGCTGGAATTAACGGGAAAATGGAAATAACAATACACCTGAGTTGAGCGTTCGACTGTTTATTTGTTTCTTTTTCTTTGTTTCTTTTTTACGTTTTATTTGAATGTCTGATGATGACAGCCCGAGGGAGTCTGTCAATCACAAACAAATTTTACATTCACACTTATTGACCTTTGTAAAGTTTCTATCATCAACAGACAATTCAATAAGAGTATAATCTTTTAGACAGTAGAACTTGACCTTAATCTGGTTTGAAGCAGACCGGTTGTTCTTTGGGTAAAGAGACTGAACACTGTAACTGTGTGTGTTTGATTAGAAATAATACAATGTGTTTTTGTACAAACATAAACAGCTGTTAAAACTGACTAACAGCTGAACATGATCGGCTGGATTCTCTCGTTATTCTGGTTGGTAAACAAGACTTCAGGAGTGCGGTCCAATTAACACTTCCGACAGGGAAATCAGGATTTCCCACTTCCCCAGTTGAACTTGAACGCAGCATTAATGCTCCTTTCTCTTCTTCTTCTGTGCACTGATCAGTGAAGCAATTCAACAACACAAGTCCAAGGAATTTCCCTTTTGAAAAGGACGAGTCACTTTTTGGGCTGGACTGCTTTGCAATGATACGTATGACGAGCAGTGAGTAATGTATTGAGGGGAAAGGCTTATTTTCGGGGTGTTTTCAGACACCCAAGTGACGGACTTTTAAGGTAGACAACTCCTACCTTATTTAAGTAAACTGTGTTTGACTCTCCCTGTCGCCTGTAGAAACACTGCAGACCTACATGTAGATGTTGCAACGTGTTGTTGTCTGGTACAGACATGAGCGGACAGGCCGAAGGTTGGTGGAGTTACAGCCTCTGTACTACAGCTGTCACTGGGGACAGATAAGGTGTCACACTATATCCAACCTGACTGGAAACATGCCCTGTATGAGCTGACTGCGGACGACAATAAGGGACTGCTTTAGGATATTCAAAGGCAATATTGTCTATAATGGGGAGTCAGAGAAAGAGTTTTAAGACGGAAAGCTTCATTTTATCCGTGGACGTAGGAACATCAATGATCAAATGTCACGTCTATGACAAGGAAGCACATATCCGAGGATCATGCAGCGTTAAGGTATTCATCTGTTCCCCATGTACCTTTAGTTAATATTTCTAAAGTTAAAGAGCCAATTGCACATCTCAAAATATTAACAATCTTGCTTGATAGTGTTTCTTTTTTTATTGTGTAATGTTGTGTCCAGGTTCAGCTCTTGTTTCCAGAAGTGGGGCACGTAGAGATGGACCCTGATGCCTTATGGGAAGGCTTTATCACTGTGGTCACAGGAGCTGTACAAGGTATTGAAGCAAACATTCCTTTTCATTAATCCACAATTAAACCAAGGAGTTAGGCTGGGTGTGTTTTAAGTTACACAGTTAAAAGGTCCAATATCAAATGAACCTCATGAAATGCTGTAATTACTACAATACTTAAACCTAATTTCACTGTGTTTTTTACTGAAAATACTGATAGACATACGCTGAGACTCATATTCAATCAATCAATTAAAGTTTATTTCTATAGCACATTTAAAACAACCTTGGTTGAACAAAGTGCTGTACAGGCAAAAAAAAAAAAAAAAACGCACACTATAAAAAAACAGTAAAACAATAAAAAAAACAATAAACACAAATACAATAAATAGGAGGATGAACTAAAAACATTTCAAGCTCAGCTTGTATTAAAAGCCAGAGCAAAGAGGTGGGATTTAGCAGTGATTTGAAATTTTCAATGGTTGAAACAGTTCTTACATTAACAGGTATGGCGTTCCAAAGACTGGGAGCAGCGCCATATTGTTTAGTGGTTTTGTGTATCAAGCACAGTCTGCTAGCAGGGCTGAAATAAATAATCTCACTGTGGTGGATTTTCTGTAATTACTTAATTAAATGTGTGATGTTAATTCACTGTTTCTGATGCCAGTCAGACCGGATACAGTTCAGCTTTGTCTAGAGACCAAGGACAGCTTGCAGCGTCGCAACAGTTCTTCCTTATATTTGATTCTGCAGGGATGTTTGGGACAACTTGTTGTTCACTCTAAGCTGGTAGACGTCACAGATTGTTCTAGATGGGTCAATGTGACACGACCCTGATAATGATCATATCTTTTTAATATTTGAAGAGCCTTTGGAAGAATCCGGCGGTGTTTGAGCATGACACTGAACTACAAGTGTGATGCTGAATCATGTCTCCTGCTGTATTCATCTGATGTATAAACTTTCATCAACATGAGGCATCTGAGTCGAAGGAGTCTTATTATGTGAAGTCAACCTTGATAATTTCCTCGACACTTACCAAGCACACACTTTGTAGTGTAGTATGTTAGGTTATGAATGTGTTTATTTACCTATCCCCTCTCACCAAATCAGTTTAATGTGTGCGTTTTAGATGCAGGAGTACACATACATCAGATGGAGGCCCTCGGCATTTCCACCCAACGAGCAACTTTTACAACATGGGACAGGTAAAAAAAAATGTATTTCATTTGATTGCTTTTTCCGCATCCCCCTGAATTTCTCTACTTGATCTTGAGGCAAACTTGCAGAAACCCCCCCCCCCCCCACAGCAATTTCATGTTAAAATGTCCTGCCTTTTTCAGTTAAAATGTTCTCTTTTATTATGACAGGAATACTGGGGTTCCTTTCCATAATTTTATCAGCTGGCAGGACCTGAGGGCTGCAGACCTGGTGAGGTCCTGGAACAGATCCTGCACAATGAAAGTGAGTGTGAATGCCCGTCATTCACTTTAAGTTTGAAGGTTAAACAGCATCAAATGAAAACTGGTGCTTCTGTATTATCCAGACATGGCCTTGGTTAAAAACAGTAATGAAGATACTATTCCCTTATAGTAGATGACTTTGATTGTTTCCATGACAACCTTAGGCAGTCCATGGCTTGATGAAGGTGCTGTACTTCCTGACCAGACAAAAGAGGTTACTTGCGGGGAGTCTGGTAGTGTTCTCCACTCAACACGTCACTTTTCGCCTCGTCTGGGTCCTAACACACTATAAGCAGGTATGTGTATGTGTGTGTGTGTGTGTGTAGGTGTGTGTGTGTGTGTGTGTGTGTGTGTGTCTGTGTCTGTGTGTGTTTGTGTGTGTGTGTAGGTGTGTAGGTGTGTGTGTGTGTGTGTGTTCACTGACATTTAAACAAGTGAACTACAGCAGAAGAACTACTTTTTCATCTGAACCACTGTTGCAGTACTTTTTGATGACATAAAAACAACATAGTTAAAATGAGAAAGCAGATCTACAAATTGTGAGTACTGAAAACATAAAAACACCAGTAAAGTTCAGCATTTAATTAAAGACTACACTCTTACAAACTATTTCCTTTGTGGATTATATCGAACAATCATTAATCCGTGTTGTTTGCTTCATTTAATAAGTTGAGAGTTGGGGTGAACCCTGAACAGGTTGCCAGTCTTGCAAAGGGCTGACGTATAGAGACAAACAACAAGTGGTGTTCACACTTGCACCTCACATGGGGAATTAAAAGTCACCAGATAATCTGAGAGTACGCCAAGGGAACGGACACATGCATGGGGAGAACATACACACTCCACACAGAAAAGCCCCTACAGCCAGGTATTAAAGGAACCTTTGAGCTCTGAGCTAACAACTTTGGCCACGTTGTTTACTTCACTTTGTTTACAGACTTCAACCCCCCTCATAGTGTACTTGTACTTAAATAAACGTTTTGATCTTTAGAGCTTTACTTTGGAAAGTTACTCAATGAAATAATTAATTATCAATATAGTCTGAACCTTATTATAAGGATTGTTGGACTGGGGGAGGGGCCTGTTCTATTATCACCAGATCCCTTGTTTGCTCATTTCTCTTTTCACCCTCTTCTTGTTTTTGTTTTTTTTCTTCTTCCAGGTTCGTCAGGCGGTAGCTGAAGGAAACTGCTGCTTTGGAACAATCGACACCTGGCTGCTGTACAAGCTCACTAAAGGTTTGTTTGGCTGTGAAAGCTTTCTCCTTATTAGCACAATATGCTTAGTGAACAGCTTGGAGTAACATATGATTAGTCCAGCGGTTTGCATTTCATGTAGTGAATAACAGGGTTTAAATGCTTGGGCTGAATTTGCTTTGTGTTTTCTGTCTTCTTGCAATGGGGGGGTGGGGGGGGGGGTTCAGGGTCAGGGGAAACTTTTTTTTTTCCTCCCATTTCATCAGGTTCTTTTTTGATGCACCTCCTTTTTTTCTTCAAATCTTTTTCAGGACGCGTCCATGCCACAGACTACTCCAACGCCAGTACAACAGGAATTTTTGACTCCTATCAGGTGAGGTTTATGTTGTGTGTGTGTGTGTGTGAGAGAGTCTTTTTTGTTTTGTTTTATGAATATCATTGAACTTATTTCACAGATGTGTTGGAGTGGGCTTCTCAGCTCCCTTGTGTCTTTGCCTCCCTCAATTTTTCCCAAAGTAGAAAACACAGGGTGAGTTAACCAATGTTCCTCCAGTCACAACAAACCTTTCAATCAAGTCGAGTCAGTAAAGGCATTCATATGATCACAGAAATACTTTTGACTGCAATGCAACATGATACCCCAAATAAATCCAAAAAGTTTTGAGATGCTTACAACGAGGGAATCGGGAAAAGAATAACTCTCTCTCGATGAGTTTGGAACTACTTTTGAAGTGGCTCTAAGTTGAACTACTATCTGTTTTAAAAATGTCTGATTGAGCACTTCAGATTTGTTTTTATCAGTGATTGAAAATGATTGAAGAAAACGTCTGTGTGCAAAAGACAGTATGCTGTACAGTATGACATTTACTGCAAATTTTCTCACAAGTTTGATCAGAAACGGTCTCATTTGTAATCTTCCGAATGGGTTGATTTAAAAATATCTTCCGATGCTATTCATGTTATTAATATAATCTTGAAACACATTCTCTCAGCAGAGAGAATAGTTGTCATCAGTTGTGATTATCAGAGGACTGATGATGAGGAGTGTGATCTGATGCTCTGTCCGGTTTCTCTCTCAGCCGTAACTTTGGCTCCACAGACCAGTCCATCTTCGGCGTGTCCATCCCCATCATGTCTGTGGTGAGTTGAAGCTGTGATAAGATAAAAAAACAGTAATAATTATAACACGTTGATTATTATCTGCCTATTGAAGTCTGTCAAGTTATTGTCAGAGCAATTATGTTGTATAAAAAAAAGAGAGAGAGACATTTATGAGGGGTTAATCAGCAGCAGGGAGCGTGCGTTTAGGCACGTCGCCGACTGTTTACACAATGAAAAGGAAGGAACACTCAAAAGATTTACCTCAACATTAAACAATCAAATGTTGCTTCATGTTCAATCACATCCTCTGTCTCTCTGCTATAGATGGCGGACCAGCAGGCAGCCATGTTCGGAGAGTGCTGCTTTGACGTTGGTGATGTTAAGATCACCATGGGAACAGGAACCTTTATGGACATCAACACTGGAAGCAAACCGCACACGTCTGTAGCAGGTGAAGCGAAACGAGACACATGATCTGTCAGTACAAATCAACGACATGTCAGTGTTTGCCTTAACATTTTTACACTCATTTACACTCACACTCATCACATTTTGTATTTTGTTGTTCTGCTTCTTTTGCAGAGAGAGCACCTTAGTTTTAAAAACGTTCTTTTTACCATCCTGCAGGTCTGTATCCTGTGGTGGGCTGGAAGATCGGCTCAGAGGTGATTTACATGGCTGAGGGAAACTCAGCAGACACCGGCACTGCTATTAAATGGGCTCAGAAGCTGGGTGAGTGATCGTCACTTCACAATGACTCTGCTGGTGACCTCTGCTTTTATCTTAAGGAATTGCGGCTGCTTGTCGAAAAATCAAGTCTTGTTTCATTCATGTAGCACATTTCTGCAACAAAGAAATTCTAAGTGCTTCATACAAGAAATCTAAAGCATCAAGACAACCGGGAGAAAGAAACCTACATTTAAAAAGATTCAAAAGAAATACAAAAATATGACATTGAGCAGAAATTGTAATGAAGTTGTTCTCTGCTCAGTGTGCCTTTCAGTGTTATATTGATCAGAAGTCCTGATGTACACAGATTCTCCTGCTGGATCTTGTCTACTTGAGATCGATTTAGGCACGCAGTTTGCTCCGCCTGTGTTCGGGCACAGCCTTTATGGGCAGTAAAATCCACTCTGTTGTTACAGTTCAACATGACACCAATTCTCAAGTTGGGTCTGTCAATAAAAGTGAACGATAACTATAAGTAATCAGCTCTGCACACATCAAGAATCCAGTTCTCTGAAGTCGCTGAGAGTCACCGGCACAGAGTCACCTGCTGCTGACATCAAAATACTGTATCATTGAAGGATGTTCACCCTATCCCAAATACACTATCAGCTGACACATTAAGTGGAAATGTGTGTGTGTGTGTGTGTGTGCTGCAGAGCTCTTCTCTGACGTTAAGAGGACCAGCGCCATGGCATACAGCGTCAAGGATTCAGACGGAGTGTGTTTCGTCCCCTCCTTCAGTGGATTGCAGGTAGACGTGTGTGAGTGCAGTGTGCATGTCTGTATGTGTTTCAATGACAAACATAGTTTTGCTTTAATGTACAGCAGGAATTTGGTTTTGTGTTTACACAGCCATATTCACTGAAGATGTCCCAATCCGAAACAGGTTGTTTTTGCAAACTTCAAGACTATTAAAGTTATTTAAATCCCATGTAAACACTAAACAAAGATTGACTTGTGGCTGCTCTCTCCTCTGACTGTAACCACTGTTCTATTTACAATAAAGACATAAATAAAGAAGTGTACTGTATGAGAACCAAGCTGAATTCAAACTAGTGCACACAACCCGCATGAACCACATGGCATTATTTAAAAATGTCCTAGATCATCGACAATAACAATATTCAGTATCAGGTTGGGACATTCCTAAGAGTCATACAAAGCAAAACAATACGTTTATTTACTGGCATATATTTGATATATATCCGATTAATTACAAAAAATTACTCAACATTTTCTGTCTCTCTGTAACATGGTTATGTGTCTTTTTTTTTCTCTGCCCCCCCATTGTGATCAAGTCGTTGTAAGTTTGTGTCCTGAATGGTTGTAGTTAACAGAAACTAAATTAGATGTGATTACAACAGCTGACCTATCCATACACTAATATACTTTATTTATCCAAAGGCTCCTCTTAACGACCCCAAAGCCTGTGCCTCCCTCATGGGCCTAAAACCTTCCACCACCAAAAATCACCTGGTCCGAGCCATCCTGGAGTCTATCGCCTTCAGGTCAGATCCCTTCCTTTTAAATGACTTCAGTGTTCTCTCTCCTTTATATCTGTCTCATTCATAACTATCCAACCTACTCATGTTTTTTTTGCAGAAACAAGCAGCTGTTCGAGCTGATGCTGAAAGAAACTTGCATCCCTATCAAAAAGATCAGGTACAGTTTTATGTATGACTGTAGTTATATCAGTTGTGTCCATAAGACTCCACATGTTCATCTCAGTCCACTGTGATTTCCCAGCTTACATTGCAATATCTGATTGAAGCACTTGGACTTTAGCCAGCACGCCGGGTGTAACTGAGTGCACTCTTGTGTATGTTGCCTCTACTAATGCAGTCCAGCAGTTTTATTGGCATTGCATTATGAATATATGTTTCTGCTCTGATTCTGTTACAGTAAGTGAGTAACAGTGTAATTGAGTGCCCATTTTTCTGTCTCAGGATGGATGGAGGAGTTTCCACCAACGACTTCGTCATGCAGCTGACTGCGGACCTTTTCGGCAGAAAGGTGGCCAGACCTGAACACCATGAAATGTCGTGTTTAGGGGCCGCATTTGTCGCTGGACTCGAAGTCGGTATGCAAACAGGCACTCGAACACATTATGTACAGAGCTGAGGGTCTTTAGTTTGTACGTGTGAATTTTTGTGATGTGGGGATGAAGTGAAAACTAGCTTTGTAAAACACTCAATGTACTTTTACTGTCCTTGAATTTCCCTCGTGATCAATAAAGTATCAATTGATCTTTTTTTTTCTATTAATTTGTATAAATCCAGTCATGACATTGAGCTACATTGAAAAAAGTTAACATCAAAAGTCCTATTTTTATTTATGGAATTGGCAGAAGAAGCAAAGTGAAATGTTCTCTCTGTTATGTAACCTGTTTTCCATTTAATTATTCAAATTATGTAATTGGATTATTATGCATTAGTCAGGACGAAATCAAATCAAACACTGAAGATAGATGTGTTGTTGTTTTCATAACAGGCTAAAGCAGGAGGTGCTGGCTCCTTAATACTAATGTGAATCAAGGGTTTGAGGAAAATATTGTTTTTAGTGGATCAGTAAGCAGTATTGTTAAATGATGTACAAAAACATCTCCACCTTAACCATTGGCAGCCTTTTTGGTGCAAATACTCGTAGAGCTCAAATCTCTCATGTGTTACACACTGTTAAAGGGTTTCGGTTTCTTATCGTTTGTCTTTGTCTTTTTTCATCCCTGTAGGCTTTTGGAAGAGCAGGGAAGAGCTGAAGAAGCTGCAGAGCACCGACAAGATTTTTCTGCCCAGAGGAGCACCAAAAGTTGCCCAATTAAATGGCACGCCGAATCAGGATTACCCTCCTGTCCTCCAGAGCTGGGAGGGAGCCCTCAAACGCTCCATGAACTGGTACAAGACTTAAAACTAGACACGCGTACAGTCAGGAAAATCCAGGTTTTGAACAAGAGGGAAATAACTGGACGGGCTCTGACAGCATAAGAAAGTATTAGCTTGCTTCACTGGAAGTCTTTTGTACATTAAAGTCTTAACCTTAGTCTGAGTCCTTCACTCACAACTTCTTATCACATTCTTTGTTTTATTTCACATTTTCAGCCAGAAGTACCTCCTTTTTCTTGTGTTATAAATACATCTATCTACATGTGTATACAGCTTCCCACATGGGGGCGCTGTTGCTATTACAGCGTTTTGATGTATCAACTCTGCCTTAGCAACCACATGCCACATGTTAGTTAGCAATCAGTCAAACATTGATATTACATTCATACATGATCCTCTGTGAGGAATAAAAGAGGAAGAGCTTGATCTTCCTGTTCACGACACTTTGAGATTTAAAGAGCTCCAAACTGAAAACAGTCATCCAAATATAAACAGCAATACTTCTTACATGTACTTTTATTTGACAGTGTGTTTACTAAAAGGAATATTTTTTGTCTTGTCTCTAAAGCTTCACTTAAACTCGTCTTCACTGAAAACTATAACGGAATGTGATGATGATTGTTTTTGTAACTGGAACGCACACTTTCATGCGTATGGTAATACAACTGGATTTGAGTGCTTCTATCACACATCTCCTTCAGTGAGTATAAGCCAGTAATGACTCTTAAGAGGGCCTTGTTTTTTGACCTAAATGAACTCTGTTGACAAACTAAAAATATTTCTAAATGAATAAATTAACTGACTGTTGTTTAAGATGTGGTCTTCTTGCTGTTAAAAACGAACGGTTTTTTTCTAAATACAAAAGATGTGAAATACAAAGCGTATTTGTACATAATTCATCAGCTAACACCTTGGCATTTGTGTTCTAACACTTTGTAATTCATTCCATTTTTGAGTGGCAAATGTTATCATGAGCTGCAGGGAAATACAAAATAATTAATGCATTTGCTACCAGATTGCTTGAAAATATGATGCACATGAGTATGTTATTAAAAACATTGATCAGAAGTTGTGTGTGTTGATTTGAGTGTGGCGTGTGTCACCGACATGGTGAGTGAACAGATGCTGTCTAAAACATTTTACCTCTTGATGCACTCTTGGGAAATGCCATTTGTCCTGCGACTGGGGAATTATCAGAAACACAGGCTGCTCAGATGAGTGCAGGGATTGCTTCCATTGATGTGACCAATCTGGCTGTGAGGGTTGCTATGGCAGCTCGCGGATGGAGTGACTCAGAACAAATGGGGTGTGTTTTCCTTCTCATGGTGCTGGTATGGTGAAGGGGGCACTAATTGAGTGCACAGAAAGGGGGATTTCCCAAACAATGGGAGAATTGTGTGCTAGTCCATTTAGAGAAAGAGTAGAAATTCTCGGAGATCTGTACAGTAACGTTTTTTGTTGTTGTTACATTAACCCCTCCTCCGCTTCCTGTCAGTCAAAAAGGGCTGTTTTTTTTCTCGAGCGTTCTCGGTTTGCAGTGGGATGCCTTCATAGATAAAAGAGCTGTAGGGAGACAGGAGTAGCCCATGAATCAGTGATACCAGCTCGCTCACTAATCAGTAAAATGGCATTGTGTGTGTGTGTGTGTGTGTGTGTGTGTGTGCGCGGTATTGTGCTTGGTAACTGCATTGTATGAGTTGTGGTGGACCCTGCCTTGCAACAAATTCAAACTGACAGCAGGAACTGGATGCAAAGCGACCACCGCTCTGGTCCCCTTCCCCCATAGCTGAACCCTGTATCAGGGGTCATTATATAACTCGCCCCTCTCTCTCTCTCTCTCTCTCTCTTCTGTTTGTGACACACTGGGGTTCTCTGGAGTGTCAGGGGGTTGGAAGTTAGGCTTTTGTCTTGGTTTTTTTTTTTTTTTTTTACCACCAATAAGTGTCTCAGCCTCTGCCATTTCTGCCATTTTACTCCATCCCAGCTCAGTTTACTGTAGTCAGTGGCACGACATGCTGAACACGTGCTGCACACAGCGGCAGAGCAAAGGCTTGATATGAATTAAAGGAGGGATTTATTCACCAAGTGAAGCTCGTTTATTCATATGAATGTATGAACAGCTGGAATAAGATGGCAGCTTTGTCCTATTCCCCCAAGAAAAGTGTTGACACTACTTCTCTCTCTCTCTCTCTCTCTCTCTCTCTCTCTCTCTCTCTCTCTCTCTCTCTCTCTCTCTCTCTCTCTCTTCCTCAATTTAATCCAATTTCACTCAAACAACTTTATTGTCATGAAAGTTTCAAGAACAATGTTCTAAACTTGATGTACTAGAATATAAGATTGTTTATTTTCTAGCCTAAGTATAGATGACTTGGTACAGTAGCCACATTGAAATCCTCCTACCCCCCTCTCTCTTTATCAATTAAATTCAACTTTATTCTAAGAGTTTCTTTAGCAGGAACGTTTTCAGACACATTTTTTGCTATAGTGTTAAAGTACAATTTGACAGATATGCACAAAAAGCGAAATGGAAAACAAAACATGATAATTATAAAATGGTAACGCTCTTCTCTCTCTCTCTCTCTCTCTCTCTCTCTCTCTCTCTCTCTCTCTCTCTCTCTCTCTCTCTCGCTCAGACACACATACACACCATTCTTTCGGCAGTGCTGGATTGCCATAGCAACAAGGATTGGCTAATGCTCCAAATATCTATGCTGAACCAGTCAGTTACAAATAGCATCCTCACGGGCCTCATATTCTGATCACTGGCATTTACTTAACATAAAGGTGTGTATGTGTCATCGTCTGTGCGCGTGCGTGTGTATGTGTGTGCCTTCTCAGAGCATAGATATCGTAACATAGGCCTACTGGATTGTTATTATTATCGTGACACAACGTGCACGCGCTATTGTGTACCTGTAATGACTCTGAATAAAACATGATAATGAAGAGCGAGACAGGAATGCTACTTCAAGAAGAAATACAGGTCCACTATTAATGTGCATCTCATACATGTTTTCGTGCTGAAAGAGGGGCTAATTTGTCGTTTTGATTGCGTTTCCTGAAGAACCCCCTGCCAGTAGATCTTAGATGAAAAATGGAGACCCCAGTCTGCTCCCCTATTCGTGTATCTATTATATTATAATTGATGATAAGAGAGATTTGGTGTGCTCTATTTATAATTTGTGCGCGTAACGGTGCGTCTCCGTGCGTCTCTCGTAGTTAGCCAATGTACATCCATCTGCTCGCACTGCATCAGCTGCCACGGCGGCGGGGCTTGCGTGCACGTCACAGATTTTTCTCTTCTCTTTCTTTCCTCACCTTCCCCTTCTCGTTTTTTTGTTCCAGCAGAGCATCTCTCTCCTTCTGCTCTAACTCACTCTATCCCCTCTTGCTTTCTCTCCTTCTCTCTCTCTCTCTCTCTCTCTCTCTCTCTCTCTCTTTCTCTCTCTCTTTCTCTCTCTTCCTCCCTCTCTCTCTCTCTCTCTCGCTTTTTCTCTACACCGCCCACACCACTCATCGCCGCCTCGCCGGCTTCTTCTTCGCCTGCCTCTCTACATCGTCCGCTGCCCTCTTTTCTGCGGTTTTGAAAGGGATAATAAGAGAGCGCACATTTTGGGACCATAAAACCAACAACAACACAAAAAGAGACATCACCATGGCGAGCACCGAGGATAAAGCGGCCAACAAGGAGAACACGTCCAGCTGGAAAGACTCCTTCTACAACCCGAGGACCAAGGAGGTGCTGGGTCGCACGGCCAGTAGCTGGGGTAAGAATCCCCCTATTTATGCAGCATTCAATTAGAAGACGTGCTGTGACATTCACGCACCTAATGTGGCGTCTTTCGTTTACTCATAACGCACACATATGTGTACCTCTTGAATGTAAAACTTACTTATTTCTGTGTATGGACGGATAAGGCTATGACAGCCATATAGATATTGTTTTAACGGAGGAGCCATCATTGGCCTACTTGAAGGTGTAAAGGAGAAGCCTGTACCAAGAAGGAGATTAATGATGCTTGGAAAGGTGTGCTTCAGCCCATCTTTGCTGCATAGACAGAAATAACCAACCAGGTGATCATCAGTTAAACAGCAGACATTTATTTGTATCTATATTTATCTCCTGAATATAAATGATTATCAGGATTATAACAGTAGAGACTCCAATTGATAAACCCCCTATTACCTAATCATCTATGAGGACTGTGCTTCAGCATTCCTAAGCTGAATGCATGTCTCATCAGGCCATACATTGTTTTATGTAATGATTCCTTGGTCCTTTCCACGGTGCGGTAGTAACACAGCTCCCACCCTCCCTCCAGCAGCTGGCTCCTATAGGCTCGTGCGGTGCTGTCGGGCTGCCTGGGCCCCTGTGCTGCTGTGCAGTGGGATGCTCCATTGCAGTTGCATGGCCGCCCACATTAGCATGCCTGTCAAGGTCAAATGGGATTCCCCTCTCTCCTCTTTCTCTCTCTTTAACCCACTAGGCAGGTGCATTGTGGGATACTGTTGGAGAGGAATGAGAGAAAGGGGAAATGTACAGCAGGAAGCTGAGGGGTCCATCCTTTTTTTTTCTTCCCCCCTCCTGTCAACTTAGAGGGCATCCATGCTGTGCAGGCTGGATGGCTGTGAACCATTTTGAGTCAGATGTTTCCACAACACAGCTCTGTTTTCTCTCCCAGCCTCTAAATGATATAGATTATGTTGTAAAACCTTGGAGCACTGTAGCGCATCCCTAAACCAGGTGTGATTTGAGTGAAATTGGGTTCAAATGTGTTAGCACGTTAGCATCCCCCCCAACCAAAATGGTTTCTCTTAAAGGGATTTTGCATTCAAATATCAGTTTTCTTCAGAGATAACAAGGAAGCATTTATAGAAAAAGCTTGTGTGAATTATATATGACCTGTTTGTACATCTCTTTTCTTCATTATGTCTCCCTTCTCCTTCATTTCTTCTAACTTTGTTCAGCCCTTATCCTGCTATTCTACCTGGTTTTCTACTGTTTCCTGGCCGGTATGTTCACCCTGACCATGTGGGTGATGCTGCTCACACTGGATGACAATGTGCCAAGGTACCGAGACCGCGTTCCCAGTCCAGGTTAGTATCTCTCCACACTCTCCAAACAGTGGGAGGAAAACAGGGGCTTTTTAGTTGCAGTAACTTCTCTTTTAAGCATTCATTATTCATACTAGCACAGATGAGCTGCTGTCACAATAATGTGCAACATTACAGCTGCTTTTTGCATCGATCTATTTTGAAAGTCTCTTCCTGGGTGATATCAGCTGAGAGGCCCAGAATGTTTTTAGTCCGGCTGTAATTTGAGACAAATTCCAATGCTGGATGTGCATTAGTTTCTCTTGTTGTGATTGTTTGCTACTCAATGTTTACATGGTTTTATGTGTTTCTGGCAGGGTTGGTGATACGGCCACACTCACTGGACATCGCTTTCAGCAAATCTGACCCTCTGAAGTATGCTCAGTACGTACAACACCTGGAGTCCTTCCTGCAGAGTAAGTGCACCCCTCCCTGCTACAAAGATAAATGAATATTAAAACACTTTCCTGGACCTTTTTTCAATGACTCATGCCTTTAATCTGAAAACAAACTCGCTTTTTCTCAGGCTACAATGACACTGAGCAGGAGAAGAACCTTGACTGCCCTCGAGGACAGTATTTTGAGCAGGAAGAAACTGAGGAGATGACCAAGAAAGCTTGTCGCTTCAAGAGGGGCTTCTTAAGTCTCTGTTCCGGCCTCTCCGACACCAACTTTGGATATTCTGAGGGACAACCATGCATTCTGCTCAAAATGAACAGGGTAACAAACATCGACAGACCTACTTTTAGAATCAATAAAACGGCTTTAAAGATGTACAATTTCATTTATCTTTTCAACCCTTTCTTCCTTCCATGACAGCATCTAATTTGCACTCATTTAATCTCTTGCTGACAGTTCCCGAAATAAAACATTACGTTGGTAAAGTTTCAGCTTTGGTTTGTCACATGCAGCCGTCTCACTCTCTACTGTTTCCCTCACCTCACAGATTATTGGCCTGAAGCCCCGCGGAGACCCTTACATCAACTGCACAGTCAAAGTAAACACTCTGTGATATAATTCATGTGCGACATGCTTGTATGTGTAGTGTGTTTTCTTTTCATTTCTTTCATAAAAATAGCACTGGTGATCATAACTGTCTCAATATTTTCTTTTTTTGTTGATTTCATTTCTTCCTTCTTTTCCTTTTTTTGTGTGTCTGATTTCTTTCTGCATGCTGTCACTGATGGCTTTAGGGTAAGATAATGTGTAAATTACAAAGATAATAAGGCCAGTAGAAGTGTTAATACTTTTTATATTACGTAACAGATCATTATGCAGATGCCTTTATCCATCATAGTGTCATATTGGAGTTTTTTTTTTTAATCCAACAAGCGTATTTTTCAGTAACAAATGTCCTTAAGCACATTTAAAGTAGAACACTTAATGTTTTTCACTTCATTAAATCACTTCGCTGACAAACTTAGGGTCATTCATTTTCTGTTTTTGCATCCTGTCTCATGTAATTTTGGAATTTGCTGTTAACTTAACAAATAAAATGAACATCCATTGATCACATTTACACTGACTAACATATTTTCCTTTTTGCAGAGAGAGAACCCAATTCTAATGCAGTATTTTCCTAGTGAGGGGCGTATTGACAAGATGTATTTCCCGTACTACGGCAAGAGAATCCATGTGAGTATCTTTCCTTCGCTCAGATCACGTTCACTAACATCCTCACATGGATATTATTGACAAATGTCTGTTATCTTCATGTAGGAGAATTACGTGCAGCCCCTGGTGGCAGTGAAGCTGCTGCTTACCAAGGAGGACTACAACAAGGAGCTGGCGGTGGAGTGCAGGGTAGAGGGCTCTGACCTCCGCAACAACGATGAAAGGGACAAGTTCCTGGGGCGCATCACCTTCAGGATCAAGGTTGACGAGTAAAAGAGAACTTAGACGGTAAAAGGGAGAAACCCAATGCAGAGGCTGCCAACGTTTGCTAAGGATTTGTGTTTAAAAATTCCAATAAAAGGGAAGGAATTGTCAAATATGTCACAAAGGTGGCATTTTTTGGGGGGATGGGCCCAACAGTTTGATAGAGATGAGTCGAGAGCCAGTTAGATACAGATGCTGAATGTTGCTTTGATGACATTTCTGACCTTTCTTTCCTTCATGATTCCTTGATGACCTCCGCAAACATCCCCAGAACATCAAACAGGCTCTGCTCCTCCATCTATCTATCCGTCCATCCTTTCATTCTCCCGGTTGCACTCCTCATTCCTCAATCTTTGTTTTCAGCATAGGTGTGATTAGATAACTTATAGCCATCGCAACTAAGCCATTTGGAGCTGTTGTGTAATTGCAGATATGTCTTTTTTATGGTTTTTAGATCTTCCTGCTGTCAGGAAGTGAGTGTTGTTTTTCATCTCTTGAAAGAACGACTGTATTATCACCATTGCTGAGAGGATTTTTATCTTGCTGTATAGTACAAGTAAGAAGGTAGAACATTTCCAGCACACATCTTCTGAGTAGTCACATTATCACAAAGATTTCATAGGAACGTACCTTGATAATCAATTATAGTCACTCTATCCTTGTATATGAAATGCCAACTACAAAGTCCCTTTCTACATATAAATACATTGTGATCCTTATCATATTTAGGGAATTATAGATAGATCTTTGTGTTGTGGCCTGCGTAGCCACAACAACAGTCTTGTGCCGTCTGTCCGTCTGTCTGCATGTCCGTATGTCCGTCTGTCTGCCCGTCTTCCTGTTCTTACTCACCTCCACTGCAATAGCCAACATGCGGGTGAGCTGTCCAGGACTAGATACATTGTCTCGCTCCACTTTGCAGGGTGCTGCGAATCTATGGTGGCTGAGGAGACACACACACGCACAAACACACGCACAAACAAACAAACAAACACACACACACACACACACACACACACACACACACACACAAACATACACACACAGAAGATACAGTGTATAAATTACTCTTAAACTGAGAGATACTGAGAAGCGTTGCTAGAAGAAAAAGTTTACTGTAACTATGTACTGTATATCTTAAACGTGATCTGTATATCTATCTGGGTCTCAAAGATTGTTTGTTAGTTTTCTCTCTTCTTCAGCCTGTTGATCTGATTGTCTACCAACCTATTACTCTTTAATGTATATATATACACTATCTACCATATTAACTTTATTCACACTGTATTTTTGTCACAAAACACAATGTCTGTGCACTGTAAAGAAATAATTTAAGCAAAGATTTACAGGAAATTATCTTATTCAAAGCTATGTTTACACAGTCTTAAAAGGAACCCGCATTTGAAAGAACAACTTGTAACATCTCTTCAGGGTGCCTTAAGACCTGATGAAATAAATTGTGAAATAAAAGTGATTTTGAAGAAAAAAAAGAAAAGATTTTCCAGTGTCTGTTTTATAATTATTATTTAACTGAGTGTATTGTGGAAGATGTTCTCAGTCCTTCTATTATGTTATTAACCCTTTTGTAAAAATGCCTAAATGTGTTAGTGATTTAAAATTGAAGGCCAGTTCCAATACAGCTGCAAAATAATCATTTAGTGTCAAAAGTTAGAGTATGGTTATTCAGGATGTTTTATTATGTGATAAGCCATCACATGTATTAATACAAACATTGTAATGGTCGGATGGAGTTATTTTGAGGTTATCTGAGAGAGGAGTTAAAAGGAGACCGCACACTTGCTCCCCTTTCCTGCATTTTATTGTAAGCACATCCCGTGAGTAACGTTTCGAGCACAGCTCTTCTTCAGAGGTTATCTGAGAGGTAAGATATAAATGAGGTGAGAATGAAAACACAAAACAAGTTTTACTGAACATTTATTCATAATTATTTTTATTTGATTTCTCTAATCTGGCCTACTGTGTAAAATGCATACCTTAACATCTGTTTCTGTGATGTTTAAATGGAAGTCACTCCAATAGATCCCCCGAAATGTATCAAAGGGACTGAACAACATTGCTTTTTGTGAGGGGTCATGAGCTTGAGAGCAGCAGAGGAAAATCTTCTTTTAATCTTGAAAATGCTCTCTCTGTTTGAATTTGTGTGTTCGATGTGAAAAATGTTTTCTTGAATGTAATCAGAGTAGAAAACATTTATAGATTTCCATAATATGATGTAAAGAAATATAGAAGTACTACATAGCATCTCCTTGCCACCTAATGATAATAACTATATTTAATGAAGTTCAGCGTTCAAGAGGAACAACAGCTAATTGTACCAAGTTCAAAAAACTATCCTATAATGCTCTGAGGCTAAAACACCAGAAACGCTGGGAGAGAAGTTCATTTGGTTAACAAAATGCAACAATTGTTTTGGAATAAATACATATCTGTTGATTGAAATTATAAATTAGACATTAAATGTGTTCTCTTACCTGACAGTAGAGAGAGTCTTTGTCATCTTGGGATTGTGTCATGGTTAAATCTCAGTCTCATCCTTGCCATATTTCAGCACAAATCTGCAGCCACATGAGGGAGCCAGAAACAAGACAGAGTGAGCTGGTATTAACAGTGTATTTCAGACACAATGCCTCCATCAGGCCTGAGGAGGTCAGTGTGGCATTTACCATTCCCAATGTCTTCATTTTGAGGTTTTTTCTAACCAGACAAATCGATGTTAACAACTCCACATGATTAAATGTGCAAACATTTTACATAACATCAGTCAGTAGCTGCTGGGAAACAAGCTTAGAGGGTAAATAGATCCTTATTCTATTTCTAATCGTTTAAAACCACCCGTTTAAGTCTAAAGCGAAGCTCTTGGCTCCCCCTAGGACCAAGCTAAAAGATCATTTGGATTTGTGTCAAGTGTTGTGTGGTGCATCAGGTATGTCGGCAAGTCTGGTTCTAGCTATACGCAATTATTTTGATGGTAACACTTTACAACAAGTTACACACATTTTTCATAGTTACTGGGGTACAAATGAGGAACTAACTTCCAACTAACAAAGAGCATCTAATGATTACTCACGAGAGAATGAAATAAGGTACTGAATCAGTACTGAACCATTACTTACCTCAACAAACTAAACTGATTCATGATAGCCTGCTTATTACATTACAAAGTCTCTCTTCCCTCCCCTCTTCATCAGTTACCATTTTACCCTTGATGAAACTGTATTTACCCATAATCCATCATAACTTCATGCTTCCATCAATCCAAAGTGCATGCAACATTTGTGACGATTCTATAACAAGAAAATGAACTGAAGGACTTTATTGTACATTTAAACACTTTTAATAACAACATGTAAAAAGTGATGTTTCTCTAATAAATAAAAAATGCATTTCAAAACACAAACATTATAAGGCCCATGTGATTAAAGAGATGTTTTACCTATTTTACTATAGGGTACAATAAATAAGTAATGATTAACTACTGATTACGTAATGATTCAGTTACTGCTCGTTGTGATGACCCACTTTGTTTTATATTAAGTAATGAGTTACTCTTTTTAAGAGGCGTTACTCACTTTGTCCCCTTTAACTAATTGTTAAGTAGTAATTAGTTACTCATTTGTTCCACTGTAGTGATGTCAAATTTGTCTACTTTCTTATAAAGTGTTACAATGTTGATATTTGAGTTTTGTATATCCATTTTTGTGTGCATGAATTCACCCGTAATTATGCACAGAAGTTAAAATTTAAAAAAAAAAAAATCAGATCAGTGTGAAAAGTTGTTGGATCATACCTGTCTGCTCTAATGTCACCTCATATTCATGTACCAGCACCCGCATGCCCTGAGGCAACAGCCGCAGCTCTGTCTTTGACTGCTTGTCCCCAAGTCCCACTGTAGGTCACATAATCTCTCAGGGTTTAGCTGGAGACTGAATCCACCTTAGTGTCTTCTAAACTCTTACTGTCCTTGAGTTACAGGACCGTAAACAAGTGCCGTTGGGAGATGTACACACAAAAACGAACAGATATGTTCATCCTTAGGGTTTTTTCAAAATGTGAAGATATCATTCAAACTTAGATGAAGGAAACTTCATTCTAGGATAATTTTACACAGATAAAGCATCAGAGGAGTTTCCCTTCTCTGCAAGAAAAGGTAAAGGGCTCATTGCATTTGATTTTCTTGTTCTACACTTGAATTTCATTCATGCAGCATGGTTTCCAAAAGACAAGGTCAAAATGTGTTTTTCAGCTGAGCAATACTGCCACCTCTGGTGTTAAACTGTCACTTCGCTGTAACATTGAGATGCCTCAAAACCTGGAGGGGGATTTGAAGCTGATTTAAGCAAAGAAGGCGCAAGGATAATACTGGTTATCGCCTTATCAGCTAAGAGTTGAACATGCCAATTTACGGCAGGCTGGAGCACAGCCTGGCTGTAGTCAGCATCCTGGAAGGGATTAATGCAGCTGATATTTTTAGGTTTTACTCCAAAGTCCTCAGCAGCACTTTCTCTGTGGTTATATATAGTGAAACAACGTCCGTAACGTTGCACAATTCTCTGACGCTGGTGGTAGTTGAGCTCTTAAAGCCTCCAGAGCTCAACAAAGGTATTGAGACAAAGACATTAACTTCAATGTTCATTAAAAAAAGGACACTGTTTTCAAAAGACATGTTTTGATTTATTCAAATGATTCAACAGTCAAGGAAATTTCTGCTTTACAATTGTCAGTTCTAAAGTAGCTTTCCTTTCATGTAATATTTACAAGTACGGTCATTGGTATTTACAGTATATCGTATTAACATTTACTATAAAAACTCAACTCTGCCCAACATCTGGAAATTCAAAAACTTAAGCACATAATTACCCTGAGACAAGTTAAATAAAAATTATGAGGACTTTCTTTGAACTAACCCAAGTCTCTACACTTAACAACCACAGCAGTGTGGTTTTCTTTCATTTTTTTCTGGGATCAGGCCGAGTTACTCATATTCATCTCAAACTAAGAAAAGAGCCCTGATGTTTCACAGTGTTTCAAAGTTGTGAACAGGGCAACCTACGTGTTCCTGGTACAGGAATTTATTGCCCAACTCCTCTAAAATGTTTCTCCTTCATATGCAGCAAGTAACTGCTATTTCTGCAATCATCTCTCTCCCAGCTTCCCAGGGCTACACAGTTCTCACTAAGTTGAGCCTCATAGCACCAACAGTAGAGGGACTCAGTGAAAAGCTGTTCAGTATTCTTCATTTTATTTTTAAATAGATCAATAGATACTACATTTTGAATAACTTACATCTTTGCCTTCCTTTCTGTGCATAGATAGATTTCTTTATATACAATAAATACAATAGCAACAATTGCCTTTTCTAGCTTTTTGTAAAACTAAAATGTCAGGTGGAGAGAAAACCGCCTGGATGCACATGCAGTCATCAGGTTTAGGACCACAGCTTAAAATGTTTAATACTCGAATTATCTTTGAGCCTAAATAGCACTTTGTATTGCTGAAAGAGTGAAACCTGTGATGGCATCAATAAAAGAAACAAGATGGTGGGTTAGTGCTTTTTCTAGACAGTTTACATTGAGTATTTTCATCAAAAGGTAATCAGTATTTCTGGCACAAAGGCCTTTATCTTCCTAATCTAACACTCATCCAAAGATTGTTATATTTTCCCTAGCAGTAGTTTTTGGTCAACATGTTTGCAAGTCTAAATCATTACATACATGTATTTACAAGAGAAGTTGTAATGCAAAGAGATGATGTTTAAAAAACATTGTCACGTCCTTGAAAACAGCAGATCCCTAAACCATGAGCATCTTTAAAAGAGAGGGATAGTACATCTATCCCAACATAGATTCTCATGCTCACCTTTCTCTGTTCGTCTTATACATCAGTGATAATGTGCATCTGACCAAGAAAAGAAACAACTTATTGAGTGTTATAAATGGTAGATACAAACATATGGCCTCTCACAGCAATATACACGTGCCGGACTTCTTTTCGTCATCAGGATCTCCTCCGCCCTCTTTCCTGTTGGGATCATTGAGCTCATCAAACAGTCCAGTGTCAACCATCTCTTGCTGCCACTGAATGGCCACAGCACCTGTGCTAAACTCCTTGAAGAATTTGTCGTCCTTTGCGTCAAACTCGATGCCTTTGATCTCGGAGAACTCAGCGATGTCGCCGGTGTCCTTGGCGTAGACGACATTGGGCTTGGGCACCCAGGGAGGAGGGACCAGGCCTGCTTCCAGACGGGGGAAGTTGATGGATTTGAACCACTCGTGCTTCCTGGGATCTTCCATGTTGTTCCTAAAGATAAGGATAGTGTCAGTGTTTCAAAATTACAATGTCAGAAATAAAGACAGCACAGGTGGAAATTATGGTAAAGATTTGTTTTAGCTATGTGTCTCCCAAACTAACTCTTTAATAAAGGCAATCATTCCTCTTAATAGAAGTGGCTTTTACAGCTTAGAAGTGTAGAAAAAGCTTTTACTTCATGCCCAGACGCTCTTCAATTTTCTTCTTGAGGAACTGCTGGATGATGTCTTTGGTGGGAGCATCAAAGCACTTGTGCTCCCACTTTGGTTCCTCATTTTGAATACGACGCTGTACTTCCTCCTTCTCCACCTTCTCTTTCTTGCTTTCAGGGCCTTTGAAAGGTGTGTAGCCAGCAACCATCTCATAAATACTGCAGCCAAGGGCCCACCAGTCCACTGATGTCCTGTAGGGAGTTTTGGTAAGAAGCTCTGGGGCCATGTATGCTCCAGTACCAGCCTGGAGGAGAGAGATAAGTGGACAAAACAGAGTGAGTATGAGCTTTGTATACAAGGCATTGATGAAATGATTCTCTGCTTCATATGATTAGAAACTTCATGATATTTTTTCGATGTGTAGCAACTTCTCCAGATAAAAACATGGATTGTAAATCATTGGGAAATGAAAAGGCTTATGTCATAGAACAGTGAGTGGTTGATGTTAACAATTAGTTTCTGAAGACGTTCTCGTGGAAGGTAAAAAGCAACCTGAAGGTCAGTAGCCCAGGTTACAGATTTACTCCAGCCTTCATCATGTTCTCTAACCCTAACCCCTGTCTGTGTTACTTTCACCTTTCCCTCTCTTGCTCACTCTCACCCCTCTCCTTCCCTCGCAACCCTCTTTGACCAGCAGCTTAATCCTAATGCTAAGCTTACTACCTGTCAAGAGTCATGTATGTCTACACACTGACAGAGTTGTCCAGGCTCTTATATAAAGGCTGGCCATTTCTGGAAGCTAGTTTCACCATCAAAAGTACATAACATCCGGACTACACATGGCCATGCATCTAATTTATTATAAGTGCGCACACTCTGGAAGCTAGCTTTGAGCCAATGTCCTGGAGCAACATGTTTTTACATAATTTAGTCTTTTGCAGGAGGCTGCATCATTTTTAAGGCTATTTCTATAACTTTTAATTCATATTGAAATACATTAAATCAATTAATTGTTCTTTTTTGCAAGTCAAAAATTGATCTTTAAACACCTTTGGTACCTTAAGATCTAGCCTTCAGCTTCTTTGCCAAGACTATGACCCTGGCTCGACCCCTCAAGCTGATTATTGGAAAAATGTTTTAACAGCTCAAAATATGTCCTATTACTTGCTCCTTTGTCACCTCACATGCAAGTCTATCAACTTTCTGTTATGATTTTTACTTCTTCAGGTGGCATCTTAAAACTATATGTTGAGCATTGTGTGTATCTGTAAGTAAGCTGTTTAACCGTGCATGTACAGAACCTGTACAATCTAGTGAGCCAAAGAGGCCAAACTCTTTTATGTAGAATCACAAAGATTACAAAATTATCACCTAAATTAATCTGATCTTGGTTCAAACAAGGAACACATCTCATTTGTCAACACAGTTTAAGTCACCTTGTTTGCAAGCTAACATGTCTGAATATATTCATCATAGGTTTTTACCTGGATCTGTCAATCTAATCAGGGACAGACTTGTGTAATGCCACTAAGAGGATTAGGGGACCAAAGCCAGCCTTGCCTGTAGGAGGTTAGCCCAGTCATTTTGGCTGGCTGAGGGGCATCAGAGTACTGGATAATGAGCTTACTGGACTTTCATGGAACTGAGAGCTTACTCTTTGCTACTGCAAGTAAGTCTCAAAGAAACTGAAAAGGAAACCATTCTGGATGGATGTAATATCCTCTGAGTGATAAAAATAAGATTAAGACATTTGAATTATTCTATTAGTCCTGAATCTTTATTCTATATGTAATTCATGAGGTTAAGCTCACATTTTTGTGGGCACCTGGTACATTTAAAAACTTAGTGATTGATAAGACCTGCAATCATGTCCATAACTCCCTCTGTGCAGCCATTTGAAATAAAAAAAGACTGAACTTATAAATGACATGGCTGCTCAAGTTAAGAGGGGAAAAAAAGCAGCTAACAGGATTTGTAATGTGTTGTGGGAAGTAACGTCAGCACAGATAAGAAAACTAAGAAAAAATCTTTTATGTAGAGGTAAAAACTCAACAGCTATTACTACATCTTTGCAACCATGTTGCTGAAAGATGTTTTGTCATATATTTGACTGCTAATTTTTCTGTGGACTTCAGACATAGCCCCTTACAAAATGTAGGCCTATAAATGTTCACGCTATAATCTGTCACCAAAGGATCAATTTAGTTATATAATGGCTTCAGAGTCTCTCATTGCAAAGATCTTAAAGTAGTAATCCCTGTCCGGATTTAAAGTACAAACCCCACCAAGATTGACAGCTTGTCCAGAAGCCTGAACTCAGGTTCTCCTCTTTAGATAAGTGAACGCTGAGAGGGTGAAAGTGTACATCAGGTATCACACAGCGATTTGCTCTGTTTTGTATTACTTTTCTGCGTCACACTTTATGTCTAAGTATGTGGAGGAGCACCTGACTATCATCTTGATGTTTCAAAGATCAGAAACTCTGTAATGAATCAGTTGTGAATTCTTGCCTTCCCTCTGCTCTGTGCGATTGCATAAACTTTCAATAATTGATGAAGTGACATCTGTCATCATGATGTAAAATCATACTGTGATTACATTTTTTGTCATTGCTGTCATCTCACCATGATGCCCCCTAATGTATGAATAAATAGAATTATTTATGCTACGAGAGTGCACATCCTATTGTACTTCAAAAGTAGTGAAAAGGCATTTGCAATTTTAACCAGAATAACACTCACCATCTGGGTGACAGTCTTCTCTGGAACAATCTCTATGGCCAAACCCAAATCTGAAAGTCGGCATTGGCCTTGACTATCCAGCAGCACATTCTCTGGCTTCATATCACGGTATATGATATCCATTTCATGCAGATGCAGAATGCCAGTCGTGATCTGCGCTGTGTAGTGGATGACACGTTTCATTTCAATACCCTTGTCCACACCTTTTCCATCATAACCAATGTTGTAAATGTGATATTTGAGATCTCCTCCATTCATCAGGGTCATGACAAGGCACAGGTGGGTCTTGGTGTCATAAGCGTATCCCAAGTTGACCAGAAACAGGCTATTAACTTTTTCCAAGATCTTCTTCTCCAATAGGGCCATCTTCTCACCACCCTTCTTTTTCAGTCGTTTTTTACACAACTTCTTGCAAGCATACATCTGGCCTGTGTTCTTCACTTGGACAGCACATACCTGTGGAAAGACATGTGTGTTAAAAAGAAACTTGTTTCTAGTGCCAATGTTATTTCATTTTTCAGAACCCATTTCCCAAAGTCTCAATACATGAACTGCTGGATTCTAGCCAACATGCAGGCCTCCAGGCAGCAGATCAATGATTAAACATCATTGTCCAAATGACTGAAATCTTTTTTAGCTCCCCTTTTGTTTAAAAGTGAAGCTTAAACCCGAGTATGTTCCAGGCAAATTCTTTATTTAAAAAATACCAGCACAGTATTATTGCATAATATATGATCACATTAATGTAATCATCGAAGTAGGGCATTAACCATGTTTGCAATATTTAAATATTTTTAAAAAATATATATACCAGAGGAGATATTGTCCAACTCAATAACTGCCCTCATACATGATAGTGATATTATACAGTTGAGTCTACGGTCAGGTTTTTCCAGGGATTAAACTGCTGAGCAAGTTACGAGCAGTGAATGTTGGTCCAGTTTCTTTATTTCTTTATTTCATAAAGAAAATCATATTCCTGCATTTAATTTAACATGAAGGGCTCTGTTTTATTTAACTTAATTTAAATTAAAACATTATTATGAGTTTTTTGGTTCCCTGAAATGGAGTTGTAGCATGCTGCTAAAAGCTACAACACTCTTATGAGGTTCATCAAGGACTATGTGTGGGTCCTTGTTGCTTTTTATGCTCTTAACAAAACCAATGACAAGATCATTAATCTTAATACAGCAGCGATAATCATCAATATTACAATGTTAAAATTATCATTATAACAATGTATATTGCTCTTTTCTTATCCTGCAATTCATGTTATCATTGTTTGCAAAACACTGTCTTACAGGCACCTTCTATAACCATCTACTGTATTTTTGGACATGTTGTACAGTCATATTCAGGTGTGTACTGGAACACCGAGATTGATAAGGCAATGAACATTAAGAAGCAATTTTAAAAAATTACATAACTTTGCTTGAGATACCAAACAAAGACTACTTCTTAAAGATCGTTGCTTTGTAGATGTTTAATTTCAAGACAATAAGACATGATTTCCTTAACTTCAACTGGTACACCTATATGCCACATAACTTCATGGTGACCTTGAGACAAGTTAAATCCTCGTGATTATGTAAGGAATGACTCTTGTCCTAGAAAATCTTCTCTTACTTTTTGAAGTAAATTCATCCCTGTAGCTTTGAAAAATAGAATGAAACTGACACTGTAATTTTGTCCTGTAGCAACAATCACAAAAGCTGTGGAATACAATGCAAAAAAAGTATGAAGATAAGTCATATTTTAGAAATTGGAAACACTTCCATACCTTATTTAAGAGTTTTTCTATTTCAATAATATTAAGAGTTAAGTTGTCAAGCCTAACACACATTTCAACTGAAGTTAAAAATTGAAGATGGGTTTTCATGCTTACCTCTCCAAAGCCACCTTTCCCCAGAGTCCTAAACTCATAGAAGTATTTGTCACTGATGGGCTGTTTCTCGTATTCTTTCCATTGGAGGAATTTATCAAAGAAGGGACTGGCCTGGTAGTCTGTAAAGGGTTTGTCTTTGAGGTAACTTCTTACACCTTCCTGGACCTTGGTTTTCATCACCTCATCAAAGTTGGCATCTGTCACTGACTTGCATTTTTCAGCAGGCTCCCCGGTGAGAAAGGACAGGAAATTTTTGGAGTCAGCCTTGCAAAACTTGTTGATGATATTTTGGCGGGCCTTGTCTTTTGCTGCACCTTCAGCCAGATCCCAATCATAGAGCTCATCCAGGAAATCAACAGCCAGCTTGAAATCTTTGTTGTTTGCCAGGAAATCACGGAAAAACTTTTTGCCAATAGGCTGCCTTTCACAAAGTGATGTAAAGTCCTTGTCGATGGTAGCTCGTGCTGAAGCACATTGCTCAGGTTTTGGGAGAGACAAGCTTCGACGGCGCCTTTTCATCTCCTTGTCATCACCACCCTGGGCTTTTAGGTAGGCCGTATTGGCCACCAGGTTATCCAATCCCCCCATGTCACACATCTTGGCGGCTGTATGTTGTCTGTCCCCCCTAAGTGACTGGGTTCTTCAGTTGCCCTTTTACAACAGTGCAGTGTCTTTCAGAATGTATCAGTGTGAGTGCAATTCCCTCCAAAGCCAGCCAGTAAATGAGCTCCTTCACCCAGCCTACCTGGAATCCGAAGACACACTGACACACCCAGTAATTACTCATTTAGAATTAAATACCAGGGAGGGATTTTGGCTTAAGGATCTTTGTGTGGTCTATTCGAGGATGCTGTGCACGGAAAGGGAATCGTAAGCGGGCTCTGTCCTAAGAGGCTTTGTAACCCTCTATATTTGCTCTTGATGTTCAGTAGTCTCCAAGTGTGGTTCTATGGGTTCTGTTGACCATGCATTTAATGGTGAGACACAGCCAGACATATAGAAAGAAATGGGGAAAAACACTGAAAAATAGGATACACTTGCCAGAACTATATTGTAATTTTGAATCTTTTTTTATGAAAGTTGGAGAAATCTTTATCGACAATTCATTTCAGAGCATGTAGATGAAAAGAAGTTATATTTGGAGTTTTGAGCAGAAGGTTTGTAAAATATATTTGGTTGCTAACCATGACTGTGCAATAAAGCAGAATATCTTCACATCCTCGTCTACTTCTCTTTCCTCCTCCCAGTCTCAAAGTAGCAGGAACTTTAGAGAGCTTACTCCTAATCTGTCTGCTTCATTTTTGGCCTCGGCTTTTTCATAATTTACTCTCACCAGTGACCAACAAGGTAAAATATCAAATGTTCAAACTTTTCTTTTTCTTTTTCTTTTTTTGGTTACATGTATATGCCTTGTTAAAGCTATAACTACGGATTAAACAAGTAAATAATCAGTTGGATACAAAGAGACAGCCTGCATAAAATTTAGCTTACTTATATAGTACAATGTTGTCAGTGTTATCAAAATGTTTTCAAATAAAACATGTTAATTTGTGTTGTTTTCTAAAGGACATATGAAGAGCACTCCTAACTAAATCTGGGTAGGTGGAGGTATTTGTTTAATATGAAATTGATTTTGAAAAACAGTGCATTCATTTCAAGTTGAGCTATGTCTTTTTGAAACTAATTTACTATATTTAAGAAGATGGGTATTTCAGTGTCAGGAGTAAAACAGTGAAATAATCAGAGTAATGAGAAATATTTAGCTATTATTAAAATGAAAGAAAATGTAATCAAACGAATTGTAGGCGCTTGGCTTGTTTAGTCCATCTTGTGTTCACAGCTTTGTCATAATTATAAATTGTATTTATTTTATTCACATGTAATGTGAATCATGCTATTCAACATCTAAGATTACAAGAAGTCAGTAGAATATGCTAAACTGTTCTTTTAACCAATAAGCAATTGAGAAGAAAATGTAATTATTAATAAGACATGTAATAATAATAATAATAATTATAGGTTAGAATTTACAGTTGTCTAGTATGATCTTAAAAACACAATGAGATAATGGTCCATATTACAGAAGGCAATCACTAGGTAAAAGTGGAGCAGTGCTTGTTAAAATCAGGAGTCAAAAGAGCAAAGACTCAGAGGATCAGATCAATGTAGTTCTCGAGCTTCTTTTCATCAGGTGGGTTATAAAAAGCCTGAAGCATATGACCTCTATCATGTGACAGGACGGTGGTCACTCTGAGGGTATACTTCATACCTTACAATGACACTACACTCAAGAAGAAAGCAACAAGGTTTTAGATACGCACAGGTCTTTTTTCAGATTACGTTTAGAGTACATTTGTGTTTCATTGTTAAACAGTATTTTTACCCATGATATATGATAAATCACATTTCATTACATTTATTGCTTTTTGCACTGACCTTCAATACAACCATGGTGATGTAGGCTATGATAAACCTCAGATAATATTAGTTAATCCTTTCTTAAATGGTCTCAAGCGCTCAGTGCCCCGCAAAAGATCAAGAGCTTTGCTTGCTCAGAGAGACCGAGGCCTTCTAACTTATAAAGCCAGAGAATTAATCACACTGAGTTACCAGTGGTTGGATTTGTCCCAAAGGTGTTAAAACAAGAGATTATGGTTTGATGAGATTTTTTTTTTTTAACTGATTTTGTGAACAGTGATAGAAATGTTTAAGACAGCTGTATCTCCCTGTTAAAAATAGCTGCTGTATATATCAAATATATCAGACGTCAGTGCTGTTGTAAATAGATCATAGTGTCAGTAAGAAGTTAAGCCTCCTGAGTGGATGAAAAGAGACTACAGGTTTCATCTTTCAGTAGGTCAGGGAAGGCAGAGAGAGGTAAGCTGAAAGCCAAGTGTATGGGTCTACTCCATGGTGCATTCCTGCAAAGACAGTTAACTGTCATCACGTGCAGTTTACAAACATGCATATTTTTTTTTAAATTGTACATAAAAGCCTAAATTAAATGATGTCAAAACCACAAATTTGGAGAAAAGGAGATCAAGTTATTGAGATAAATAGCAGACATGCAAGAGTGAGACAGAAAGAGAGAGGATATAAGTGAAATTCCTACTTCTCTTTTCCACTCTGTTTAAGATGTTTGATATTTTCCTAAATAAGATGTTTGCTCTTTGAGCACCATGTTGCTTTACCCTTGAGAAGATTAGCCATGCCTCAAGAGGAAGGAAAGGTTAAGGTTTGCATTTTCATCCTAATTCCCGCATGGTCTGCTTTGTGGTCTTTACATGGACTAACTCTATCTATGGGCTCTCTCAAGCTCTAAAGTTGCAGAGGTTGAAAACATTCCCAATGGAACAGTGAGGATTAAACAGGAGGACACTAAACAGGGACTTTTAAGGGAACACCAACAAATAAAAGCAAAGTAACTAAAACATAAAATCCAGTCTGTTTGTTAACTGCACTGTGTCCAACAGGGTTTGTTCTTTCTCAGAAAGAATCAAAAGAAGTATAATTGGCATGTGAATGTAAAAGCAAGAAAGGGGAAATAGAAATGACCATACAAAATAGGACAGCATAATGGTTGCCTTAATGCAACACAGTTCTGTGTTCCAACATGCCAGAAGGCTTGGGCCTTCAAACATTTATCAACTGCACTGATTTTCTAAGGGTTCAGTTGATTCCTCCCACAGTGCAAACCTATACAAGTAGCTGACAGGAGGTGTGAATAGCTGTTTGTAAGGCCTGTAATTGACCATTGATCAAGTGAGTATCTTGTCTATCTTTCAATATTAGCTTGAATCAGCTCCAGCCCTTGAGGAATCTTTACCTGTTACATCTAATCAACGTGAATACTGCTGAAAAGCAAAGCCTGGCCCAGTCCACCAGGCTTCAGTGGACTTGGCAGCTGTTCAGCAGAGTTATACAAACGTAGCAGCCAAGTGAGGAGTTCTTGGTCAGATGAAAAGTTCCTTTGGTTGCTTATTTTCATTAAAATGGATATTGGCAGTTGTTTGCACCTTTAGAGCAAAGCAGGTCAGGTGCTGAAGAGGGCTCAACATGGTGACCTCACAGGAAGTCTGTAAAGAGTTGATACATCCTGAGGGCTGTGATTGCAGCAATTGGCCATCCTGATCTGATATTGGATGGTGAGGAGGTTATTAGTGGAAAAAAGGTCAGTGATTTATTTAGTAGATGTTTGATCAGATCTGAGGTCATATGCTCGAGACGCTCACGTGAATTGAGGACAGGAGCTCATCATCAGATTACCATTTGGCTGTGAGTTGGATCAGATATCGGATAAGGCTCCAGCATAATACCCAAACATGTTGTGAGGGTTTTCCAAGAATATCTCATTTATTGCCCCTTCAATAATTATTTCAATTGTGACCCAAAACCCAGAGAGATCTGTGCTATCCATGGTACTAGTTTGCATACCATATGTTGCAGAAGTTAGTTTTTAAGCTAAGTAAGGATGTTGTCCATATCTGATTGGTATCCAGAAGTCCAGTTTGAGCAGGGGGTGGGCCCCACAGGCCAGAATAGTCAGTAACCAAAGTAATTTATAGTTGTACATTTTAAAGTTTTGGTATAGCAAGAGGCAATTGAAAAT
Organism: Symphodus melops; assembly: GCF_947650265.1. Classification (NCBI taxonomy): domain Eukaryota; kingdom Metazoa; phylum Chordata; class Actinopteri; order Labriformes; family Labridae; genus Symphodus; species Symphodus melops. The sequence goes on from NC_136697.1 coordinate 12,465,824, forward strand.
TACTTCTGAATATCGTTGGACTCAGCAATAGTCATACGATCTTTAGATACAAGAAAGACTTAGGATAACTTGTAGAGACTTAACCACGGATGACATACTATTAGAATCAGAGGTGAGCTACCACTTTAAATTCTCATAGTGCAGGCCAGTAGCACAGGTGGCTGCGACTCACTTCTTGCTAATCCCTGCTCAAACTGCCTCAAGCTCAGTTTTCTGGCAAGGGAAACAACTCAGTTACAAGTCCATTTCAGTTGCTAAATCTGGTATATCTCCAGGGGAACTTCCTGGTTGTTTATATACATATACCTATATACACACACACATATATATATATGCACATATATACATATATATACACATATATACATATATATACACACACACTTTAATTTTGTTGGACCCTCACAACAAACCCATCAGACTCTGATTTAGCCCTCTGCAAAGTTTGCTTGACGAGGTATCTGGACGAGGTAGATGTTTTTGAAAACTTGCAACTTTTTTGCTTACTGTTATGTATTCCATTATAAAGCACAGCAAGACACACAGGAAACCAAAGTAAGAACTTCAGAATGAGTTGAACACAGAGTAGACTAACAGCTACCAGCAGATTGTGCCCCCTATAGGGAACTGTTTTCTATTTGCACTACACTCACAATCCAATCATCACTCGAGCACGTTATCTGTGATTTAAAGCAATCCAAGTACGGTAATGATTTAACCCACTTGCTGTCAAACAGGTGAACCACACCTTTGAAAAAGCATTCAGTATTTAAATAGCTAGTAATATTTCTAAGAGAACAAGATTAAAAATCAAATACAATCATCACCATCTGTGAAATTGTAATATGATTAAAGGTCTTTCAATTAAAGCAGTCGGATGAAAAAGTTTCTGTACCTGGTAAGCATGAAAGGGACCTTCGTTCTTCATTTGGTCACAGGCGATTGGGGAAACCAGGAACTGCGTTTCCTGGCTAAGCTGATAAAATGATGAAACCACTTGGAGGGGGTGGGTGTAATTTTTTCTAAGAACCATGACCTGGTTAAAAAAAATGTTAAGATGATTGAATGGAAAGTTGTTAAAAGAGGTCACCCACAATAACGCACACAAAATCCTGTCTAAGATTTACAGATCAGAATTTCTCAACAATGAACCACCGTTTCCAAATAAATCGGCATCAAGAACAAGGTTACAAATGGCCCAGTATGAAACATTGATTTTTTCACTTATAGATATAAATGCCAGATCTTAATCTTGACTACTTTTTCTATACGACCTGATTAATAACAAATCACTCGCTAAATGTAACAAAACAATAACTTGAAATTATCCCCACAGTAAAATACTTAAACAGTTTATTGAAGGCCATCAGAAAAAGTAAAATACCCTGCAGCATACATTAACACCTATCTGACATGACGTACAATGTTCCCTTGCCCCTCTTAAATCTCATAAAGTGGCACAGCAGTTTGATATAAGTTTGAGAATAACAAGCATAAATATATTTTGTATATTTATTTTGTGTTATGTACATCAGATATAAAACTTTAAACTTGTATACACATAACCAATTATAACAATATATATAAGGCCCTCTTGCATTTTCAGTTTGTGTATTATTTACACTTAGTTACAAAATGAATGGCACAGTAAAATGAGAACAGAATAAAATCCAGATACTGTGGAGAATCAACATCTCAGAAACAATATGTCATATATTAAGAAAAATATTGTAAATTAAAGGTGCAATTATTCTGATGGTCATTAAATAGCTCATCTAAGATTAAGGAATGTACAACAGTTATTGACTCAGTGTCTTTTATGGCTCTGCACTGCAGTCTCCTCCTCCACTACTGAGTGCATCGTTTGGGCCCTGCATTTCCTCCACACTCTTCTTGGTGTCCTGCAGCAATTGGTCAGACAAGGAAAAGCTGAATTCAGAGTCAGCCTCAGTTTCAGGGCAAGGGTCAGGGTAAGGGTGAGCATCACAGCAAAAGCTGGTGCCGAAGCCAGTGCCAGTCTCAGTGCCAAGGCATGGATCTGGGATAATACCAGTTTGAGAGTCTAGCTCAGAACCGGGTATCTGTTCTTCCCCTGAGCTTTCATCAATTGATTTCTCCACCTTTTCATTGGGGTCAGGGAGCTCTTCCTCATGGTCCTCATAAGACTTCAGCCTCCTGCGGCTAAGCAATTTCTGCAGCTGTAGCTTGCTGGTGAAGAAGATTTTACACCAACCCACTTCAGCTGCCAGAGACATTACCTCATCTGAAACGGTGTTGCAGTGTTGACGCACTGCTTGCTCCCAAAACCCTTCTGACCTGCATAACTGAAGGGCAGACCAATGTAAACATAAGAGCTGATTTGACACATTGAAATCATTTGCTTTCCAAAACAAAAATCATTTAGATTTAAAAACGTTTTATTTCTTATGATGCATTCACATAACATATTAACAGAAGGCATATTGTGCAATGCTGTAAACTAAATCATTAGCTTTTCATGTGTTTCTGGAACTTACCTGTCTGAACCTATGTGACGTTTGTCCAAGTTGACCCACATCCTCTAGTTGTAGATAATTTATTATACACATAAGTAAAGGATCAGGCAGACGCTCCAGATAATCATAGTGGCCTTGGCACAGAGCTTTGGAGTACTGCAAAATTTGACGTCCAAAAACCATACTGACTTCACCTGGGGAAAAAGCGGATCACTCAGTATGTTCTCACATAAAATATAAACATGCTTTGACCTGAACATAGAACAATAAACATCTAAAGCACTGTGTGATTAAAAAACACATTTCTGTAGAGGTCTAGTGTTGCTAGAAATGGAAATTATAAAAAGTTATATTGATAAACCTTATCAAAACTAATAGAAATAAACGGTAATTTGAAGCCTTTCCAAGACATTTTTGAGCAAAACAGATCAGACTGTTTTTCCTCGTGAACAACACTTTGCAAAAATAGACACTCACCTCTGAAATGCTCTCTATAAAAAAGTGCAAAGCCACTATGTAGGCACCACTTAAGATTAGAGGTTTTCTGAGCCTTATTTTGTGCAGACCTTTGACTCACATACCAACCAAAAGCCACACAAACATTCATTTGTGTTCAAAGAAGTAGACCTAATATAGTAGACATTCTTTTATTTTGATGAAACACTCTAGTTATGAATTTCTTTATGAAATAGTTATTTCATAAATAATGGGTTTTTTTTAAATTATTATTAACCAGACATGTTAAATGTAAAATTAAACTCCCCAGTTAAAAGTGGAGTGAAAAGCATATATTGTTGGCTAGGTGGACAAATCTGGAAAATCTAATGTAAACATTTTTTTTTTTTAAAGATGATAAACTTGCCAAGAGGTGTACGATGTTTTCAGGTCAAGATAAAGTTTGAATGAAGTCCTTACTCTGTAGCTGAATGTCATCCAAGAAGTCCTGGTGAGGCTGCTTCAGCTCCCCGGGTCTGGAGTGCCTGTCTGCAGTTCTCAGAGATATCTTCCACCATCTCCAGATCACCTGAAAATTGGCATGAAATTATTATATTTTCACCACTTTTATAACGTCTATAACTTCCACTGCAGGCCAATGAGTTCAACTTCTTATGAGAGAAAGATGTGGTTACGTACAAACAACAAACCCGTCAGATTAGATTTCTAAAATGATCGAAATGACCTCACAAAACATCCCCGTCTTCATCATGTAGGATAGATACAGCAATGAAGTTCTGAAACTATCTACCATTACAAGTTCTGTGGGTGTTGAAGTTATTATTGCATGGGCCAATTATTATTATTATTATTATTTAATTTTAATTTTTTAAGTTACTACTAGCAACCGATACTCAAAGGGTAGTTTGTAACGACGAGAGACGTAACCGCTCATCAGCAACGCCTTGTTTATGAAATGTCACACAAAAAAACAAGTACTTACAATTCTTATTAAATTATCGGTACTTACAACGTTGTTCGTGACAGCAAAATAGTAAAAAGTTTTGTTTGGTGGTGGACCGCGTCCAGAGATTTCAAACAGCGGGTGTGTTAACAGGGACGCCATGTCAAAGTTTCGGTGTTGTCATGGCAACAACGCTCTCTTATTTAGAGAAGCCGTTAAGGTCAAATAATGAGATTCAGCCTATTTTAACCAAAGGAAAATTACGTATAGGAAGGTTTGAGAAACGCAACATTGAACCGAAAGTAAATGTCGAGTAGGCTGTGAAATTTGATTTATACACTTACAACAGGCTTACAGGTGCACAGTAAACTGTCATTTGCTTTGTAATACACTATAAGGCTAGTTGAAAATAATGCAGTGTAATCTTAATCCTGCAGCTCTATTTACAGATGAATATGGGGCACTTGATTCGTAGGCTATTGGTGTTGAATCCGTAAATTAGCTTTGCACTTGTTTACTTAAAATGTTTAGTGATCTATGAGGTTTTATTTCTAATATTTAACTGACACCTGTTTACATCAAATACATTTAAAATATATCAACAGAGACAACTAAAGTGGCACACTTCATGAAATAAAAACCTTGAGTGTAGTTAAAAATCTTTTAATTTATTTATACATGTATTTATATATGTACACATTTACTTACCTATTCTTGTAAAGACAATAACATGTTAGTCAATGGTGGCACATTGTGGAGTCTCTTAAAGTTATAACAGCCAAATTACTCATGACTAGTTTAGCAGGCGTACCAGGTAAAATAACAGGTTCATATAGTAACCTGTTATTTTATCTGGCCTTACATAAAGTAAACTGAAGGACAATCATAACTGTGCCATATCTAAAATTCTTCACTCTAAATGTTTTGTATTCAGAAGGCAGGGAAGAAACAGATACTAATGGAGTGTAACCAACGTGTTAAATATTGTTTTCATAAGTAGTATATTTTTGCCTGGACATGGTCTGCACCACCTGACATTCCCTGTGAAGAGAACAGCAACAACCATGTGAAGAAATACCTCGGGTTATTAAAATTCAATCTGAGTCACAGCATTTACCTTGACGCTTTCTATTAGTCTTTTCTTTTTTCATTACATTATCAGAGAATATTATTAAATATGAAATCTTTGACCAGAAGAAAAAAGGTTACAGAAAATATATAACAATTCCAATGTTTCTTTTTTCAGGTAAAGCAGGTAAAAAGGATGTAAAAAACAATCCTTTTTAAGCCTGCCATTTCTTTCCCTTTCCTCCAGTTGTGCTCTTAAAGACATGTCTTTACATTTTCCTTGTGACCTCAAACATTGGAATTTACCACTGGATTCACATTGAAAGAGCTGGACTTGATTCCAAACCCACATTCAGCCTGTACTCCTGGATATTTGCAATACCTTTATGAATGGCCAATAGTTCAATTGTTTGTGTCTCATTAATCTGTCTGGGATGTTACTCTTAAAATAAAAAAATAGATGTTAGTTGTCTTCTGAATATGGCAAATAGAATCTGGATTACAGAGTAATATGGAAATATTTCACTTTCGAGCCAGTATAGAAGCAATTGTGCTTAAGTAGAAAAAAAAAAAAAAAAAAAAGGGATCCCTTTTAAAAATGAAATATCTGCATCATCATGGCTGCTTTCCACCATTGATCATGGATTGGGAAGGAACACTGGGATTGGGATGGAATTTTGTACCCTTACTTATATGGATACTTTGCAGTGGGTTATTCCCCACAAGGTGTGTATATACTCACCCTTGTTAACTCAGTCCTTGTTATACATAACATATACTTAATTGTGATTACAAATTATGATATGCACAGAGCTTACAGCCACAAACAAAAAGTATAAAGCATACATTGTATATAGTCCAAAAAGTATATTATCCACCATAACAGTCCCTTATTCGTCCATGTAGTCTTTTGCACTCGTTCATAGTGTTGTAAACTCTTTTTATGAAAAAAATAAAATAAAAATCGTAAGTCTTTTAAAAAAAATGTTCTGCCTCTAATTGCATGATGGGTGTTGAATATGTGCTGCATGCTGTCCTCTTGTGGCGATGACTGGTAGCTGTGCTACAGGAATGGGTTAGTGGATGAACCCCCCGAAGGGAATGACCCTGCTGGGGCTCCCGCCTGCAGAAAAATAAAAGGAGGTTGGTATCAAGAAGTTTCCCTTACTTAATTAACAATATGAAAAAGCAAAATATTTTTCTGCGAAATCAATAAATTCAAGTGGTTTCTAAAGTTGGTAAAGCTGATTTGTATTAAAAAAACACAATGTATGCTCACCATGAAGGGGTTATTGGACATGCCATGGCCCGTCATGGGTGGCCCAAAGGGTGTCATGGAGGGCTTGTTCTGGCCGTAGACTGAAAAAGCAGGGCCTAGTGTGATACAGTGAAAGGCATTGTGCAATTATTTGGTTTCGTTTGAAACTGTTATTTCAAGCAGGCAATAAAGATATCAAGAGCAGTAAACAAACACTCATTTTGCACTGAACTACATAGTGAGAGTTCATTTTTAAAGACATCTAGGAAATTAAGATTAAAAAAGAGCCAAGCCCCAGAGTCTCAGATTACAGTCAGGTATGAACACAGTTTTTTTTAGTGACTTGTTTTTTGTCCAAACAGACCCTACATTTTTGTATCGCATATGCAACCTGTCATCACTGTTCAGTAGCTGCCAACTTCTGCAGATATTATATGTGGATCACTACTATTTTACCACTCGTGCTGAGGGATGATTGTTTCCTACATCATGACATGAACAGGTAACACACAGGTGGAGCAGGGTGAGAGGAGAGAGGGATGTAGGATGCCACTAACCATTGGACTGAGGGTTGTAGGCCGCAGGTTGAGAGTAAGGGATGGGAGCCTGGCCGGGGAATTGTTGCTGGAAGTTTCCACTGAAACTGGTCGGGAGGCAGTAAGAAGATGCATTCCCAAAGCCAGCAGGCATGCTCATAGAGCCTGTACCAAATGAAGCTACAAGACACACACACGCAACACAAGGAGGAGTAATTCTACATACTACATGGCAAATCAAAAAGCTTTGTGCAATGTAACTGGGTCACATCAGACGCCTGTGTAAAAGAAAAGGTGTAATCTAAAGCTGGGTGTACACTGTGGGATTTCAGGCCAACATAGACAGGAATTTTGAGTCGTACGACTTATTATGAAGTCTGGCCGAATTTCAGCCTGAACACATCATCGTCAGATGTGCAGTGTACACTGAGGCACAAGCTGATCACAGCCTGATCAGTTGCTCCCAACCAGTCGGATGAATTTCTGGTATGTCTGATATTTTGGTCGTAAAACTGCACTGTTTCCCCCTGATGATACCGGCACAAACTAACTAGCTCCAGAAATCACCATGGAAACCGCAGGCATGCCAGTTAAAGTTGTCTTCCCCCTACAATCATAAAATAAACTATACAAGTAATATCTGCAGACCTCCATCTGACAGAGCAGGTTTGTCATGGTGTAGCTGCTAGTAAGCAGCTACATGAGCAGCAGTGTTTATCTGTGATGCACATCATGTTGGTGAAAGAGAGTGAGAGCCTTTTTGCTGTTGACTGTCGGCTATTTGAGCCATGCATATGAGATTACTGAATTCAACCATCATCTGTGGGAGTTTTTCTGTTGACAATTGTTTATTCTGGGTTTTAACTAGTACAGCGCGAGCTCTCGGGTCGTGTCCAGCTGTTGGGTCATACAGTGTAAGCGTGTAAGTAGTGAGCTTGGCCCGGCATTGTAAACAGATCAGTCATACAGTGGGAGCTGACATTCCGCAAAAAATTTTTAAATCGTAAAGTGTACGCCTGGTGTAATGCACACACCTGCAGCTGGAGCTCTGCCATTGGTCTGGAAAGGGTTGGTAGCCATCTCCGAGGCAACAGCTGCAGCAACGAAGGGGTTTGTAGATGGGACAGCTGGATGACAAAGGAGTAAGTTACAAAACGAGTCTTCAAGTGTGGTGTAAAAAATGTACCATGCTGAAAATCTCATTTGGATCTGTATGCATTCATGAAATAGTGATCACTTATACCACCTCCAAAAGCAGGCTGTATGCTGGGTAACACAGGAGGATTCTGGGCTGGTGATGAACCAAATATATTCCTGTGAACAAAAACATATTTTTAACACTGCTACTGTAGACAGTTAACCTGTCATTGACACTATTACCACAGTTCAAAACGTCATGGTTAGTTAATAATCACTGCTCTGCTTCACAAAGTTTCTGTTGTCAATAGACACTGCAGCAAAGCTTTGTAGTCCAAGTAAGAAATGAGTGAAGTAGGCAGTGTGGGGGCATTTCAGGTACACCTACCAGGTGTTGAGTAAACACTTTGTAAGATAATATACCAGAAATAAATCAGGAGTTTGTAGACTTCCAGCATCATACCATGACTTTAATCATTTATTCATTGAATTGCATAGTCAATTCTATTTCATTTGTACTTCAAACTAAAACAATAACAAACTGGATTTTCTCATGGCACATGACTTTATGGCTTTGGTCGATTACCTCCATTAGGAAAACTTCCCTAGAGGATAGATGAAGTCAATTTAACAGTTATATTTCTAAAAAAATCACTTTTAATACAATATATTAAATAGTAAAAATCAACTTTGTTATTTATTCACATTAATTTGTTTAATATTTTGTACTTTATAATTGATCCCTGTGTAATTTCTGTTTCAAAAGTCAGCAACAAATAACATTAACATTTCTGAAGAATGTTTGTGTGATTTTATTTAGAGGACATCATTAAAGTTATAAACAATAAAAATCATGAAACCAAGATTATTTCTCAGACTACCGTAATTGTTTCAGGCTACACATAATGCTGTTTCATTAAGACATTTACTGATACGGTTAACACGTGACAGCTTCATTTTAACCACAAAGTTATATAGTCACCATCAGTACAGCTTCATTTGTACACCAACTTCATGCGTGCGTGTGTGTCTGCCAGTGCCTCACCCTTGCACATTGCCACTTGAGGAAACAGTCGAGCTGAGTTCATTGTCCAGTTCAGCCAGAGCAGCATAGCGATCCTCTGCGCAGCTTCCTGAGTGGGTTTGGGTTGGGATGGCGTTAGAGATTGACGGGATTGGCACACCTCCACCTTTGGAAATGTTTAAAAAAAAAAAAAAAGTGACACTATTGGCATTAAAAAAAAAACATTTAAATGAGTCTATTCAAAACTTAGTATGTGGTAAGATTTATTCATAGTGTGAGTTTGAAGACTGAATGTCCACTGGGGGTCTCCCTGATGCAATAAGACGCTTTTTGCATCACATGAAGAAAACTTTCAAGCAAAGAAAAACACATTTTTCTCGTCTCAGGGCAAAATGAGGGCTGGATTCACGACCATTCAACACTACTACCATGTTTCTAATGATACACAGCTTCATGTAAATGGGTGAAGTATCCCTTTAACAGTTCACTGCACAGAGCAAAGTTTAAGAATTGATGTGCTTTGCATCAACAGTATTGATGATCAGCTTATCATTTCAGCGTTTTACTTATAATGAGCTTCCCCAGTGGACACATAGGGCATGAAATATATACTTAATATAATGAGGTGAGGGGGAGTGTTTGTGGATAGGGTGGAAACAGACAATGGTGGTGGTGATGGTGGTGTGGGGGGGGGGGGGGGGGTGTACCTGATGAAAAAGACTTTGAGGGGGGTGACGTGCTCAGATGGGATGGAATTGTGGTGTTTCCAAATGCCTCAAAATTGGCAAAGTTGGTTTCTGAATTACCCTGAGGTGCTGCTGCCATAGACAAGGAAAATCATTACAGACAATGAAAATGGAAAAATTAACAATGGCAGGGAAATGAGATGATGACAAAATAAACACTACATACATCTAAACATCCTCATAAGTCTGTATTAGTCCAAATTTTAATGAATGGCCCTTAAGAAGGAGCTTTTTTTACCCGACTGGCTTGGAAAATGTGCAAAATTGGCAAAGTTGGTAGAGTTGGAGGTTTGAGTGGGCGGAGCAGCAAAGATGTCTCCACCCAGGTCAGAAAGCAAGTCAAACTTCTTCTCCAGAGCAGCTGAGTGAGCTTGGGAACGACCGAGCCCTGGAGACTGGGTAAAAACAAAGAGGGTGAGGGATTGTTTGCGATCCAGAATCAAAAAGACAACACAGATTGCTCTTTAATGGGCAAAAGAAAGTTCAGTGTTTGATACCTGGCGCAGTGGGGTCTTGTTGAGATGCAGGGTCTTGAGGGGTTGGACTTCAGGGGTACTACCGGTGCTGCTGGCCGAGGAGCCAGACACAGAGGCCTGAACATTTACCCTTGCCTGGTCTGGAGGAACATACCTAGGATTTCAGGAAATAACATTAACATAAATATAGATGCCAACTAAGGAAAAGCAACAGTAGCCTATATATAATTTGATCAGGACACTGTTTAAACATATTAATTCAAATGGGTAATCATTATTGAGCTGATCTTATTAAATATGACCTCCCTTCTTAAATGATAGTTTCACAGTTTTGCTCTTCCTTCTACTTACACTGCAGTAAAAGCAGAAAGTGACACGTAGACATCCTAGACAATGAAGTCCGAAAACAATCGAGAGGGTGCTATCAAACTCAAACATGTGGTTAACCAAATCCCTGACTGCAAAGGCTTTCTGGCAGATGTGTCACTTCATTGTAAGAACTCTTCTCCATTGCATCACACTTAATAGAAACAAGCCAGCATTGCCGAACGAACTGCAGACGTTTACTTCTTTGAATAATTATTTTCTTGATGTCACAAATCCAGTTTTTTAAGGCAATATGCATGGAAGTTTGACATAAATCATTCATTCCTTTATACATTTATAAATGTGTACCAGCAGAGTGAAAACTGAACAACTGAAATGTCAATAGCACTGAACGGTAGCACAAAAAATAATCATGTGTTTATGTTACCATCTTTTCTTTTCATATTTTTCTTGAAGGAACTCTTTTACTTTCTGTGGTTCTCGGAAATCTGGAACAACTGATGTCCTGTCGTCATAGAGGCCCAACCAGATGTGTTTACAGACCTACGGGGGGCAGAGGAATGAGGAGAGTGGGAGGTAAGTTGGGGGTTTAGGTGGGGGGGTGTTGTGTTGCAAAGCCAGAGAGGTGAGAGAAAAGTAAAGGGAAGGGGGGAGGGGATGATGAGAAAAGGGAGAAAAAAAGTGGGGAGAAAGGAATGCCAATAAAGTTGACTAAGCAGGGTTCAGAAAAATGCCAAGATGCTACTTCTGAATTGAAAACAGATACTGTTGACTATTAAAAGAATGTTAAATATTGCACGGAGTCAAAGAGTGCATCATACCTCATTGCTGTGTTTCTGTAAGAACTCGATTTCCTGATGTGTGAATGTGGTCATAGAGATGGACTTCACTCTGTGCGGGGGATTCAGTCCTCGTCTGTGGGTGGAGAAGGTATACGTTAGCTTAAGAACAAGAGAAGCAGGATGCAACCCAGTGCTGTCCATGTGACATGCAAACAAAAACCCCAATCACAGATGCAGAGATACACTCAATCTCAGACCCATCAGCTGCATGACGATTTCATGTTTGGGTCATGAAAATGTTAACAGAGAACAATTTGAATATTTGACAGACACATACATGACACAAAGCCCATACAACCGCAGATGTAAGTGTTCACTGCTGATATTGACTTAACTGTTTGGCCAAACTCTTAAGAAATGTTACGATAATTTCTTCAAATCTCTAACATTAAAATGATAAAACAAATTGACTATAAGTGTGATTTATTTATATAAAAAAGGAGCAAACATTGTTTGGCACAGACGCTCTTCAACAATGATAGGATATTTATAGTTAGCAACAATTCTGAAGTCACGTAGCATTGCTCATTGAAGCACACTAATGAAAACATTAAAGCACACTAATGTTTGCCAACAAAGTTCTCTTAATCAATTAACCTTTATTTGTATTGACTAATTCATAACAAATGTCTCAAGACACTTCACAAAAGAGCAGATAAATGACCTTTCTCTTTGCGATATTATCTACAAAGACCCGATGTTAATCCATCATGAGCAATAATCAAAAGGTTAACGTGAGACCATGGGACGACTTTCTGTAATAAAGACATTTGCAAATCAAAATCTGTGTAGAAAAGAGTTCAATGCAGACAAATTCAGGCGTTTTACTCATATTGAGACCGATCACAAATTCATTCAACTATTCAACTAAAACAGCAGGTAACATAAGCTAACGTAACGTTAGCTTGCCAACTAAACATCTGATGATGATATGCAAAAATTCATTAGTGGGAGAGCTCAACACTCTTTTCTTCAGAGGTCCAAATCATTTTTATCAGTGTGTTTATCTTGCCATTTAATAATGTAACTGTAGGCATTAGCTTGTTGGCTGGCATTAGCCAATAGCTAAACAATATAGCAATATATACTCATACTTCATCACAAACAGATACTATGATAAGTAGCAAACAGGTGACCAACTTTATTTCTTACTCTCTGATGGCTCATCTTGTGCTTTCCTCTAAGTTCCCTCTGAAGTTTGTTTGTTTTTGTTTTTACATTTTGGGTACTGTGAGAAAACACCTCAAAAATAAAGACATGATGCATTTTAAGATGGAAATGTTACATATCATGCCTTTGTTATCAGGGTGAATGTGCTTAAAATTATTAGACGTGAAATCACAGAAAATACACATCTGTACAACTTGATCAAGATACATTAGGAAGAGTGACTATGTGCAGTGTCAGTAACATAATTGAAATCATAGGTGTAGAGGTAAATACACCTGTACACCAGTTAAACAACACTGAATCATAAAGACAAAACAGCTTCACAGACACACCTGGGAGAACAATTATTTAATTATAAAGACATGAGCTCATCCATACTTCAGTGTTTAAAGGAGGTGGCGTCTGTTTAAACTAAGCAGTATTTAACATGTGACGGTCTGGAGCACAGAAACACTGTACTGAGTACAGTGGACTCAATATGTGTTGCTCTACTTTTGAGGGTAAATAAATAGCAGATGAAGCATGAGCATAATCCAATAATAACAGAGCTCTTTGTTGACATAAAGAATGTATTGTGATTTCCTCAGGTTTCTAAGTTATAAGAGGGGGGTTTCATCAGACAGCAGCTAAGGGGGACCCACTGCCCCACTTGGTCTTTCATCGACCTCCCAGGCTGAGACCCGCCCTGTTCCTGCTTATCTACAGCTGTGTGTATTAAGGTGTGTGTGTGTGTGTGTGTTTGCGACATGCCTTGTTGGTCTCGCTAAAGTTCAACTAAAGGGAAGGTTTCCTGTCTGTGACTGTTTGAAACAAGTTGCTCGAATATGTTTACCTTTGTTAATGTGCTAACCATGATGACCACACAAGCAGCAAGCCCCCCCCCCTCCTCACGCTGTCTGAATGTACACTTCATACAACTTTATTACAGGTTGTTATTGCTGTAAACAAAACAAACTGGCGACACCGTCCTACCCAACCTATCAGTGAAGGCAACACCAAAGTTTGGCATTACCTGTCCTTACTTTGACGGCTAGCTGAGAAGCTAACGGTACCGCCGAAGTCAGCGGTGCACCGCACAGACCTGAGGCCGACAGCGGTGCATCGTCCTCGGCCAATGCTGCGGACACTGAGCTCAACACAGATAATACTTCATCCCAAGAGTGAACTCACAAGATGCCGGAGCAGGTGGTACAGACGAAGGAGCCCACTGTCATGTTGACATAGGTCGGGCCGCGCTGGTCGCAGTCAAAGCATTTCCTATTCGCGGGCAAGCTAGTCATTTCCCGGAGCATCTTCAGATGAGTCTCCTCTTGCTTTCGCTTGGCACTCGTCGCCATGGCGGAGAGCAGCGGGATGGTTTCACTGGGGGGGAAATAGTTTGGAAAGGGGACCCGGGTTACAGGGCGGGTGACTCAGGGGCAGACACCTTGTTGAGAGGTCTGGCTGGTAGACTGGGCGACTGACAAATAACTTCTTCTACATGGAGAAAGTGAGAAAAACAGACCGGCTTTCACAAGAACAGGCGCCATCTGTCGGCTTGGAATGATGCCCCGTATTCACAGCATAAAGTCTGTGCGTTTGAAACACTGTATATGCAAAAACTTAAATATTTATTGAAGAGCTCAAAGCTTTACATGTACAATCAAAATATAAAACACACAATGTCAATTTAAAAAATGTATTTATGATTAATTAGAAAAAGTCTGAAAAGTTTGAAATATAAACATCTCAATACTTCTTTTAGACATGATCCCATTCCAGTAAATGTTTTAAAATGCAAGTCTTATGTCCACTCTTTGGCACCCCTAACACAACAGGTGCTCATTGAATATCTAGTGATGAGACATCCCCTGTCCCCAGTTCTGGCTGGGGGGGCGGGGGGGGAGGAGACGCCTCCATGACAGTGACCACACTGTTCTCATTCATTGCATTTCAACGCCTGCTCTGCTTTTCTTGGTGGCTAAAAAGGACACTGCTGGATACATTGGAGAACTGCTCTGTGAACTGCATTGTTTTGTTTTTTTAAGACAAGATCAGGTTATTGTACTGTCAGTGGAGGGAAGTGCACCCTTGCAGAGACAACAAAAAAAAGACAAGAAAGGTCAGCATATTACAGGATGCCTGGTTTGGCTTGTTCCAGAAGTGGTTGCAAAAAAGCAGTTTGAAAAGCGCAGTCCTCTGCCGATTCAAAAAAAAAAACATGACTCAACATGTTAAGTTGCTGCCTCTGAACTTTTGTACATTATCAGCATGTCATAAAATTAAATCTAATTGAGTGGAATACCGCTTATTTCCTGACATGGATGACAAAGCAGTCTAGACTTTCACTTTCACTTTCATGTGGACTTGAAGCAGCATAGCTTGCAAAAAAAAAATGTTTTCATAATTTTTGGTAGATATTTTGACAGGAGGACAGAGTTGAATCACTCTTTTCCGACTCTGACTGTGAAGGCAGTGTGTGGCAGGTGTGGGTGGATTTATTTTGTCTTTGGTCTCTTTATGTTGCTGCTTCGAGAGTCTGCAGCTTCCAAGACCTGGGGAGGAAATGAAAGAGCAGACAAATTGACGCTCACATTTCAGCCATATTTTAAAGAATATTTTTTCTCAAAAGGTTCCATCGAATCATAAATGCTCACCTGACTCCTTTTTCTGGTCACTCTGAAGAAATCCTCCATGTTGGTCTGCCTGCTGCGTCCTGCTTTCTCCTCCTTCTTCCTCTCCTGTCGTTTACTTTCACGCATCTGACGAAAATTCTCCATTCTGTGACGGACACTTTCCTCCCTTAATAAACAAACACCAACATCAATACAGATTTGATCTGAGAGCAATGAAATCAGGCTTGAGAATTTAAAAGCAAAGTGTACATACTTAACATGTGTTTCAAGGAACCCAACCAGGGCCTCTTCATCTGGCTCAGTCCAGGTGAGTTCAGGAGCCATGGTTTGAGATTCTTCCAAGAAAATTTTACGTGCTTCTTTGTACTTCCAGGAAGGTGGCACAGGATGGGTCTGCAACAATTGGAAATGTCATAAAAGATTTGCATTCTTAGCGTTACACAAAAAAACCAACAAAGACTGGTTGTACATAAAGTACCTTTTTGTTGACGTGCAAAACCACTTCCTCAATGGTGCGATGCTTCTGGATCAGTGTCAGAGCTCTCTTAGGACCTAAACCTGCGATCTTCTCACAGTAGTCACAGCCCAACAAGATACACAGGTCGACAAACTGGTGGAGAAAAATCACGAGGGAATTCAGACTTCTTATTTGCACAGTGTTTCTGTATGTATAATTTTAAAGGCATCTTAAAGCAAGTTTTAGTTTTACCTCTTTGTGACTAATTTGGAGTTTCTCTAACAGCTTCGTTAAAGAATATTCAATGACTTTACTGTGAGGGAGAGGAAGAACAAAGATCAATATTAGATAAGTGAAGAAACCGTTAAAGTCACAATTGGTTGCATCTGAATGGGGAAAAAAAAGTGACTTTTAAGGTTTCCAGGTGTGTTTTGTAATAGCAGCTGTCTGAGGTCTGAGTGCTTTCCTTAGCTTCCATCTTTGCAGATAGCAGAGTAGTTTCTACTCTTTGTGTGCCACTTTCGGAATAAATGTTGAACTTTACAAATGTAAATATTGAGTCACTGCTTATCTAACCGTACAAATATGGAATATATCATGCCTCCACTAAACAAATTATTATTTATTATTATTATATTTATTATTATTATTGAAAGTAAAACCCTTTTGGCACAGTGGCTAATGACATTTTTTGCTGGAAAAAGCAGAACTTTAGTCTACATTTAAAAGGCAGCAGATTTAAATTTTACTCCCTGACAAGCCAACAAGAACAATTTAAATGTTAATATATAAATAAATAAATAATTTAATAGAGACAAAGCAATTTACCATAGTTTCAATACAGAGGGTAAAAACGGATGTGCTGCACAGAGTAAATGTATAACATGTACATGTACTGTGGAACAAACCTGAGGACTGCTGCCACACTCAGCTCCTTTAAATCAGGCCTTAAAACTATATTATTCACTCAGGCTTTCAATGAGAAATATACTTTCTGCCTCACACCAACAAATTAATAGTTTTTAAAAAAGGTGTAACCTTATCGAGTACTTTTACATTCTTCTGTTTTTTAATAGAATAGAAATAGAAACTTGTTTTCTTAATTTCTATTGCACTCTTTCCTTAAGCTTTGTATTTCTGTTTTTATATCTGTAAAGCACAAAAGTGTAATGTCATTCAATGCACTGGCATGAGTGAACCGATAAACCTCAAAGGCGAACTAAACAAACCTCAAACGAATTAAACAACTTTAATTCTCAAGTATACTTTGGAAAACTACACACAGACTTCAAAATATAAGAAGACACTGGTAGAATTATTTCAGTAATACATGAAATGCACAGCTCTTACCTGTCTTTCTTAGCGTTTAGCTCGCGGATGAGAGTTTTTGCCCCAAATGGCAGCGTGTCCATGTCCTCTGATGCAACAGCATCCACAATTCCCTGTCTTACCAGCTGGGCACACAGTGCTTCAGCATCCCTTGGAGCCTAATGGACAGGAAAGAGAGGAAAATATGTCATTGAAATGAATTAAGAGAAATACTTTAAACAGTTTGGTCCATTTTATGTCATACCTGGATGACAGGTATACCCAGAAACTTCAGGAGCTGGACACAATCTTTTGTCTGAGACGATGCTGCATGGAGCACAAAGGAGGTTCACTTTAGAAGACTTGACAGACAGGTTAAGTCCCCATTGAATATCTCAAGAATTTAAGTACGGTAGTTCCATGATGTGAAAACCTCTGCTATCTGTATAGATCTACCTGTGCCCGTGAAGTTGGGCCTCCAACCAGTTACTTCAGCTCGCTTCTCAAGCTGCAGAAAGAAACACAAGGTTTTCAATTTGTACCACACTACAAATGTGTTCTGCTAAGTTCAGATCAAGCTGATTAGTTTTGAGTGACAAATATAAAGGACCGATTACACCACCCATTATCTCTATCTGACCTGTGACTGTCCTGCCGACCTCAGATATTTAATGTCAAACTGAGTCAAACGATTTAGGATCAAAGGTGTCACTTACAACAGCTTTCTTTTCTCCAGGAGGCTTTCCATCAAACACAAAGACAGGCTTTATGTCATGTTCCAGGAAGGTGAGCGTGCGAAAAAAGATACCTCTCAGAGGGCTACGAAGAACAAATAAAGGATATTTCACAGAAATGTATTGACCAAACATACAACCCTGTGCATCAGAAAAAACATAAATCTTCAACTTGTTTAAGGACTGTCTTCAATTGTTTCATTCTACTAGATAACTATAGTTAGTAGTGATTTAAACAATTATAGTGAAAAATTCTACTGTTGCTTTCCTTTCCTCATCAATCTGAAGACCAGTCTGTCCTAAAGAGCTTACCTTTGGAAAGGTGTCGCTGAACGGAACTGGTTTATCACAATAGAAGTATCCAGTGCAATCACTTTCCCTGTGGAGAGTAACACTCTGTTATCTCATTTATCTAAATTATCTAGAAAAGTCAATTCACTGTAGAACATAAATGGTAGTGTGTCACAGCCAGTCAGAGAACAGATTAAAAATAAATAAAAACAGATTACATAATTAGAGTACTTAAATAAAGTATGTATGAGGTACTGTTTGTTTCCATTTAACAGTGACATAAACTGTACAGATTTGTCTGATTTGGGGCGGCAGTAGCTCAGGCCGTAGGGACTTGGGTTAGGAACCAGAAGGTCAATGACTCGAGTCCCATAAAAACCATAAAATCTGGAAATTTCTGGACATCGCCAAGGTGCCCTTGAGCAAGCCTCCGAAACCCCTCCCTCCAACCAGCCCATAGGATCCTGTGTGTGCATGAGTGATATCAGCCTGTGTGTGAAGCATGATTCACCGAGTGTAAACACCCAATTTCCTATTTTTATGGGATAAATTCAAGAAAGTAAATCTTCTTTCTTCTGATAATGCTTTTAGTAGTGGAATAATTGAACAATTTAATCCTACTCTGTTCAAATTACTTGGCTCCAGAAGGTTTTAACTCTTCATGAATTGCAGTAATAAAACCCCATCAAATCATTATGAGGTTCAGTTTGAAAGACCAATCAAAGGGACTTTATTTATCTTTATATCATCACAATCTGGAAGAACAGCAGAGGCCTACCATTAAATCTTTAATAGGTTACACAATGTTACATGCACACTTTATTTTTGCATAGTTGTAATTCTTGAGAAAACATTAAGAAACTATAGCAGAAGAAACAGGGTTAATATAGGGTTAAATACATTTATAACATTTAGTCACGACTGTCAGAAACAGTATGAAAACAACAGAACGTTTAGAGCATTATTTGTATAAATAAAACTACCGGTAATACGAAACTGACCGGATGGTGTCATATGTTAATACTTTTAACAGTAGTTTTAAAAAAAAATTAACAATATGTTATTGTTTTCTTGTTAGACTAGCTAGTAAGCTAACATTAGCATTTAGCAATAGCAGTTTAATAATGGGACACAAAGCAATGACACAGGTGGAAGAGCATAATAGTTACCGGTGTAGTCTCGTATATCTTTGTGAGAAACAGCATCTGGAGCATCCAGACGGATCAGATCTGCCAGTTTGGTGATCCCCATTATACTGTTCGCACACTGATTTCTATGTTCACAGCTTTACCTGCTGTCAATAACTGAATGAAAAGAAAAGCTAAGGTTTGCACAATTAAAACTTCACTGTCTGTTGTTGAAGATCTCAGGGTGAACACACGTGAACTAGCTGTTGTTTTGATCGTTGTCGAGACGCAAGCAGAGGCAGCAACATCTTCCTGGTTTTGCACACAGGCCGATGAAGCAGCAGGGGTCAGCATTGTACACAGAGAGGACTAAAGGAATTCAACGTCCATTATTTATTACAGCAAAAATATAAACATACTATGAGTGTATTCACATTTGACATAGGAAGTAAAATTCATACCTTCAAACTCCAAAGTGATAGGTACAGTGCTTAACAGGAACTAATGGTCACAGTAACACTTTGTTGTTATAGCAATAAATTAAACCCATTAAATACATACTGATTTCATCACTGAAAAATAATGACATCCACATTTCATATGTAGTCATGTTTTACATATAACCATAAACACAGTAGCTCTTAGATTTTTATATCACATTATTATATGACGATGATATGACGATGAAACCACACAGTCCATGCCTGTAGATGCGTAGGTGACTTGTGAAAAAAAACACAAGTGGTCAGTTTTCTGGAAGATAAAGAACAAGCTCTAAATGTACAAACAGCAGAGGAGAACAATATCACTTTACACAAAATACTCCAAACAGCCTAACCTTTGTATGACAGAGACTCATCTAGCTTATAATGGAAATCTTAGTGGCTGTGGCTGCCAGAGAGACAAAAAAATAAAAATAATAATGCATTTAAAAAAGACAGACTCCAAACATTTGAACCCTTTGTTATTTAAGTACTGTATATACATGTTTTGGTATTGCAGAACTCAAAGGACCTCAAGGGTAACTTGTATGGCATCTCTAGAGTAATTCATGTTATTTTGACACTTTAACATTGGTAATTTTTTTTTTAAAGAACTTACAAACCTCAATTTCAAGACAAACTTGGTTCCCAAAACACTTTGGCCTTAAGTAAATCCTTGTTTACCATTGCAATCATTTATACATTTTCTTATTGTTATTTTGACGTAAAATCATTCTGAAGTAAAGTTTTACGGCGCATACTGACTAATGCCAGGTGTGCAAGGTCCTTCTTTAAAGTGGTCCCCATATTCTAACTCATCTGCACATTTAGTTTTTCCTTAAGTGAACATCTGTAGCAACAGCAGTGGTCTCATTATGCTTTGTCTTGCCAGGTAAACAGACGTATAGTTAACAGTGAGACATGTTAACTTTAACATTACGTCTTAGCCTGTTGTTCTGTATGCTATAATAACACAGCTGGTTTTGTAAACAATGGTTGTTTCACTGCTTCTGGTCTTAACTGGACAGCACCAATCATTTTAAACTTAAATTAAATGTGATGGAAAGTGGGGAGATTAACAAATGTCCTTTAGTTTCCAGTCGTTGATTTTTCATATTTAGATATAGTAATGACAAATTCTGTATTTCTTTGAAAAAGGACTTGCTTTGGCTTCCAGTGTTTTGGTCTTCTCAGTCTTGTCCCATTTTAGCGTCTGAACCAGATCCAGGTGTTAATAAGCCAGAATGCCACAGTGGCAGAATACAGGATCACCTCCCGTTTGGAGCGTTCTTTGTTTTCTTCTTCCAGCAGCTGCAGACGCCGGTTCAGCTTGACTATCTGGAAGACAACATGAAAACAATACAATTTCAATCGATCTTCTACACTTTTTATAACACTACTTGTGCCATGCGTATGATTACTATAGGATTACCCAAGTCTAGCACTGCAGCACATTTCAACTATACTGTTAGCTTCAAAGACAAAGTTTGAGTACTCCGAAGGCCGTTCACACGAGGCAAACCATACCGTGCCCGAGCACGCTTCACCCTCAAGGTGCAGTTCATGTGACCAGTGTGAATGCTGCGATCCGTGTTTAAGCACAGTACACTTCCTTGGCTCTGCACAGTTGAAAGAGGTGTGCTTCAGCACAGTTCGGTTCATGCACAAGCACGGACACAAAACGTGGACAGCCTTCCATTATCAAGAAATCCCAGAGTGTTTGAGAAACTAAGCAGGCTTCATGTATGTGTATTATTGCAATGTTATGTAGGCTACAAGAGGTAACCATGCTTAGGCCCCGGTTAGTCAATGAGCAGTATCAGTGAAGGCCAGGGGTGCAATGGGCCAGGGGGGACAATTAAGCTTCAGCATGGTACGGGACAATTGGGCCAAGTGTGTGTCCGCTCTTACTGGCCAAGTATTAGACTAAGATTTATCTAAAGACGTCTGTTATTGGACAGTAAACTCATGACAGTCACAAACACTTAGGCCATGTGAGAGGCTTTACCTGTCGTCGCAGAGAGGATGCGTCCACTAAACCAGATTCATCATGGTTCATGTCCAGGGCCAGGTCCAGGTGTGTCCTGTGGAGATCCACATTTCTCAGCTTAGGTTACTTATAACACTGCAATATCAGTTCAATCAGAGATTGAATGCACAGAGACAATCTTTTTTTGAACACACATTTCCACTGAAGACATTATGGGAACAAAAAGTGACTGTATTAACATTGTATAACTGATTGAAATTAAGTCGGCTCAAAAGAACACACTGCAGGTGATACAAACTTGTGTCCAAATATTGACGCAGACACCTTCCTGTAATTCCATTAAATAGTGTTCTTACTTTGCAGAGATTACAGGAGGAATGATGCAAGTTAAGGTTAAAAACATGAAGGGTCTTGTGTCCTGTTGCCCGGCTGAGACTGACAAACTATCATCCTAAACTATCTTTACCCCTTACTACATCATGCTTGGATCTCTTAAGCCCCGTGTCAACTTTGGATTTTTTTCTCAGCGCCAGCATCTTGTTGTTTTCAATGGCTAGAGAGCGTTTTTCAGCAGGAAGCGGCCGCCTGGGTGAAAAGCGCAGCGCCCAGCGTCTTTTTAAAAAGCGCTCCACCGTTTTTGTGCGGCCGCTCCGTGCGCTCAAGTTAAAAGTCTTTCAACTTTTCAAAAAGGCGTTGCTGAAGTCACCAGCGCTTTTTTTCAACGAACCAATCACAAAGTTGAAAGGCCGGTAGTTGTCACCTTGGCAACCAAAAACAATGGAGGAGAAGTTGGTCTTGGCCGTTTCAGCTTCATATTTATTTAATTTTAGTAAGTCTGAAATATGACTAGAACCGGGCTTCATCCAGCAGCAACCCCTGGACAAGGCGGTGATATTCCCCGTATTGTTGTCTCTTACGGATCGTGTTTCTCCTCTTATACGTGTCCAAACTTCCGATGAAAACTCACCTGCGCTGACTGTCATCGAGCACTTCCAGGACTTGCTGGTATGCCCGGCGTGTGGTTGACTGGACGTAGGACAGGAACCCTGCAGCTGTGAACAGGTCGATATTTGCATCCTCTGGGGAGCAGAGAGGGGGACACAGGCGGACGGGAGGGGCAGGAGGGGAAGGAGTTACACTGGAGGAGACCAGAGGGAGAAGAAATAGAAAAATAAATTAAATAAATTCGTTTTGGAATGAAGAGCAATAAAAGAATGACAGTGAAACCATCATTGGTGAGGCAGGTTTCTTGAATGTGGATGTGCTCTTACCTTACGTCCAATCTGCTGGTGCGACCAGACATGTTCTCACTTGCACTGCGCTCCCTTCGAGACCGAGAATGAAAGTGGGCCTATGAAGGACACAAAGATTTTACATTGTGTGAGGCTCAATGGATAAGGTTGAAAAGGTCAAAACCTTTTCTGTTTCTTCACTGTCTGACTCTTGACATTTCTCATCTTTAAGGATATATTTTCATACATGCAATCCATTGCACTATTTGTAAATTTTGTATTTTTTGACATTTTTTAAACTATTATATATATTGCTAATTGCTTCTAATATTTTATCGCAGTTCTTGCTATTTTGCCTTTCTGTATTGTCCTTATTAACCGTTTTTGCACGACTACACCAAGACAAATTCCTTGTATCTGTAAATGTACTTGGCAATAAAAACAATTCTGATTCTGGCTTCTGTACATCATAACATGTAACGTTCTCCGTTTACTTTTTGTGTCACCTTCAGTTTTGTTCCTCTGTCATAGCCTGCAGTTCTTGTATAGTTTAACCTCTGTCCTTCTCTACTATCCTCTCCTTACTCTTCTCTCCCACAGTAAACACTGTCATGTCAAATAAACCTGACTTCTTTCCGCAGGTCGATATAATTACAGTTATTCCTCCAGAGTCTGTGAGCCATGGCTGTGAGTAATTGGCCAGTCAGGATTTTCTATTGGTAGAGCATTAATGTAATGAATGATTGATGCTTACAACCGGGCCTGGATTGCTCTGTGAAGTGGGAGTTTGTTCAGTTTCAAGAGAGTCCAGTGGCTGTTCTGAGAGGGTGAGGACACGTGGTGGAGCTTTCATGTTCAAGAGATCCACAGACGGGACAGATTGAATCAGGTCCAGGTCTCGGGTTCGAGAAAACAGAGTATCCCCATCATCACCTGTTGAGTAAGCGAGGAGGGGATTGACACCGACTATAGCAGTCACAAGAATCATTGAAATTTAAGAGTGTAGCGGCCCGAGTGCATCTGCCTCAATTTCATCTTAAACCATGTGTGTAAGGTTATTTTCTGCCATGAGCTCTTTCTATGAAGTCCTCAGTGACCCTTACCTGCTACTACAATCCTCTCAGGTACTTGCATCATAGTCGTGTGAGTAGGTAGGGATTGCTGAAGTAACAGAGACCCCTTTTGCTTCTCTGATGACACCATGAGGGTCTCAGGGATTCGCATGCGCTGGCTTATGTCCTCTGTGTACTCCAGTTCATAATGGATACGGTTCATCTCAGCCACCTCAGCCGAGGGGGAGGAGAAGGTTGGCTCACTCATCAAGCCTGCATACACATCAAATGAAAGGACATTGTAAAACACTTCAAACATATAGAAATGTTTAATTTAAAGGTTTGATTTTAGACATTAGACGTGATTTTAGGTTTATTTTTAGACATTCAGGCTATATTTCGGTGACCCCAAAACAGAGTTAAGCATGTCAAAAATGATCATGTCAAAGCTAATATAACAAAGTCCTTGAATCCTTGTAAGAGGATGAATCTTCAATGTCATCATATTTAACCTAAAAGAAACTTCAAGCAGTGTCATTATGCATAATAAAACAAATAGTGCTCGTTATTTGGCTCAGTGGGTTAAAGTAATGCCCAGAACATGCTGTGTCCTGTAAAGAAACTAAACAAGCCTCCACAACAAGGTGGACAGTAGGCACAATATGAACATGTTAGAAATGAGAGTCGTTGTGTTGCATGCAGTTATGTAACGTTAACATGCAGTGTAACTGTTGTTGACACATGGCTTCAATGTCACTGAATGAAAATCCACATTAGACGCCATGTCTAACACTAAGGTTAGCTGGTAGCTAATGCTACTTCACTATTATGTCATCGTGTTAGACAGGTGTTAGCCTTACAGTCTGTGATAACTGATGTTATCTTTATCACAACACGCTAGCTTAGCAGCGAGTGCACAGTCTGCAGAAACAAGCTAACCAGACCCCTCTCTACTGAAGCTTCTTGGTTGCTTACCGCTTAAAATGTCATGTGGTTGATGTCCGTTCAGTAGTCCTCACAGGTTTTCTGTTCAGGCTAAAGTGAAACTGAAACACACCCCGCTTCAAGCTAATACACACGAGTAAGTGTGCGTGCGTGTGTGCGTGTGTGTGTGTGTGTGTGTGCGTGCGTGTGCGCGTGTGTGCGTGTGTGTGCGCGTGTGCGTGTGTGCGTGTGTAGAGGCTTGCTATATAAACCTTGTATGGCCGCCGGGGCGGAGTGTGTGTGCAACCGACCGTCAGTCCACGCGGACTGCAGCGGCAGGTACCACGAAGGATAGAAAACGAGCACACAACATGATCATACTTAACTCAGTTATTATTATGACAGTCTATGGTTAAACCATGTTATTTATTATTATGACAGTCTATGGTTAAACCATGTTATTTATTATTATGACAGTCTATGGTTAAACCATGTTATTTATTATTATGACAGTCTATGGTTAAACCATGTTATTTATGATTATGACAGTCTATGGTTAAACCATGTTATTTATGATTATGACAGTCTATGGTTAAACCATGTTATTTATGATTATGACAGTCTATGGTTAAACCATGTTATTTATTATTATGACAGTCTATGGTTAAACCATGTTATTTATGATTATGACAGTCTATGGTTAAACCATGTTATTTATTATTATGACAGTCTATGGTTAAACCATGTTATTTATTATTATGACAGTCTATGGTTAAACCATGTTATTTATGATTATGACAGTCTATGGTTAAACCATGTTATTTATGATTATGACAGTCTATGGTTAAACCATGTTATTTATGATTATGACAGTCTATGGTTAAACCATGTTATTTATGATTATGACAGTCTATGGTTAAACCATGTTATTTATTATTATGACAGTCTATGGTTAAACCATGTTATTTATTCTTATGACAATGTGCTGAAAATGTGCTTTACATTAGCGCAGATGTTAATCGATTACTTCAAGAATTATATTCATTTCTAGGAAATGTAGACCTACATATTGTACAAATCCCAGGAAAATTAATGAAAACAATTTTGGTTCTATTTCTTCAAACAAATACTTATATTTAACTTGGTTAAATGTACAGTATGTAGTTTTGGTAGAGAAATATGAAAGTTGGACAAATGTTCAGATTTTGTGGTATATGTCCATTAGTCTATACACAAACTATCCTCAGAGGAACACGTGGTCCCTGAAACACTGTGTGAAGGTAAAAATGTGACGCAAGAATTTATAGGCAACAGTGAAACTGTAACTCTCCTGGTAGTCTTTTAGCTCAGTCTTCCAGGGACACATCTTTTTCCTTTTATAAAGTTCGTGTATTTAGCTAAGAAAATATAGCATAGAATGGTTTAACTTCTCCAACTTTCAAGTTTCAATACCAAATCTATAGTACACCTTTAAGAAAACTGTCACCAAGTAAATGAGGTTGAAGGTGAAGTGGTTGCTTTAATAACAATAACAGTCAAAAAAACATTTTACAATCATCAGTGTTTTTGGCTAATGGTTACCAAAGAAAACAAATACATAACAATCTAAAGCATATGATGGATTATATGATTTTGTTAGAAGAGAAACACGTTTTAGTGCAGATGGATTAGGGACACTGAAAAGTGCTCTGACTTTAAACTAAAAATCTGCTTTTTTTCTGAATCAGAATTCTTATCTGAAAGTGTTACACCATAGTTTGATCTCAGAATTTTGAGGAAAAAAGTCAGAGCAAAAACACAATGACTTACTCATATCTTTCATTTTCTTTATGCTTGGTAATACAATACTGGTCTTTGTTTCAGATTTCAACCCAAAGCAAAGGATATCTACTTCCAAACTTGTGATAATATTTTACATTTTGGGTGACGACTTTAGTTAACAAGTGAACAACATTGCATCTGATTTAAATTGTATATATTTTTCCAACCATAGTTATTAAAGACTTTGTAAAAACAGTCAAATAAACTGTTTGTGGTTGATGTTTGGCCTGCAAGCAGCTGTTGTGGGCTAAAGTTATAGTAAATAGCTAGAAATATATTTAGAATACATTTTCACTTCAGTGTTGGCTTTTTTGGCTGAGTGAAAATGAAGAAGTGAAAATCAAAACAGGTTTCAGCTATAATAGACCCATGAGCTTACAGTACATGTAGGCTACTACCAGCAGATTGAATGACAGCATGCACATTGCCAAGCATGTGTTATCCACGTTAGGTTGTTTTTCTGTAAATCATTGGATGACACTCACACAGATACATCAAACCATGTTGTCCTTGAAATAAAGGTTGTTATCCCTGTGGAGACACAATACATCACACAAAACAAATAATTTACATATACTATGACAGTGTTAAAGGAAATTGAAAGGACCTGCAAAAATGGACTTTCAAACCAAGAATTTGATGTTATCAGCATTAATTATTTTAATAATATCAAGCATTTCATTCATGTGGAGGCGTCTTCATAGAAGACATATGAACAGAGAATAAACACTTTACAGAAAAACTTGATATTTCAGGAATACAACTCCCAGAATTCAATCTTGCTCAAAGCCGATGCGCATGCGTCGTCCATCTGGGCCATTATTTTGTCCTCCTCAAGCTTCAAATGAACAACAGGCTGAACGTTGCTTGAAATGAATTAAATATTTATACACGGAAGGAGGATATTTCTCGTCTTGTTCACCGGCGCCGACATTAATGGAGTCTCTCGGTCAGTAGGTGGTTGTGTCGCCGGGCTCGTCGGTCCTCCGGTGGACTCGGGAGGCCGAGAACAGCGCGCGGAGTGACAGCCCCGTTAACGACAGCAGATTGGGTGTTTATCTGGTTGGCTAGCGACCCAGCTAGCTTCCTAGAGAGCGAAGAAGGGAAGAAAAACCCGCAAGCACCTTTTAATAACTTCGGAAAAGAGAGAACTGTGGCTGCCCCTGTTCTGTCCAACCTACAGCGGGGATGGCACACCTTAAAAACATGCAAAACCAGGTACAGAAATCCTCTTTTCACTAACTGTCACCTCCCTGCTTCTTGTCTGAGACCAGGCGAACCCCCCCGTGACTGTCAGGTACTCTTTGTGAATAGATGGGTGGGGGTCTGAGCCCTCAAACCAAGTGATAAAACAGTCTAAATGTTAGAGGTAACTCTGCTGACAAAAATGTATAATTAGGAACTCTAATTAAGCTACATGTAAGAATTCAACAATACTCCATCATGATCAAAGTCTCCATTCTTTTATGACTATACTGGAAATACAAATAAACTATCAAGAGGGAAATGCTTCTTTATGTGACTCTCGTTCAGTCAAAAATCGTCCCTCATTTCCTGCTGTTATGGAGGAGAAAACAACTGAAGTGTCATGCTTCTTGAATTTCATCCTGGTAACAAAGTTTGATGTGCAGTCAGCTGTGACAGAATACAAGACTGATGATGGCACACATTAAAAAGCTTAATCATCATCTTGATTGATATATTTGAGGATTGAGGTAGAACATTATTTTACAGGCCAATAGGCCACTGTCACATCTTATTAAACTTTATGATAAACACATATAGAGGTGGAAAAAAGTTGTAGTGTTTATAAACACACGCACTAAACACAGTCATCACATCTTACATTGTCAGATTAATTTCTTTTGCTGCTGTGACTTGACCAGAACACCCGGTTGGACCCCGAGGAGTACTTCACCAAGCAGGAGCGGATTGGGAAGGGGTCGTTCGGGGAGGTCTACAAAGGCATCAACAACCGCACAAAGGAGGTGGTGGCGATTAAAATAATAGATCTGGAGGAGGCGGAGGATGAGATAGAAGACATCCAACAGGAGATCACAGTGCTGAGCCAGTGCGATAGCCCTTTTGTTACCAAGTATTTTGGCTCATACCTGAAGGTGAGGTTCACGCATTCATGAAGGAATGCAGACGCAGAAGTTATGTCGGAGAGGGAAAGGCAAAGAGAGCATTTTGAACTTTTCATCAAGCATGTTGTCCTTTCAGGGGACCAAGCTGTGGATTATCATGGAGTATTTAGGTGGAGGATCTGCTCTGGATTTGGTAATCAGATTTATGTTTTTATACAGCTTACAGAGTGTTGTGCAAGGTGCTACTATTCATGCTTGCGAAGCCTAACTTGTTTTTGACTCTTTCCCTCTCCCCAAACTTCCACATGTTCTGGTGAATCTGCTGCCCCTCCTAGCTCCGTCCTGGGCCTCTTGAAGAGACTTACATTGCAACTATACTGAGGGAAATACTGAAGGGCCTGGAGTATCTGCACTCTGAAAGGAAGATTCATAGAGATATCAAAGGTAATAAGCACATTAAAAACATTTTTTTTAAAAGTCACTTTTTTCCAATTTAAAAAAAAAAAAAAAGCCAGATATCACATTCTTTGTGTGTTGACTGTCACTTTATAACGCTTTGATTTAAGCTCCATAGCAGACCCTTAATGTTGAGCAGTCATGAGCGACATGGTGAGCAAGTCTTCACCAGATGCTGGGCGGAATATGTCCATGCAGTTTGCGTATCGCTGCATACATTAATGAATTAACACCATCTGAGCGCATGGAATCACAGAACGCTGCAGGAGTTTAATTTAAATCTTTACATGGAGGTGTTTTCTGCGGTACGGCTCCTGATGTTGATGTTTTTGCTCTCCAAAATAAAACTGGGGAAGAGACTGTAAGACATCCCTTGACCTTTATTCCACCCATCTGTTAGGCCCAAAACCCAAGTAATTATTCTTCTGGCATTTCATATGCTCTTGGTGAATGTATATAATTAGTTTCAGTATTTCATGACTTACTATGAGCTCAAAATGAGTCAATAATTCCTTCTAAATGCCTACGAGCCTTTTATTGTGATGTTATTTCTCCCTCTGTCAGCGGCCAACGTGCTCTTGTCGGAGCAGGGCGACGTGAAGCTGGCAGATTTCGGGGTGGCAGGACAGCTCACAGATACCCAGATAAAGAGGAACACATTCGTCGGCACGCCATTCTGGATGGCTCCAGAGGTTATCAAACAGTCGGCCTACGACTTTAAGGTGCGTCTGTGGGTCAAACAAGAGGAACCATGTGTTTCTGCTTTCAGTGGACGAGGGTTTAGCTATTTTTTTATTTTTCTTTAATTGTAAGTTTTTCTTACTTTTGGATGAAAGTATTCCTTAGTTTTGCAGAATGTTTTTCTCAGTTGTGAAAATATAATGTAATGGTGAAAGTTGTGACAAAGAGGTGCTAAATGAATGTTTCTGCTTGGTAATAATAGTAGTAATTGGATGCATATCACTTCAGTCATGAACCTATATGTTATTCCTTACACGGTCTCTGGGGTCTGTATTTGATGTACAGTAAACCCATTCTTCTTACATGTCTCTCCCCCTCAGGCTGATATTTGGTCCCTAGGAATCACAGCCATTGAGTTGGCTAAAGGAGAACCTCCAAACTCTGACCTTCATCCCATGAGGGTCCTTTTCCTCATCCCGAAAAATACTCCACCCACACTGGAGGGACCTTACAGCAAGCCCTTCAAAGAGTTTGTGGAGGCTTGTCTAAATAAAGACCCTCGTTTTGTAAGTAATTCGTCCATTGTGCAGACATTGTAGTGGAGCTAAAAGGGGCTCAGACATGCTTTTGGTTGCCTGTAATTCAGGTCAGAAAATTGGAGAATAATTCCAGATTGGCACTGTGTAAGACTTGGGTCATTGTGAGTGGATTAGTGTGCCTTGTCCTTCATAGAAATCCACATCACATACTTGTAGAATCTAAACAATGTGAGGGTGGAGTCCTGTTATATCTCGACAACTATTGTCGGCTTTGTTATTCTTCATCCAGCTACAGATGAAGCCGTAACTGAAGGTTAACCTTTTGGCTGCTTCTGTCTTCTTAATGTTTCTGCACAGAGGCCAACAGCTAAAGAGCTCCTGAAACACAAGTTCATTACACGTTACACAAAGAAGACGGCCTATTTGACAGAGCTTATTGACCGTTACCGCCGCTGGAAGTCTGAGGGGCACGGGGAGGAATCCAGCTCTGATGACTCGGATATGTGAGTCTGGAGACAGCTTTAGGAATTCTGTGATTTACAATGTGTTTTATTGAATCAGCCCAGAGTTTACCAGCCCTCTGGAACCATCCCTGTATTACAACATGACAAACTGTGCATAATAACTAGTGAGCAGCCGGGTGTGATAACGTTACAATCATTCAGTAACTGATTGTTTATAAATGCAAACATAGTTTTACAGAATCAAGTGTGTTCCCGACCATAAAGACCCAGAAGGCCTGTTCGGCTCATGAACTGTGTACCGTTGCACTGACAGTAAATAGGTGTGTGTGTGTGTGTGTGTGTGATGGCGTTCTGTGTGTCAGTGCGACGCCATGCAGAGCAGCAGAGGAGAAGCTGCAGCTTCACCAGACGTGCTTCAAACTCAGCACATTTTTCTAAAAGTACAGAGATTAACAGGAAAGAGACAGAGCTCACCTACATATTCAGCTTATTTCACGATTCACAGAGACGGACAGCGGTGCTCGCTGTGGAAACAAAATGATCGACTAGAGGGGCAGTGCAGCGCTGACAGACTGCAGCACGCACTGAGTAGGTGAAAATTGGAGGTTAATGTGTTGGCTTCCTTTTGAGGCTTTGAGATTAATATTTTGGCTGTGGCCATGAAATTCCACAGAAATCAACTTCTTGGACGGCCACTAAGTGTTGTCAAGTGCACAGCAAGCGGTATTATGTTTACAATATGATGAATGATAAGCACAAGGCAGCAACAGCAAAGACACAGTGGAGAAGTTCAGTTCAGTTATTGAATTTACCAACTGAAAGCATGTTGTAATAGATGTTTTAAAATAGGGCCTAATGAGGACTGACTCACTTTTAGAGCCAGCCTCTAGTGGCCACTGGAAGAACTGCCGTTTTAAGCATTTGATTTGGTTTCATTTCTCAGTCCTGGAAGTTGTTGCTTAATTAACCCACATAGACAAAAAAAAGTCCTTTAATAGAAACTTTTTTTTAATAAATTAGAATCAGGTCATCAGTCGATTTTTGTTTCCCCTCATCCTGTAAAGAATCTGTGCTCTTATCTCTCCTCTTATCTTTCCATCCTTGCTGAAGGGATGCTGACGGTGACGTGGACACATGTCCGATGTGGACCTTCCCCACAGTTAGACCCTCCTCCCTGAACAAGCTACAGAAGGGCTACACACACACAGATTCAGAGGTAAGACTCACACAACAGCACTAAACACACAGGTCAAATGTTTTTATTTATCCTTTTAATCTTCTTCATTGTTCCTTTTACCAGTCAGGGGATTCGGTGAAAAGACAACCCAAGTCACAATGCCTGTCTGCTTTGGTAACCCCTATTTTCAGAGAGGTAGGCCAATGGGTTTCTGATGGGGATTACACAACTCTGATTCAAACGATTCATTGTACTTTCATATTTTTTTGTAGATGAACTGAAAAGCTATTTACAGGCTCATCCGATCTCTGAACCCTTCAGCAGTCATCTTCTGTCACAGTCTGAAAGACGATCTATGCCTCTGAAATCAGATGTTAAATTCTCTGTGATTTCAGTGAAGCTTGCGTTTTGTGTTAAGTGACTTCCAGACAAGACTTGTTTTCCATGCAGCATTTACGTCTGCATTGTTAACGCCTTAAATTCTTCGTCCATAAAATCCCAGTGTAGGGCCCGTTCTTCTGTTAAGTCCCAGGTTAGTTTAACTAAGTTATGAAGTGACAGATTCTACACTTCTATGTAAAATCTGTAAACGGAAATTACCGACTCTCCTACTGTAAGAGAGATTACAGTGCACTAACATTTTTATTTGCAGTACTACAAAACATTGTTGAAGTACTGGAATCAAATAAGAGTATAGTTACGATTAACAACAACAGAAATGATACATTTGTGTAACAGTGGACAGTTTCCTGAAACCTGTAGCAGGTCTTTATCTTGAGCAGTTAATCCAGTCTAAAAAAAGTGTCCTGGTTATGTGTTGTGCATAAGCCCTTATTAGCCCTTATCCTGGTTTTCACATACCTGGATGTACAACCTGGACTACTAGGTGAGAAATCAGGGTACTGTGGCTGGTTTAGGCTTTGACCAGGCTTTTGAATACACCCTGTAGTTAGAAAACATAGTAACTGGGCTGGTGAGAAATTAAGACAGAACTGCGCACAGATGATCAGGAACCTGGATACTTTGATAATAACTTGAAGTGTATACAGAGCAAAAAGCTTAAAATTGATACAATGAGCATGTAAATTTAAAAGCCTCTGAGAGGAGAAAATAAACCAGAAAATATTCCATTACAGAAGTTTGAATTACGGAGTCGGTGGTAAGATGACCCAGTTACTCCTCGACTATTAAGGACAGGTCCTGTTGATGTTGTTATTGGTCACAGAATGTGCACATGATAATAAAATAATAATGTATTTACAAGATTTAACTAAGTGCTTTGGCAAAAAAAGGGGGCCAGAGAGCATGAAGGTCTTGGCAGTCATACTGGTCCTCTTTTCACCTCCAATAGTTGAAGGAGAAGCGGCGGGCGAGCGGCGCTGGCGTAGGAGCAATCGAGGAGCTGGAAAATGCCTTTAACCTGGCAGAGGAGTCCTGTCCGGGGATCTCCGACCGCCTCGTCACGCACATGATGGAGAGAGTGTGCAGGTGAAAAAGCAAGCACTGTCACTCACAGCTGTGTGTCCAGAGTACTGCGGAAAACATCTGAATTAATAGATTTCATGTCCTCCTTTCAGGTTTTCTTTAAATGGTAACACCACCCAGTCTTCGCGGTGAAACTCCAGCTGGATGTAACTGAACCCTGATCCATGTTTATTTGTCTCCCAGACCCACCCAGCCCCTCAGACAAGGACCACAGACAACCCCCCCCCCCAACACCCCTTGTATCTTTGCATCCTACCCAGTCCTGTCCCCAAGAGATCTTTTAATTAGTTATAATTAAATATTTTTACAGTTTTTCTTTAAGAGCGGAGAGTATTTAAGACAAAAAAAGCCATGTTACTTAGAGCGTTGTCTATACCTGTTAGACTGAAGAAAAAAACTATAATAAAGTCTATGGAAAATGTCCCGTTTACTGTTGTTCCTCTGGTTCTTATAAAAATGATTGTCACATGACACAATGATAAAACTATTTTCTATGCAGTTACAATGATGTGAACGGTTAGCTCACAGTTAAATATGTTTTGTGTTAGCGTTCTTCTTTGTCAGCCTCATGACACAGACCTGCTCTGAACTCATGACACTGAAGACTGATCTATAACGTATATATCTACCGTCACATCATGAAACTACAGGACGTCACCATGTTTCAAACAAAATCGAAACTGCATTATTAAATGCAAAACAAAAAACATGTTTGGTGGAATGCAAGCATTAAACCAACACATCCCTACTTTGAATCTTTATGAAGAACTTCAGGTGATCTCTTTCTTTTCTGATTTACACATGTAAAAGGCTAAGTCAATCTTTTTGCATCATACAAACTGATGTGAAGATGTGTTTGTCTTAAGAAACAAAGCATTACACCATTTCAAGAAAAGTGGGGGGGTTAAAAATATACGTTGATTTTTTAAGATGTGCATGTTCAGAATGTCAAGTAATGTGAAATTAGTGTTCACTGCTAAATTAACATTTCTCACAATCTTTATGTTCTCCTCTTTGTATAAAAGAATGCACGCTGAGGGGTCTTGTGTTACTGACCTGTTCATGTGCTGTCCTGTCATTACATATACCCCATTAGTGAGGGCAGGTTCATTATAGCTGCGTCCGTCAGAGTAAACTAATCACACGTATGAGAAATACACACACAGAGGAGGAAGCACAGGCTAAGCATGGATAAGCTCAACACTCATCTGAACCAAAGCTGTTTTTTTTTGTTTTTTTTCTATTCAGTTATTTGAAGGTAGATAAAAAAGGAATACATCACAGATGATGGTATCTAAGTTTGATAAAACTTTTATTACAATATATGCATCAAAAACAATATTTTGCTCTTTATTAATATTGGGTAAAAACAGCACAAAGAGGAATGTCAAGAACTCACATCTTGGCTGGTGAGGGAAACGTTGGCTACACTGACTTCATTGGGTCACCTGTAATCTCTGTAGTCATGAAAACCACAAAGCGCTCAGCGGTTTGTACTGGCAGCATCAATGACAATATAAAAAAAACAGTAAACGCTCCCTGGCACATGACTTCACTTTACAGAGTGAGGAAGTTACATGGTGATATCTGAAAGCACCAAAGAGAGGTGCGACACCTCATCCGTCTGTCCTTCATTTGACATGTATGGGGAAAACTGTTAGAGGTCTGGGGGAGTCACAGTTGATTTTAAAACATATCCTTCTCAAGAGGAGCTTAATAACACTTGAATTCCATTGTATGCAAAGACACTAACCGAGTACTGCAATAATGGATGAGATTTGGACACGAGAGGGAGGAGTTGATCCCAAACCAGCACGATAGGGAAAGTTCACCTCAAGTTTAACCAGACAGAGTCGAGGGATCATGCAGAAGAGGAGGGTATAAATGAACTTTGAGTAAATATTTATGGGTAGTTTTCCTGGTCACTTCTGGTCTGAGGGAATATAAAATTGAGAGAAAGAATATTGAGGTTATGGCATCACAATGGCATAAAAAGCTACTTGTGCTACACGTTGTTCTCAAAGCTGACTCTCCCAGTAAAGGGGAGAGCATGATTGAAAAGAGGTTTTTGAACTAATAGCACTTAATACAAGCAGAAAAAAACTTTGGTTTCCTCAATAGCAACATAACAAGACCAAAAAAAAACCGTAAGAAAACTAAAAAAATAAAATAACATCCCAATGACTTATATGTCGCCATTTTTATATAAATGGTTCTTGTGACTTCATTTAAGTAACTGGCAAAAGTTTAAGAAAAAAAAAAAAGTGTGTGTGAATATATAAACATAACACTGATTGAATATACTTTACTGTATGTTCTCATGGAAAAAGAAAATAAAAGGAATCTAGATCCAATGAAGGATTGGAACAAAAAATAATAATAGTGGCAAGCCATATGAGTCGATAACCAGAAGGATTTCTCCCCTCCTCTTGTATCAGTCGTCCTTCTAGAGTCAAACTCTGGCAGTGGCTCAAAAACCTGCAGCGGGAAAGGACAGGAAAAGTTACACATTATGTAAACTTAGAGTCAAGTCTGGCCTTACAAAGGCCCGTATCAACTGATAATGATGTTTCAGTGTTTCAGTTACAGAAATAGAAAATATGGTGCAGTGTTATTGACAGTGTGGCTCCTACCTTTGTTGGGTTTTTTTAAACATTTGGGTTGTCTCCTTCTCCATCTCCCTGCTTTTGCATCTGGGCCTGCATCTTTGCGATCATCTCCTGCATCCGTCTCAACTGAACGACAAAGAACGTCAACGTTTGGCATCTAAACAACAACTGCACTCACAAAGTTCACTCAGGAGCTGAGACTTTGAAATCACATACTTTTTCGGATCGGATTACTTACAGATGATTCTTAAGCCTTACTGAATGTTTTGTCATGAACTCCTTTGATCAAGTTGTATCAAACAACTGCTTCCGCATGAGCCCTACGCAGACTGCTGATTCAAGACAAGATGTGACGCTTCGCCTACAGTCTAAGTGTCTGTGTGCGTCTGTGGAGCGCCTGCTGTGCCGGGATTTTACAAGGCGCAGAATTCAAAACTCAAATTTGAATACAACAACAACAACATTATACCATTGTGGAATCAATATACTACGTATGTACTGAGGTTTGTGTACAGGTGAGAAATCACCCATCGAAGTTCTTGCAAGAACGAAAATACTTTCTGCTATTACTCCTTGATCAAGCCTCGACAGTGGAGCAGGAGGATCCCTGGATAAGGAAGTCATTTAAAGAACCAACGGATAATATGTAGTGTCTAATATATCCTACCTCAGCCTCCTTCTCCTGCAGGATCATATCTTTGTCCATTTCCTCCGGCTCCGGCCCCTTCCTGCTGTAATGACAAAGATAAAGTTACTTTTGACAGTAGTGAGAGGCTATAGAATCAACCTCCAATATGTCTGCAGAACGTATGCCAATCAACAAAGTAATCAAGTTCAAATGCACATTCGGTTAGGCATGTGCGGTTATTTACAAAGCACAATAACTGGTTATGCGGACAAGTTTGTGTGAACTTTGTGTGTTTGTGTGTGCGAGCCTGACAGTGCACATTGTACCATCTGTGGAGGCATTAGGCAAAAATGACAAAAAGCCACATTGAGAAAGTGAAGAAGTTAGTGAGTTAGTGGTGATAGAAAAGTGGGCGTCTAAAACAGATGACTACAAAGAGATGAAAGCAGTAAGACTCCAGAGAGGAGCAGGAGCAGGAGAGTCGGGGGAACAGCAGTACCTCCCCTAAAATGGAATATTAAAAAAAAACTGTACCTCCAACAGTCTGCACATGGGAATGGACAAATCAAGACCACGCTGCCATCATTGGACGATGGCGAGCCAATGAGAAGGTAAAAATCTCTCCCTTATCCTGGGTTGGTTTAGAAGGCAGTTTAAAAGGATCTTTATGGTCTACTTTAAGGGGTTAAATGATGAGATAGCCACACTATGTTAAATCACACAGTAATCCTGTCGAAAACCTCGACTGACACTTAAACTACATAACCATGAAAAACCAGAAAACAACGAGGCCCACAGCATATATTTAAAAATCTGCCTGGTGGCACTGTCTACCATGCAGAATGATGAGTTAGATCTACTGGACTACAGAATGAAACAGGTTCAACAACATTATGATCCATTTTCACACCACGGTTATTCTACTTCTTGAGCTTCCTTGAACACTTCAGGGTGTTTTATTACTTTTAAATGCCCCGTGTGTCCACTGTGTTGTGTTTTCTGCTGCTGTCTTTGATATTGAACACTGGTCTAATCAGGGGTTTGCTGTTTGAGGTGTTTGGGGGGGGGGAGGAAGTGCAGAGAAGCAAGCTGACGTACGCAGGAGACAGAGGCAGAACGTAACCATGGGAGGACAACCTGCCACCCCGCTTGAGGCGGTCCGAGCGGAAGTTCTCGTAGTGAAGGTCCTGGGTCACTTCCTGGAGATCCTGCATGTGGGTTCTGGGGGGGGGGGGGGGGGGGGGGGGGGGGTAAAAGTCACAATATGAGTCACTCTGGCAGACATTTACAAACTACAGATGTTCGCTCCATTGATGGGTTCTCACGATACCATTACCACTGTTACTATCTGGGACGAGGTTCTTCATATGATCAGAATCAAAGAGTAAGGAGGATCTCTTCAAAGCTGAAATTGTGAGAAGTTATTACCAAAGTGAGCCTACATATCTATCTATTATTGATTTATTGAACAGGGACAACAAAATCCCTTCAGTCAAACAATGTGCACAGTACACCAGGATCCAGTTTACGGGGACAGAATTAGTCTAACCATACACTGATAGAAGCTCTAAAGCTTTAAGATACTACTGTGTATTGACTTGAGGTCAGGTCTCAGAATCATCAAGAAGAACAATAAAACATCTCTACTCCACTGTCTCTCTCAAACCACTTTGCACTGTCAGCGTTGCTGCGACTTCTTACCAATTTGGGACACAGTTAATGTTTTCTCTTTTTTCCTGCCTTGGCTCCATCCCTTTTCTAATGAGTTACACCTTAACAAAAGAAGCTCTTGGCAGTGGGTGGACTTGCTCTTACTGTGTTTAAAAGCATCCTGGCAAACTAGCAAGCTGGCTGCAGTTTCCTCTCACAGCACTTGCTGGAGATCAGACAGGATGTGCACAGTTTCAGAGGTCGAAAGCTCCTCTTTGTCACGCTAAAAGAGAGACGAGAACAGCGGGTTTGTCAGCCTCCTCCGTCACTCACATCAGCATGATTCGCAGCTTGAGGAAATCGTTGTGTTCGGGATTCTCCACCTCGACGACTCCCCAGGGGTACAGGCGGCCCCTCACCTTCTTCCCCTTGGCTTCAATCTGCTGGTTGGATCCCACAACTGCAAATGGGATACTAGCCTGGAAGAGAAAGAGACGTTCATGCGTCTTCAGTAATTCAGTTTTTATCTGCGCACACAAGAAATGACGACGCTAAAAAAAAAATTAAAAAAACAAGACCTAGAGTATCAGGAGGCTTTCTCTGGGAATGGCGAGCATACCTTGAGGATTCTGGTTTGCTCTTTGAAGTCCTCATCCTCATCCGACTCAGCATCAGGAAGGTGGTAAATCTTGATACCGTGCTCATCGATCTCATCCAGAATCTGACCAACGAAATGCAGGTTAAAACAATGACCTGTTGTATCAAGTCAGGATGTAAAGACAATAATCCTAATAATCAAAAGCTTTTGGTCTCAGGAGCCTCTCATGAGCCAAGACTTGTTGTCCTGCTATTGTTTCTCTAGCTTTCAAACTGTTTGAACACTGTATATTACACTATGTTCACAGTGGATGGCTCAAGCAGTGAGCAGGAACACATGATAGCTACAGTTTATTTCAGGAACTGGAGAAAAAAAAAAAAAAAGAGAAAAATCTTGAACAATGGTCGACTCTGTTGTCCTCACCCTCCGCTTGAGCCTCTCCCTCTCTTTGAGGGTGAGCGTGTCTGCCTTTGCGATGACAGGAACCACGTTGACCTTATTGTGAATGGCCTTCATGAACTGAACATCCAGGGGTTTCAGGCTGCTCGGACAGGAAACAGACAGGCACAGAGGGAAAGAGAAGCACGAGAAATTCAGAAGGGAAGAGACAGCCCATTAAATGTACTTAACTTTTAGTTTAACATTTTTAACGGAGGTTTTCCTCCTCTGTTTAAAAAAAGGAATCCCTTCCATTCATCTTATTCCACGTGAAAATATAAGACACTGTTACGGCTTTCAAAGAGGATGCTTGACATGCTAAAACGTTCTCGCCATTTCTCTGCTGTGACCATTTCAGTATGTCCATTCAGGCGACTCTGCTCGTCAACATTGAGGGAGAGCAGCTCTGTGTGAACGTTTAATCATGTAAAAAATCCAGTTAACACCAGCACTTGTTTGGTTACATCGGCCATCGCACTAATCTCACGTAAAAAAAAAAAAAATGACAATGACGCCAAACGAGAAACGAAAATCTTCACCCTGAAAGGATTTTACTGTGTTTTCATGCGTCCGAAAGTCTAAAATGCACAGAAACAGCTCAGAAGAACATAAACCACTGCACAGTATGCCTCCTCTGGTTCTGTGTTTGACAACATTCCTGTCAACACAAGCTCTAATTCCTGAACTCTTCCCAAGTTCAATCCTTAGTACCGTAAATTCCGTACTATTGAGCGCACCTGGATATAAGCCGCACCGGCTAAAAATAAGTAAATAAATGTATTTGTACATATATAAGCCGCACTTGATTATAAGCCGCAGGTGTCCACGTTATAACAAGAGCTATTTACACAGACGTAGGCTACCGGTAACATCCGCAAATACTGTAGCGTCCGTACGGACGTTAAAGGACGACGAGAGCGTTCAAATAATAACTTTTAATAACCCGATCACTGTCGGCCGTGACCACGCCGTTTACAGCAGAGAGCAACACATAACTTGCCGTAACAATCCAACTCTCTCCCCCAGCGTTCTCTCATACAGCCACTCAACACGTTCTCGCTGGTGCATTCACTGACTCTCCACATAATCGGAATTATGAACACATTATCAACTACTGACTTTACAACATGAACCGTTACAATACGAAGCCTAGCCGACGGTGTCTGTAACACGGCTGATGAAAAAGATGACCGTAATATATTTCACAAGAAAAAGTCCATCCATTCACTGCCTCAGAATGACTTCATTACTCACTTCCTCAGTCTCTGTTGTCGCTGTCAGTGTCATCTTAACGTGCAGCAGCTCTGTTAGCTTCTTTGACAGCCAGCTCGATCGCCTTTAACTTGAAAGCTGCATCATATGTATTTCTCCGTGTGTTTTCCATCATGAGGGTGCGTGCATGAAGCGCAAAATGACTGATATTAAGATCCGACGTGACGAAGTCAAATGTTTTTGCGGCAGAAGCTCATTGTCCCCCATAAAAAATCCATGCATTAGCCGCACCGGAGTAGAAGCCGCAGTGCTCGAAGTGTGAGAAAAAAGTAGCGGCTTATAGTCCGGAATTTACGGTATTCTGTTATTTGAAAACAGAAATTTGTTTTCATCTCACTTTTTTTTTTTTGCAGCCAGACAAATCATGCAGCTTAAATTCCCTTAATGAGAATATTTCATTTGAAGGAAGGAGGGGCAGTCTGGAGAGAAGCTGATTACAAAATGTTCATGTTATTCAAACAAAAAGCTATAAACAGTAGAACCTGAGAAACACATCTAAGCAGTGGTCTCTTCCTTTTTTTTCAGAGCTGGATTTGATGGACTCACCCATGGCCGAGCGGCGAGATGAAATAGAAGCAGCAGTGTACTCTATTGTCCACAATGTGTCTACGATTGAGGCCGCTCTCGTCATGGAGGTAACGCTCAAACTGGTCATCAATGTAACTGATGATGGTGCTGAAACTGAAAGAGAGAGAGAGAGAGAGAGAACACTTAAAGAGCATATTGCAGGTAAAAAAAAAGTTGAGATTAACTCTTCATGTTGTCAGATAAGGGCTGTAGAATAAGTACATCAATTTTCTGTATATTCTTCAACACATAAGTGCTCTAATTTAGAGGAGAAAGTGGCTGTTTTTAGTGTAGCTGTTTAGAACTCGCTTTTTTTCAACAACGCGTCATATGACGTAACGTAAGGGAGTCGTGTTCTGTCACTCTGCTTTGATCGGCTTTGTGTATGAATGAATGAATGAAGCCTTTTTTGCCCCTGGGGGAACTTGTCTTGCACCGAGAGCATCAAACACTTTATAAACAAACATTTAGAAGGCAGCACAAAAGAATTAAAGCACAAAAAACAGGCTAAAACATGATTAAAGAGGTGTAATGATACGTGGTAGTGAGTGAGAATAGACAGGAGGCCTCCCTGCAATAGTTTGTAATTTGCGCGGTGCACATTCAGGTGCACAGTGTAAGTGGCTTGATTATTCATAGTGTGTTTTGGTGAATTATTCCCACACCCTCAGAAACGATCGAACAGACACGTTGAATATTTCGGCATCAGACACAAAAGTGTTTCCTTATTAATGATTTAAATCTCTGGGTGTTTAACATAAAATATTATATACGCAGCATTTTATGATTTGATCTGCTGGAATCCTCTGTTATATTCTCTAGTTTGCGCGTAATAGACACCGGACAGTCTGTATTAATATATGTAGTCATACGATTTATTATAAATCCAACTCTGTTGCAAGAGAGCGTGTGTGTGTGTGCGCGCAGTGGGGAAAGACGGAACGCACAGTTTGGAAACAAAATGAAACACAAGCTTTACTTCTGTCGGTCCTTTATGCCATTAAAATGTTAAACTTTTTGTAGTAGCCTAATATATGTGCAAAAGCACACATTAAACTGTGGAGTGTGTGCGCTGATGTGCATGTTTGTGTGGATTACGTGCGCTGTGAACTCACGTCAGGAGAATCCTGCATCATACTCTGTATTTTCTATAACAACGTGAGCACTGGGCTGCATCAGGAATAAACAATAAAGACAAAGTGCTGCATTTGCACAGGCCGTGTAATCGGGTTCTATGTCTCTCTCTCTCTCTCGCGCGCGCACAGCGCGGCACCGTAATACGTTGTACAGATTTGCCGTTTTTACGAGCAGCTCCCATACAATGTAAAGGTGAATGATCGGCACTTGCACCTTCTACAAATTGTTTTTTAATTGATTGAATGTGATTACAAAGTTTACATATGCTGATGTGAACACAGCACTCGCCCATATATGGCGAGCTGACACCTGTCACTCAGCAGGACGCCTGCTCCGGGTCTCTCCTCACACCACAGCTTCACTTCTCTCCTGAGGCCGTTATTCCTCTAATCCTGCCTGTTTCTGCTCTCTATCACATCTAACAGGTTCAGAATAATAAGCCAGTGGACCATTATATGTAAAGGAATACATATTTTCTTCCTATTTATTGACGGGAGTGACACTCGGATCCATGATTTTCAACGTTAAACAGACGGGGATTCAGCGGGACTCCCTTACGTTACGTCACAGCCGAATGCGGAAGTAAAGAGCAAAGACGTGCGAAAACGTACTAAAACGTCTCCAGGAGACCCTGTGGGTTATTAATTTCAGAATTTCGTTAAAGACAGTATTGTTAACGTATTTTCCTATGATTAGTTAAGTTTTGTCTTTAACCTGCAATATGCTCTTTAAGAAAATGTGAGAACACTGTATGGTTTGTTTTTCACCCATAAGTAGGTTGTTATAATCATTTAAAAAAAAAAATATATATATATATATATATTAAAAATAAAACAAGTAGAAAGGAAAGAGCCCAAACACACACTCCTGCATATAAAGTCACGACACACAAACACTAAACTTCTACAAGGGTTCAATAAAGAAACCATCATATAATGTTCAATAGCTGGCATGTTTCAGTTAATGCAGTTGGAGAATTTGAAACATACCTTTACGTGTTTTTGTTCATCATACATGGCTATGGAGATGAAAAGGCTTTGCTGTGTTAGTGTGCGCGCCCCATATATGGAGGCTATAGTCCTACAAGCGGGCGGCCCGGGTTCAAATCAGGCCTGTGGCTCCTGCATGTCATTCTCCACTATCTCTCTGACTCTATTCACTGTCCTGTCACTAAAATAAAAGAAAGGCCTTGTTGATGTTGTTATCAGGTCTCATTAGTCTCCTGAACATCACATAAGATCACACTTCAAACAAAGCACATGTTAATGGAAACTATCCCAGCACTGTTCTTCAGATTTAAATCATAAGATCAGGACGTTCTAGCTCATCACCGTTTCAGATCACAGATCTGACAAAAAAAAAAAAAAAAAAAAAAAAAAAAAGCTCATTTTTGTATCAGCGTACACCTTGGAGAGATTTCATACCAGTCTTGGCTGTTAATTGCGTCTCCGTATCCCGGTGTGTCGACC
This sequence comes from Symphodus melops, assembly GCF_947650265.1. Classification (NCBI taxonomy): domain Eukaryota; kingdom Metazoa; phylum Chordata; class Actinopteri; order Labriformes; family Labridae; genus Symphodus; species Symphodus melops. The sequence goes on from NC_136697.1 coordinate 12,509,592, forward strand.
ACAGTGAGACGCAGCTTCACTCCTCGCTCCTCGATTTCTACTGTTGACGCCTCGATCTGAACCGTCCTTTCGATCTTTTCTACGAGAAGAAGTAGAAAACGGGACAGAGTGAGTGGCAGTGCAAAAATTGTATTTGTTTGTGTGTGTGCGTGTGTGTGTAAAATAAATAGAAAGTGCATGTGTGTTTTACCTGCTGCTCCTGGGATGACTCGTTCAGGGTAAAGGTCAGTGAGGAAGAGGCTGTTGATAAGGGTCGATTTTCCAAGTCCAGATTCACCTTTTAAGAAACGACAATGAAACGATCAGATCAATATGAGACAACTGCTTCAAAACGCAGACGTATTGTCGGGGGTGTTTTTAGAAAAAGAGCTGCAGGAAGCTTCCTGTTACATAACGACTGATACAAAACATGACGACTCTTCATCTTCCTCAGATTGTTGTCAGACGGTTCATTAAACAGGCCCAGCTGTAACCTGAGAAAACATCTGCTGATGTTCCTCCATCTGCTGGGAAAGTTTTACCACACAAAAATCCTCCTCCTCCACCAGACTCCTTCATAAGAACACATTGAACTGTCTGTCAGGTCTTTGCTGATATTGTTTGAGTAGGAATAAATGTAACTGTTTCTTCAGACCTACAGCGAAGAACACTGACACTTCGAAGGATGAAGCTTGAGATGAAGACACGGACCCATCGAGTATTGTTTCCCAGTATGTAAAATCGCTGCCTTGACAACCAAATGATTTATCCTAGAATGCAAAGCTTTACTAAATCAGATCTGACAACAAACCAGGAGAAGCATGTACTGAAAGTCAAAATGTCATCAATGCAACAGTTTTAGGAGCATGTGGAAATGGGGTATGAGAGATATAAACCAGTGTATTCAGTAAGGTACTACAAACAGTATGCAAGTTGTTTTTCATAGCATGCATACTATGTCCATGTGTGGGGGAAATGTGTGTAGTACAACACTGATTTCATGGAGAAGGCTAAGTAAGAACTCAGTCAGTGTTCTTGAAGAAGAGGGGCTCACAGGCCCTCGTCCACTGTGTGCATCAGTCCCTCGAGGCCTGCCGGCCGCATTCCTCCCTGGTTTATTTTAAAGCCAAAAAAAAAAAAAAAAAAAAAAAAGGATGAGCACACAGCTCGTCTGTGAGGTGGAGCGTCTCCCCTCCCCCTCACAGACGAGCAGGGAGGTTCACAGAGTCCCAGCTTTCACATCAAGAGTTTATGCTGCTGCGCCAGCTGAGCTTCTATACTGATGTGACATCTGCCATTTTCTGCTGACGTCATGTTCACTGAAATATTTAATTTACCGACGTCCAGGGAAAGAGCTGAAGTAACTTTATTACTAGTAATTAATTAACTGGAAGGGAACTACACAGGTTGAGAAATGTCAAATGTCAAACTGTTGTGTTAATGTCACAGAAACATTCATCAAATTATTTTCAAACTAAATAAATTCAGTGTATGTTACATGAAAAAGAAATGCAAGGGAACAAAAAAGGCGGTGAAGAGACACTCACCTACCACCATCAACGTAAACTCAAATCCTTTCTTGACCGACTTGCGATGAACCTGATTTGGCAGGTTGGCAAATCCAACATACCCCGGAGTCTCCGGGTTGTTGAACTGTCCCTGCTGTAAAAAAAAAAAAAAAAAAAAAAAAAAAAAAAGAAGGCAACGTGAGAAGACACAAGGGGCATGAGATTCAAGAAAAACATGTTTGGTGACATCAAAACTGAAGTTGAAAAGAACACATCTTTGACCAAGACGTCATCTCCAATCAGGGAAAAAAGTGAAACAGGGTCTGGATTTATAGCAAAAGATAATATAGCCAAGTATTAGAGCTTGTATTGTAACAATTCAGAAGACATCTGTTCACAGACAGTCAGGTTATTAAAGAGGGCAATAGTGATTTCTCTGCTGTCTATTTGCAAAATACCTTCCACCCCATCATTACAATGTTTATAGCCCTGTCCTACACAGCCAGACAGACCAAGGACATACATGCAAACAGGACAGCATTTAACTGCCCATGTAGCAACACTTGTCAAAAGCAACTTCAAAGCCATTTACTGAAAATGTATGCTCCTCAATAAGTCTTCCCATTTGGCCTCCCAAGTTTTAAGACATCATAATTCCCTTTGCAGCAGAGATCAGGAGGACTGATGAGCCTGCTATGTGTTGTGTTCTTGCTCTGCCTGTGGGGGTTTGTATCTGCATGATACGCCACATCAGAAGGTCACGAGGGAGCTGAGAAGCCCGCTGAGCATTGAGTGACTCAGTAATATCTGTGTTAGGAAAACGCATCAAAATGCAGGAAGCAGGGATGTACAACTTATCCTGCTTTTAATGGGTGGGATCTTATCACTTTAAAAAAAAAATCTGGACTGAATAAAAAGACGACAGAGGACACAGCCAACACTTGACTGGAAGAATAAGTGCATACTGTATAACACACAGGTTCTCGTGATCATTACAGCTCTTCTTTCTACAGTTCCTGAAGCAGAAGAAGGAATCTGGTTTTACGAGTGAAGATGTGTTGTTCAGATGTAATGTCTGTCTCACCTTCATTTTGTCAGCCTGAGACATTTTTCTCCTTGTAGCCCTGGAGAAGGAAAAAAAAAAAGAAAAGAAAAGAGTGCATCACGTATCGAGAAGCTGTGAAACTTCTGCTACTGAAACTCTATGGCTTTTTTCAGACTGCCGCCCAAATCTGATCAGAATCTGATCTAACTGACTGACTGACTGACTGACTGTCCACATTACAAACTGCAAGTGATCAGATCTAATCTGCCCGTCCACATTGACATGGTCTGATCCACATTGATTTCTAACAGGTAACGCTCCCAGCAAAAACAACAGCAAAATGGGTGACAGAGAAGAGTGATTATTTCTGATGCAAACGGAAATAACTGTAGGAATCAGATTTGAAACTACATCCGTGTGTTGTTTGAATCACATTTGGAAAAATCTAATCTCATTTGGCATTTTGTGTTCAGACTGGCGGAAAAAATCAAACCACAAACAATCTGGATGAGCTAAAAATTAGATTTGGAGGTGCAGAGTGGACAAGGCTTTAGTAGTATATAATTCAGACCTCTGTTGACCTTATCTGAAAGGAAAGTATTTGTTCTCACACTGACAGGCCTCAAACTGTCACAGACAGGAAGTCTGTTTTGTGAGAGTCTCACCACAGGAAAAAAAACACCTTTTCTGCTAAAATAGTTACACTACAGCTGCAGTGATGCGAAGATGAAAAAGACAGCTGTACTGATATTTCATCTTGAGTTTGATACTAAGCTGTTGTGGTGTATTTAGATAAGAGGATGTGTTTTAGTGCATGAAGTGAAACTGTGAGAAAAAAAACCGCCTCAGACTTTAAGGATGAAAATGGCTCAAATGTGATATACAAAGCTAAATGTGATATACAAAGCTAGTTTGAAAGCTTTTAAAAGATTATTATCCACCAAGATAACGAGGGGAAAGATAAGTTGAACTACACTAGCTAACTCTCCTTTCATATTATAAACTTACTTGTATCTAAATTAGCTGGTTGATTAGCCTATCATCGTCTATTTTTATAACGGAAACGTCTCAGTGGGTGTGACAAGAGCTGATGCTGACATCTTCCTTTAAACAAACATCATGTAGTCCACAATTATTCTTGTTCTTTAACAAAACAAAGCCTGTCTGGGTTATTCACCACAGCTAACTAACGGCTCTGTAACTGCTACAGACAAGCTTAGCTTAGCATTAACTAGCCGAGTAGCTTCTCCTGCAGGATGTGAACTTAAACAGCTCATGTTAGCGTCGTCGGTGTGTCTCCGCTTTGACAAAGCACTAACACAACTTGGTGATGACGGAGATCGATAAATAGGTTGATCTACCTTTTATATTGTCGGCAGAAAGTTGAGCTGAGACAGAGGCACAGATAGACGAGTCGACGGTGAACAGCAGACTTGGCGGACGCCTCAAATTCTTCAGATTCCGGTGCAGCAGCTTCCTTTAGCACACAGACCACAATGCACTGCAGCAGGGCCAACACTGCTCATGGAGACTCATCTATACACTTATAACTTAATACACTTATCATTACTCTTATTAAGACTGTAGATGTATCATGGGGGGGGGGGGGGGGGGGGGTTAAGCTAAATAAAGATTTGATAGATACATGCAGTTGAAATCATAGACTGTAAATGGTTAAAATTTAAACTTAACAAGAAACAGGATGAGTTTGTGTGACTTTGAGGATTTTGGGACTATCTGGGAACATCTCAAGAACAGTCCTCCAGCCCCAGTTACCCCCACTAAGCCTATCATAAAGTCTGACTGGATCATCAGTGGATCATCTTTATGTTTGACCTTCTATTATTTTCATGAGCTTAGTTTCAACCTAGTACCAGTTAAGTTCAATAGCTTATAATGCAATGTATTTAGAAATTACAATAGATACATTTTAAATTATAATGAAATACTTTATTTCTTTATTATTTGAAACTCTACCATTACCCTACAATTATTGTATTGCATTTCACTTGTGCTACTTACATAGTACATAATATTGAACAGCATGTATATTCATAAGATACTGAGGTAAAAAGTAATGGTCTTTTATTTCTCATACTCAATACTCAACAACCTGGATAGCTGCAACTGTAGGAAGCAAGAAACTTCAATTAAATTACCACAAATTGTTAAACCATAATAATTACAATATAACAATCATTATTTAACTGACAAGGCTGTAATAAGAAAATACAGTAAAATAAAACTTAGAAATGTTTTATTTCTTATGACTAACTGATCCAATGTGAGAATGTGATACTTCTGCCGAAGTCTCCTATTTACTCTCAACAACTCAGTTGTATATAATTGAAGTCTAGTCACATAGTCGGTGAGATAGCAATATTTTGAGGGGTTTCAATGACAAAAGTAAAGGAGTAAATAATTAAATGAATGAGGGCACATCTTCATTTAACCACATCTTTAAGGGTCCATGGATGTGCATGCTGGGTGTCTGTCATGGTGCTGGAGACACTTACAAACATAGAACTTAATTATTAAGGATAAAAGTACCTGTGATTTTTTATGACAGTCATAAAGACAAATGTTGAAAAAGGCTCATCGACTCTCCTTCTACCCAACCATGAAGATATGGATTTAAACACGAAACTCATATCTATAGGAACATTGTGATGTGGGCTTTTATTTTATTGATAACAGTTTTACGAATAAAATACTTAAGTTTTCAAAATAAAAGCCAAGCTAAGGATTTTTCATTCACTTTTTCCAACTTCCGGGTTAGTTTGATATTTGACTGTTGCCTTTTTTGGCGTTGATTACCTTCAATAGCTCTGTATAGCTTGTATACGATTATAATGCTTATTAAAGGCAATGCTTCAATGATAATGATGATTTTCAGAGTAGGTTTTGTTTTGATTCATTTTTATTTTGTATTAAAAAGGGGTGACATGTTAAGGGTTGACACCTTGTATAATACCAGAGGATTGAGATGTCTATGTTAAAAAACAAATAAATGACTGAATACTGAATTATTGCACTTTTTCGACGGTCCATAACTCCGCCTGTAGTCACCGTGTTGGACACACAGTCAGATCTTTGTAAATTGTAACGTCGGTAGTCTGCTATCCAAAATGTTCGTAAACTGTGGGAATTAAAAGGCTTTAACATGGAGCGATGAAGGTAATCGACGAGAATGCCAAATATCAGAGTAACTTCACCCTGGTTTAATTCAAGGCAGCCAAAAGAGGGAGCTAATGTGTACTCTAAACTGATGAAGGTGATTTATAAGTAAAATACCCATTAAACGTGTGCCAATTAAATGTCTTCTTAATAAATACCCTGTCGTGAGTACCCAAAAGTAAGTGAGGTTAACTTCTTTGTGTAAGGTTATTTACATCAGAGGATAGTTAATAACATCTCCTAAAACGTGGTTGTCTCTATAATTAGGTTAGTTATAATCCTATCTCTAATGAACAGGCTAAAAGGTAAACGGCTAGGTTAGCATGTTATCTATTATGTCAGTGTTAATCCCGTTCCTTTATTTTTCACAGTCTATGTTTTATTGCGATGTATTTCAGGGTAACATGCGTGGCTCGTTGGTCTAGGGGTATGATTCTCGCTTTGGGTGCGAGAGGTCCCGGGTTCAAATCCCGGACGAGCCCTCTCTTTTTGTTAGCTTTATTGATAGAATAGTAGGCTAGACATAATTGTCCCTTCATAAGGCATTTGTTATGTTTTGTTGCGAAAAACAGGAGAAAAAAAATTAAGGCTGAACTTGGTCTATTTGACTTATACTGCAATCATGTGGATGTTGGTGTAACTGCAGTTTTATTATTTGGGGGTTAAGTTTACTGTTTTTCCTGACTGTATTGTTGTTATATCTGCAGTTACACTTTACTAAATGCTTTCATATTGTCATGTTGATGTTTTCATCTCCACAAAGGTTCAATAAGGCTTATTTTACATATTCTTTTATGGACAGCAAAGGATGTTTGGGTAAATTTTTTTTTGATTTCCACATGTTAAATAAACTTTATAACATCTGAGCACATTCATATTTTCTTTGTTGAAATCTTCTGGTCTTACATTTACTGTTTTGCACAGGGTCTTTTCAGTGGAGTACAAGAAGCATCACATTATTTAAAATGTATGTTATATGTATGTTCTTGCCTTTCTTTTCTGTCTTGGTAGGAGATTATCTAAACTTGCTGTTGTGACAGCATCTTGTCCCCCCCTCCCTCCAGTCTGATTTAAGACAGCCACTGCTCTGCTAAACATGAGTCAACCAGCACCATATGGCGCTGGAGTCAACAAGATATCTGTATATACCAATCTCTTTTCCATTCTGATACAGCGACCATATCATCGCCACAGAAGCCACATTTAGTCCATTACTTCCATAAGCCTCTTATGTCGCCATGCTGTGATTTGTAGAGAGGTTCATACTATGAAGACTGTGGCTGGTTTATGTATATTGTTATGTGTATATATGTGGTTAATGAACCACACCAGTGTTCTTGCACCTTGTTGTACCTTTTATGCTTTTTCCACTTTCTTGAAAACACATTTAATTTGATCTGACAGTGGCATATGGATCAACAAAACATTAATCTCATTTCAGTTTAGTTTAGTTTTATCACATTGAAATAAACTTTAATGTATAGTGGAGTGCTGCTTTAAGTTTAATTATCAATACCTTCTTTATAGCTCATCCTTTAGATGAACTAAATGGCCTAGAATTGAAATAAAAAGGGTTCCCACTTCTCCCTTTGTCTTAAGACTTCGTGATTTAAAAAAAAAAATGTGATAGGTAAGTATCAGGAAAAATATGTAGTTCTACAGACATCATTAAAAATCGGAGCTGCTGAAACTGAAAAATAAGACTGAGAGTGAAGGTCACAGAGAGTAAAAACATTTTTAATAAGATTAACAAAAACACTCAAACACTCAACACTCAGTTGTCTTCTTTTTGCATGAAGAGAAAACTAAAATAAATCAATGACATAAATAGGGAAACATATTCTTCAAATGTTTTAAGCGAGACATAATAAATCGTGTATTTTTGTGTTTTAGATGAGTTAGTAATAATAGTGATATTAGAATTATATATTACAATACTATATATTCGCCCTCTGGTGATTTTGGCTGAAAGTCTTTTTCAAATGACTACGTATGGTATAAATGTAAGCCGAGCATCATGTGTTGTCAATTCAGTATAACTCCAGTATAATTGTGATAACAAAACAAAACGCTAACAGAGAATCTAAACCAAACAAAAAGTCATTCCTCAGTTTAATCAAACTCATGTTATCCTTTCCCTCCACAGCAGATCACCCTGCGATCCATGATATGAACCTCATAAAGCTCATTTCTACAAAATCATTAGTCCAAGTGCTTAATCAAAAATGGTTCTCACACTTTACTTGTGTCCTTCAGAGACGTCACAGATTCTGAGTCAGATCATTCAAGTGTTTAACTCAGGCATTAAAACACGAACAGTCAACCACAGTACAGTTTAAACAGTTTGTAATGTGTGCATGTGTTCAGATGATCTCCATTTTTAACATCAGAGTCAAGTATTCAGAGATCAAATTTAGCTTCAAAATATGTTACATGCCTGGGAGTCATGATTTAAAAAAAAAAAAGCGAGACCCAACTTGTAGCCCCTGGCTCAGTTTTCATATGCTTCCATCTTCACCCCATCATCACCTCCTTAACCAGGATGTCATTCAGAGTAAGCAGCCACTTGCTTAGCCGGCACCTTTCACTTCTCAAGCAGCACTTAATTTACTGCAGGACATTTTAAATCTCTGTGGCACTGAGTCGCTGACAAATGCCTGGTTGCAAATGTATCTCATTGACTGCTGACTCGGTTGTATTACAAGCCTGCTGATAGGGGTCTGGTGCAGTAATGTGGCCCTCAGGTTTATCCTCAGATGTTTGGGAAGTGTATTAATTTAGTTTAGATGGGGCTGTATGAAAGCGTAGTGGCAGGCGGAAGACTCACAACCTCCGGGGATTGAAGCTATCTGCACCACAGCCAAAGCAAATTCCAGCATCAATGTGTCAGAGGAAAGATATTAAAACCGCTTTACTTTTCCTAAGTATCACGAGAATAAGCACAAGATTTAGTGAAATCCCTCCACAGAGCTCTGAAAATCTCCAGGATTTTCTCCCAGAAATGTTTCCTAATGGACCGCTCAGAAATGTCAGAAACTCTTTTGGGACTTGAATGCAGCTTTTTTTTTTGAGGGGGCTGTATTTATATGGAGCTGAAATGACAAAATTTAAAGTATGAGTGCATCTGAACTTTTCACATAATAAGATGGAGACCCATTCATCAGTTCAGCAGCATACAGTGAAGTAATAGGAATTCACGTGTATACAAAGTGTATAGGAATGAAAGAGTCCATGATGATGTGCAGGAGAGCAAAACAAACCAGACTGAGACTGAGCATACCCAGAAAACGACCCCGGCTTTCATTTAGGCCAACTCCTACTTAATCAGTTACTGAGGTGTCTCTGACTGTGTTCATCATAAACAGAGTGCTGGCTCTGATATACATACCAATACTATACTAATATGCAAGCCAAACACTACATTGAATTGTGGACAGCTCTAAATATCTGGGTGTTGTTCTTGACAGTAGGTTGTGTTTCCAGAATCATGTCGATGCTACCTCCAAGAAGGTTCAGCAAATATGTCTTTTGTTTGTTTTTTTGGAGGAAGGTGAAATCTTTTCATTTCTGTTCTGAGATGATGACTCTCTTTTGTAAACGTTTTATTGAATCTGTTTTTAATTTGTGTATCGCTGGATGATTTGGAAGCCTGAATTTGACCAACAAGAACAGACTTGGGAGACTTGTGAAAACAAGTCGCAGGATTTCATAGAGGTGTCAGGTTGGGCTTTTGACCTCGTACAGCCAGCAGGTCCTGAGGAAAGTTAAGACCATACTTGTGATCCCAGATCACCAACTTCACATTGAGTTCGACCTTTTACCCTCAGGTCTTCGTTTTAGAGCTCCAGTGAGGAAAACTTCAGCTCTCGTTGAAACCGACTGCAATTAACATGTTGGGCAACAGTTCACCATTTGTTGCTCTTTTTGCACTTAAATTGCACATTTGCACACTTCCACTTTGCACGTTAATAACTTGGCAGGAATTGGTTTGTGCTCTTGACTGATCTTCTTGCGTTGTTTAATTTGGTTTATATTTTGTTGTGTTGTCTGATTTTTGATGTGTTTTTCTGTATCTGTTTTTACGCTGAGGTTTTCCTTGTGTTCCTCGTCTTCTGCGTACTCCTCCTGTAGAAATGACACTTTCTCCTTGTGGGACAATAAAGAATTTGAATCTGAAGACTTTTCTGGGAAAAAAAAAAAAAAAAGAAAACGTTAAATACACCTGGTCAACCTTGTTTGCTTTCTTGTCTGCTTGAAATGACCTCAGCCGAACAAAGATCAAGGTCTGCAGCGATGTGAAGCACAGTTTGTTTTGTTAGGGTCATCTATTGACGTCTGTGCACATTTGATCTAAGCAGACAATGCAACATCTCCAGAGAACACAAGTTCATTTAGGAAACATAAACAGCTCTGCCAATAATGACTTGGGTAATCAGTCTAGTAAATTAGAAGGAAAAACATCAGCATTTTTTTTTTTCTCCGTCATTGACTTGATAGATTCTTTTCTTGTTGGATGTTGGCACACTCTCCAGGCCTGAGCGCCCAGCCTGCCTCTGTGTCCTCTTTCATTTCCTTTTCACCCCCAGGTCTTTCTGTACCTGTCAATTTCTTTCTACAGTGTGACTCCTTAATCCACCTGAGTGCATGGAGGACAGTTTTGACATAAGAAGAAAAGATAGACTCCTAAGGAGAGGACCAGTATCTTTAGAGCCCTGGGGATAACCGGATTACGACGGCCATTTTGTGCTGCTGGCAGTTTTTCTTATTACTCGGTCCCCCCCCCCCAGCCACTCACCCTCCCCATCTATCTGGAGCTGAAATGCTGCCCTTTCTTAGAAGTCACACCAAACAATAAAAAGTACACACAAAAACAGACTCCGTTTTCCTCACCTAAAACAGCTGAAATGCGTGAGTGGGATAAAAACAAACGAGAGTTCTTGTTTGTGATAAACAGATTTCTCCATGCTGCTCTTCAGGGTTCTTTGATGGTCTCACTGTTTTTCCTCTCACTCTGTTAAACTGCACATCACATGGGTTTTTCCATCTAAATGTCATATTTTTGAAAACCTGGACTCACATCTGTATACAACTGTAGAAGAAGAAAATAACTTACTGATGCTGTTTATTATTAACGTTGTCTGAGATGAATGTACAGATGTGATCTGCTTTAAATACAAGTCTTTTCTGGTCCCTATAGCTTCACCATTTTTGTAAATGGCGGCAGTATGGACTGCTGCTGCATGTCTTTCTGTATAATTCCATGAGATTTAGGGATTTTGGATAAATGGTTTTTGTAAATGATTGTATAATTTTATATTTATTTTTCAATCTGAATAATTGGATGTTTATGTTTTTGGGGGGTGAAGTTGGGTCTGCCATCGCGCAGCTTCTTAGCCTAGAAGATCCATGAATAGTGAACAATGTTGTGATTATTGGAATATTTTGTAGCATGGATTAAGTGTGCAGGCTCTCCTCTATTGAACTCATCATTGTCTCTGTGTGGAGGTGAGTTCCTCCTGCGTGCCAGGCCTGAACCTACACAGCAGCAGATAACGGCACAGCTGAGGACACAGATCAACTGCCTGACCCCCGCTGCCAATCACTTTATCCCTCTGGCCCGTCTGGAGAAATGTCTCTGGAAACGTCTTATCACCTCGAGCACTGACGCAGCGTGCACCTCCGGATCTTTTATGCTCATTTATTTTCCCCTGGAAGCGGCCCACCGTGCCTCTGGTAGTGGGAGGTAAATGAAAGAAAGGCCTCCTCCTCGCTGGTGCACTGATATCTAAGTTTATCTCTGCGACCACAACCTAAACCCAGAGCATCATCTAAACAGCACAGGTCTGTGGATTCAGAAACACATCACGTTTCTGTCACGGTAATAATTCTTTTAGTTGAAGACATTTCGGTGCCTTTGAGACACTTGGGAGCTTCTTCTCAGACGACCAATGGCCTTGAATGAGGACACTTCGTTCAATGTTCTTCCTCAGAAAAGCTGTGTAAAAAACAATATCATTTACTGTGAGTTATACTTCGACAGTTCTCAGTCTATGTCATTCCAATAACCAAGAGTTGGCTGAATCACAGATTAAATCTGATAAAACACCTTATTTTTACCAAACCTTAACAACCAGCCAGGGAAAGAAAATCATATTGATTTTGTACAGACGCTTGAAAACACACGAGGCATTTTAAAGAGGGATTGTGTCAGGTTGGACTGAGGACGAGCTTTAAAAAGGGATTTTGCAAACAAAGGGTTAGGGTAAAGTTGAGCCTGGAGTCTCCGTCTAATGATGTGATGGTGATATATTGTGTATTTAAGAGGGGATTTACCATTTTTGCAGGTTTATAGGACAAACATTCTAGAAACCATCTTTATGCAGTAAATATATAGAAACCTCAATGTTTTCACATTAAATGTTTTCACATTTAGGAGGGTGAAATGCGAAGAACATTTGAATCAGTTATCAAAAAAGCAGAATATTAATTGAATAAGCTCCAGAGTCAGAACCTTACGTTAGATAATAAATCATAATTAATTTGTGTTTTGGAGTTTAAGTTGAAATGTCAACAACCACTTTGGCCAATAGTGTACCTTTTTTTTGTTTAGGGTTTTCCTTGCTCAGTGTTCAGTTAACATATAGCATGTGAAATCAAAAGAGTCATTTAATTAAGACCATCTTTGGTTTATGGGGTCTCCTGACTCGTGCTAACCTTGTTTTTTATGGGGACAGCTGTTCAAGCAACTTCTTACCAAGTTAAGAGGACTTGTGTAATTTGTTATAGAGTAGATGAGGCATGTAAGGAGCTGCAGGGCATCTTCCACGACTCTTTTAAAATCTTCTATGTTCTATGTTCCGCTTGTATTAGTGTATTAAATTCATCTTTTCAGTCGTGTCGTTGAGTTAGGTGAAATTAAATGTGTGATTTATGATCTGTTTTACTATCCCATCTGTGATGACAATAAAGATGTTCTTTTTAGGAAACTTACTTCCATTTATGATAATTTCTTCTTGTTCAAGATTAAGATTTATTAGTCCTGTATGGTGAAATTCACTTTTTCCAGACATGCTGTACACATAGGCTGGAATGAGATGCCAGGGTGAGGGTGCTGCCCACAGCTGGAGGGGGGTTTTGTGCCTTACTCAAGGTCACCTCAGCAGTGCTCAGGAAGTAAACTGCTACTTCTTCAGCTACTAGGTTCCAGACTTGGTCCGCAACGGCCCTTGAACCGCAACTCAAGTCTTTACAGACTCAAAGCTACTATCTCACAGAAAACAGAATACACGATTTAAGACTGAGCTGTAAAAGGAGCAGAAACTTTGTAATGTTATGAACTGTTGAACCACTGGAACTGATTTTCTGGTTTCTTATAAACCCATGAGGATTGGGCGCTTTGTGTTCATGACATGTAAATAAAACACAATCAATCAGTCAATTAATCATGTGTATGGCGTCATAGACTTTCTTCCTCGGTTTTCTGCCTGCACTTGCATCTTTGGAGACTGAGCTGTCAGTGAAAGGGTTGAAGGAGGGAGTCCCTCAGAAATGTTGTACAGTCACTTTTTGTGAAGGGATTAGTGCTCTCTCTCATTCCCATTGGCTTTGCCCGCCGTGACAGCGGTGTGGAGATGAGTGGCTGACATGCCGAGCATCATCCATAACAGGCTTCCAACCTGCCCCTGTGACTTCCATTCATGCATCCGAGCTTTGCACTTTATGTGCTTTTCAGTTCCACTTTGAACAAATGCTTCAGTAAATGGGAAAACAGTTCCTATTTAAATTTTCTTACCAAAGAGACTAAAAGTTTTTTCTGAAATTTGGAATCCTTCGCCAATTTTCCTTTTACGCACGAGTGGACCATGTGCTTTTATGGAGAGGTGGCTTCTTTAAAGTAGGATCAGTGTTTACGTCGATTTGTGTGACATTTTCTGAAATGGCAAAACCCTTAGATCACATTAAAAGACCGATGAACGCCTTCATGGTTTGGTCCAGAGGCCAGAGGAGGAAGATGGCCCAGGAAAACCCAAAGATGCACAACTCTGAGATCAGCAAGAGGCTCGGCGCGGAGTGGAAGCTGCTTTCGGACTCAGAGAAACGTCCGTATATCGACGAGGCTAAGAGGCTGCGGGCTCAGCACATGAAGGAACACCCGGACTACAAGTATCGACCCCGTAGGAAACCCAAGAGCCTCCTGAAAAGGGACCGCTTTCTTTTCCCTCTGCCCTCTTTGCTTGGAGACGCAGCAGAGCAGTTCAAGGGATTTTCCATGGACTCCTTTCTTCTCCCCGGGGATAAAGCCAGAGCTCTACTGGTTCCCTCCTCTTCATCCTCCTCTTCATCATTCTCCTTGTTGGAACCGGTGGCGCAGTTCAGCAGCGGAGCTGTCCCGCACACTCTGGCTGCCGGCGCTCTGCCCTTCAGCGCGCAAACGTTTGGATACCAGACTGGGGGTATTGGGGGTCTGGTTTGCCCCGGACAGCACACCCACTCTCATACCCACCCGCCCCCCTCCGGCCCGGGATATGTGGTTCCGTGTAACTGTAGTGCCTGGTCTGCCACCAGCTTACAGCCTCAGGTAGCTTATATTCTCTTCCCCGGAGGGATGACTAAGAGCGGCATGGAGTCGTACTCCTCAGCCGGCTCCAGCGTGTGACAGGTGGGACACACTTGGAAAGGCGTTGAGAAGTTTGCATACAGACCTTCGAAATATAAAATACCAAAGACCTGGGCTAAATAAAGTGTTTTCGTCCTACAGAAATCACAACAGAACTGAATATCAGAGGGTATGTTATTCGTTACCCTACTGCTGAGCCCCAAAGAAACAAGTTCATACGCACTCTCTTTATTCAGTCTGAATGATTTTGGAAAATTTGTGAAGATTCTTTCTTTCTTCTTCTTCTTCTTCTTCTTCTTCTTCTTCTTCTTCTTCTTCTTCTTCTTCTTCTTCTTCTTCTTCTTCTTCTTCTTCTTCTTCTTCTTCTTCTTCTTCTTCTTCTTCTTCTTCTTCTTCTTCTTCTTCTTCTTCTTCTTCTTCTTCTTCTTCTTCTTCTAAATGTTTTGAGGGGAAAAAAACATTTCAAACTGTTAAAAATTAAATAAATGAGGCTCACACGTAACTTTTTATAAAGGATTGGATATTAAAGAAAATAGGAGGCCAACAAGATGCCCGTTGCTGTTCATGACATCACTATCAGTAAACACATAATGAAGTCAAATATTTTCCTTTTTACTCTTTCATTATTAAACATAGGCAATCATACTTTTCAACCTGTTTTTAAGTGTGTCTGTCTCAATGTGTAGGCCTGTTTTCAATATTCAATTGTTTCTTACACAACCAGCAACTTCAGTTTAAAAAAAAATGATCAGCCTATATTTTGAAAAGGTTTTTCTTATTGTCTTTTTATTTCAGCATCACCTGTATTATTATCTGGAGGACAATCACAGTCAAAGCAGTGTGTCCCTTTGAAGAGGTTATTCAAACAAGCTGGCAGCTATTACAATTATATCCGTCATGTAACCCATTTTATTCAACTGAAACTATATTAAAATGTTGACCCTGTGTGAGTTTTGTTTGTGTCTGTATGTGTCAGTGCAAGGGAACCCTAGAGGCACGATAAGAGAAGAAGAAATGTTCTCTCCTCCCAGGAATCTACAAAGACGGTAAAAGTTGGACGAGATCGTATGATGTTCTGTTTGTTTCACAGTGAGGAAGTTAGATCTGTTATTAAATTTGATTAAATCCCAGTGTTTGACATCTCTTACAGCATGTCCAGTATCTCACTGAAATTGGGGATAAACTGATTTGGGGCATTGCCAGGATATATTTTCTTTTTCAGATTTTAACTGAGAACAGTAGAAAGAGTTTTCCCTTAAGATCTGCTGCTGAAGTGTCCTAACACCAACTCTTCATTAATCTAAGGGTCCGTTTAGGCAGTTGTGTTCATGACCCTGAGATTTCTCCTCACTGTTAATGTGAAAAAGATTTGACGGTACAACTTGTCAGACACAATTAAAGCGACCCCTTGAGTCTTTTTATGTAATTCAACATTTTGTTCAAAGTCCTGTCAAACCTGAGAGTCTCCATTAGTTCTTTTTTTTGTTTGTTTTACTTCCTTCACATTTTCACATCATCTCTTCATTGCTCGCATTGTTTCATGTCTTTGTGCAGTGCTGCAGAGCGTTTTCATTCACGTCAGACAACTGTAAAATAACTGACTTGCTGTGACGGTTTTTCCCAAATGTCCATCGATTCTGTTTCCTTTGTTTTCATTCAAACTGCTACGAAATGTGTCCTTCACCATCACAACTCTCTGCACATTATAGTCCAACCTGTGCATTGCACCCCGCCACCTCCTCTGAGCACTTCCATCAGTACAAGGGGCCACGTTTCATTTACTGCTCACCTTTCGGTTTGAGTCTTATATGCTTATGAAGGCACACACTTCAAGTATTAGTTAGCTTTTATTTGTATTTTGAATGGATACAGATAACAGATTCCTTCTGGGTTTAGTTGGTGCTGCAGCCCTAAACTCACCCTGGACTCCTCAGGTAGGACAAGACTCTCTTTGTCTACTCGCAGAAAAGCCTTTCCTCTGACTTACAAGCAAAGCAGCTGTAGTTTAAAGGGATACTTCACCCATTTACATGAAGCGGGTTATCATTAGAAACATGGTAGTAGTGTTGAATGGTCGTGAATCCAGCCCTCATTTTGCCCTGAGACGAGAAAAATGTGTTTTTCTTTGCCTGGAAGTTTTCTTCATGTGATGCAAAAAGCGTCATATTGCATCACATGAAGAAAACTTCTAGGCAAAGAAAAACATATTCTTCTCGTCTCAGGGCAAAATGAGGGCTGGATTCACAACCATTCAACACTACTACCATGTTTCTAATGATACACAGCTTCATGCAAATGGGTGAAGTATCCCTTTAAGTTCAGCTGTTATAAGTGCAGACATACAAACTGTGATCAGAGAGAAGTCAGCTGTTATGCTGTTAGGGTTTGTTTGTGTTCTTGTTTCTGCTCTCAAAACAGATTTTGTTGTATTTTCTCTGATCAAAGAGATGATGATACAGCAGGTAGATTGGGAAGTTTAGGAGTTAGTCACGACTTGTAATTATGGTGCCATGATTTGTCTTATTTGTTCCGTTTATCTGGTCTGACATTGGGTCTATTATAAATGTGTACACAACATATGTAATTGATCTCTCTGAATAGCTTTGGTGCATCGTATGAGAAAGATTTTGAAGAGCCAACCATTGCCCTGGTTAAATATAATTACCATCTAGAAGCTCAACAGTGTGCAGACCTTTCCCTTTTTTAAATTAGAAGGATGATGAGAGCAGCCGGTTGGTTTTACACATTGAAGCCATGAATAAGAACCATTTTTATTGTAAAAACAGAAAACATATGAGCAAGTGTTTGTGTAAAGGCATCGATTAGCTTGGTAAAATAAATATTTGTATAGTTTTATTGAGAGGTAGCAGCACTTTAACTCAAAAGTCAATCTAATGGTCAACAGTAAAGGCAACACATTCAGGGGAAGAAGGACAGTAACAACTCTTTGCTTTAGAATAAATAAGATTGTTTAACAACGACACTCTTTACTCCATGTCGTTTGTGTCATCCTCCAAAAGTCTTGGTGTTGATGAGTTTGTTCTTATCAGTGGTGCTTCGTGTCCCATGTAGCCGACAGCTAGGCTGAGACGTAGTCCAAACATTTAACAAACAGAACTTAGATAAGCAAAGGGCAGGGAGCTTTACGTTTGATTCTGGTGCTGGGCCTACATTGCTTTTGCTGAGTAATGTGTTGTGTTTTGATAGATACACATCCAGCCCTGCACAGAGTGTTACCTCGACTTGTTTTTAGTGGGCTGCCTGTATTTAAGCTATTTCAGGGGAATTCAGTTTTTGGGAACAAAAGAGGAAGAACCAACTTATTGTAAATAACTTAAAGCCTACATAATCACTCCCTTTCTGCTCATCTACTGATGTTTTTTAAAACAAGTTCTAAAAGAATCCAGTAAAGCTTTTTAAACGTGGTTCTGACGGCTTTTTAAGTTGTTTTGCGTTTCTGTAAGCAGAAGGTTTCTTACAAATCCATGAAACACTAAAGCAAGCCTGCACGGGGATCACCCAGCGGCGACAGACAATCATTACGAGCAAGTGTGACTATTTCGAAACACTGTCAGTATTTGTCTGCCTTCAGCTTTTGACGCGTTTTCTTATTGTATAAAGGCAGTGTACACTAAATCTCTGTTCTTACAATGGGAGTCAATATCTCACATCCCAGATGCAGTTGAATTACTCAGGAGTTTAATAATAATAATAATTAAAAAAAGATCACATCAGTGAATAGTTCATATTTATAGATGCTGTTGTTAGTAATTTGACTTTTATGCTAGAATGTGTTTTGTAACATCATTTAATCAAGCTGTTTAAATAACTGAAGAATATAAACAAAGCGTCAGGGTACTTTACCTACAGGACTGACAGGTGAAGGCATTTAGCTAAAAACGGATTCAAACGTTTTAACAACTATCTGTAGCTTACATGCAGCTAAATAGTTTCAGAGGTAAAACTTCTGGGCTCTTTGTTGCAGGGTTAGGCTTCACATTCACAAGATGAAGTTTACTTTGCTTCCAGATCCATCCAATCAAATCCAGCATTTTCAGCATTATACTCAAAAAGGCGCATGTGGTAAAAGCCAAACTAATCTATTGTTCAATAAACCATCATGAGGTATATAATAAATAGAGTAAATATATTTCTTTACATTTTAAAAAGACAGTTTAAGAAGAACACAGTAAATGTTTTTAAATATACATACACATTGTTGTCATTGAGGAGTTCTGTGTTCATGTGTTGATGAACTCGTGCCGTTATTATTTTTTCACTACTTTCCTAGGGTGTTTCCTCTCACTCTTTTTGTCTACTTCAAAACCTGTTGCAGCACCCTGCTGTAATCTTGTTTGACCACTAGATGTCAGTAAATCCATCTCAGTGTCAGATCAACATTACGCCACTGCAGTCAGCTGTAGGACAATAAAGACTTTAATATGCTACAAAGACAAAAAATAAATAAATAAACCAACCTGCTCAGAGAATTACCTTCAGACTCAGTTTATTGTTGCATATTTAAACTGTCACCTCACTCGCTCAAAACCCAAGCATCCTAAATGAATCCAGTTTCTCTCCAGAGCAGGAGGCTCAGATAAACACAAACATACATCAGACGTCACATTCCAGCTCTGGTTTACTGTGAGGTCATCACTAACGTGTGCTTCAGTAGACTCCTGCATGTGGAGAGCAACTACGACTCATTTCCACCACAAATCCCATCAGTCACCATCATGAGCGTTATAAAAAAAACACAAACAAGAATATCAGACAGGACAAAAAAAATAAAAATCAATGATGTGCTGAATAGTCTTATTTGAAACTTTCACTGAGCCATGATTCATCTCTTGATGTTGGATCATTACTCTGCGAGTATGTCTTTTCACACTTGCGTATCTTATTTGGTCAAATTTAGACAAGAGATTCACGTTTTCTGATACAAAAACAGTCATTACAGCAGAAATTTAACAACCATCCTTCAAGGCAGAGTTGTTTACAAACTGGTAAACAACGTAAGCGTTTCTTCGTTCTGATTACAAGTAAACATTTTCTAATATGCCTTTAGTCCGCAGCCATGCAGATATTAATAGTTCAACATGCCCACGGTTAAGAATTCTCTCGCAAGATTTCTGCCCCGAGACAATTGTACTTTTCTTAGGGGCCAAAAAACTTAAAATTTGATCTTCAGCGACAAATATTTCGAGAACGAGCGTCTCTCTTGTGCAGTACTCAATGAAAATATTCAAAAACAAGCTGCAGAATAGTTGGATGATCCTTTTTCTGCGCTGCAAAAACCACAAACTGTATTTTAATTTCCCGGAAGATTGACACAGAAATATCAAAGACAAATCTGTGAACCTTAGAACTATAACCAGAAAGTATCTGCATGGCGAGATTTAAAAAACAAAAAAACAAAACAAAAGGTCTCTTATTTCTATATCCGTTCTAATTTCTCACTCAGGAACTCCTCCACGCTGTCTGTGTTCCACTTGAGGATGCTGAGCTCCTCAGCCATGTTCCCGTTATCGTCCAAAAGCTTTAGCACAGGATCGGAGCCTCTCACGTACTGCAGCGTGGGGGGGAAAGAGGAGGGATGTGTTAGGACGGCAAGTTTGCCCTCAATACAACTGAAGAATACTCAGAGAAATGTTGGCAAGGCATCATCTCAGAGATCATGTGATTGCTCTGTTTGGAGCTTGATGCGTCTAATTATGACAGAATTTCTTTCATCTTGAAATCAAATCTTGAATTTCCCTCGGGATCAATAAACTATCTATCTATCTATCTATCTATCTATCTATCTATCTATCTATCTATCTATCAGAACATCAGTCGTCACCCTTACCTTGATCTGAAGACCTTTGAACGTCTTCGGCTTGTCGCTCCTGACAAAAGCTGTGCAGATTATTAAAAAAAACACACACACCGGTGAGACAAAGAATGGTTCATCGATCACTCAATTAGCCTTTCTTTTTTAGCACTGAGTTTTGTAATTAGTGACAGCTCTGAGCCCTCCTGAGAATGCAGCGTTAACAGCGGCGCAGACAGTTGAGAGCACAGGACGGCTCCAGCTGAAACAAACAAACAGCCATATGGCGCAGGCAGACGTAACCTGACACTGAATTAACCAAATGTTCCACTGAGCTGAGGTGGGAGGTCGGCTCCACAGAAACACATGATAGAATCACTTCAGAAGCTCTTCTGCCCTCAGCCTGAGAAGAAAAAAACCCATTTGTTCTTAAATGGGAACTTTTTTGACACCAAACCCGTTTATACGAGTTGTGCTCATGATAGTTCAAAGCACTTTACATGACCGGATCTATTATATACTCTACTCATTTATTTACCTTACATCACCTGAAAACTACTTCAAGAGAAATCCTGCCACTGATTCCCCCCGTCTGAGCCAATTGTTTCAAAAAGCAGAAACCTTGCAGTGGGATGACACGTCGGGTTTATAGCTCGCAACAGATGTGCATCATCCTCTGCCATGTGTGAGCGCTAAAGATCTCCAGTCCTGTTTAGTGCACACAGGTTGGTCGCTGAAGGAGGGACACGCTCCCGTTTAAAAATTGAGCAGGAGAATCTCACATAGTTCAGATTCAGGACAAAGCTGTTACTACAGTATTTCTGAAAATGTTCCATGGGGAGAACTCACCTTGGACTTGAGGGAACCTCCCCAATTTTCATCCACACACCTCGAGGATGGCCCCGGCGTAGAGCTGTGTGAAAAAGAAGCGCAATGTGAGGAAGCCCATGAGGACACCGAGGCAGGACTCCCGTCCTGGAGGAGTAATTGGATTCAGACGGACTGATTCATAAACGTGTCCAGGCGACTGCTCGGGCTCATTAAACCGTGTGCCTGTACATATGGAGCAGAGCTGATGGATGGCGGTTTTATGGAGCTCACTTGTAATCAAAGTCGAGCACCAATATACAATAAGTGAGAGGAAATTGGACGGCGTTCTGCTGGACTTGACAGAGAGGAGAGCGGTTAACAGCTTGGTGCGTCAGGTTCACACAGCGGAGATGTCCCCCCCCCCCAATTCCTCGACCCTCTGTACTATCACGACTCCCCTGAGAGCAGCAAATAAATGACTCCATTTCAAAACACTACTGATGAGCTAGACCTCCTGTTTATCAGTGATTTTAAAACTGAAATGAAACATGAACTTTTTTTACTTTCTTTCATCTCTTTGTTATTTTGTAAACTCCTAAAACCTTGTTGGCAGAAGCTGATAGTGTTGTAACTACAAATCAAGCTGACAGGTAAACTAGGTTTAGAAAAAGACTGTGGCCTTCAGCCCAGAGCTCCCTGCTTCCTACTCAGGCAAAAACAGCAGCTGGGCATTGTAGTTTTTAGAGAAAATTTATTACGAGTTTGGCTTCCCACGGTCATCAAAACAAGATCATCGATATCAAACAATTAGCGTGTTGCACGAGCAGCAGGTGGCATGTCCACTTGTGACTGTTTTGTCATGTGTGGCAAATGTTTCAAAGCATTTGGTACATTTTATCCCCAAGAGTACATAACCACCAATAGTTTAGTTATTTTAACTTGTTTTTGTTTTTTTAATCTTCATTCATTGCTTAAAGTGTTCACCATAATAATTCCATCCTTGCTGTGTGACACTAGATCTCTCTGGTTTCAGGTAACACAGGCAAAACCAAGTTGGCCTGATCGACGTTTGGCTGTCTCTTCATGGGATTTATTAACACAAAAAACAAAAAAAACAAAAGACAATCATCAAACCTAACTGGTCAGACTGAAAAGGTTAAAAAAAGCTGTTATCTTTAACTGTACACTGTCTTCAAAACTCTCAGACAGGTTGTCCTGCTCTACAGGATGATGCTGTACAGTGGCACCTTGGAAAGCTGAGGTGCTGCTGTGTGCACAGGGTGCTCTGCAGAGAAGCACACTTTGAAAAATGTCACAGAAAAACCCTCCGTGCTCAGTGAAACCCTCTAATCGGCCAGGCTGCGAAATAAACCATTTCTCAGAGGGTTTAATGGCACGGCACTGATGCCAATTGTGAGAGTGAAAGAATTCTCAAGGCAGATAATTGTTGCTGTCAGAGGAGAAAGTGTGCTTAGTGACATTGTCGTTTGTGCTGCTCTCCTTAGAGTGCAGCTGGAGACAGCCAATTGCTCGTCTAACTGACATTTTCCTCCAAATCGTGAGGAGGAAGCAGAGCAATCGCTCCTCTAAGTGCCCATCTTAGACAGAGTTATCATCAGCAGGTGTAATGAGGTGTATGCTCGCCTTTATCCAAGGTGATGTTGCTAGGATACCACACGCTCTGGGGCCATTGCTTAATCAAAGAAAAAAACGACTTTGTTTTTCTGCCATCGGTTGACTCAGTGTTTATCTGACAAAGCTCAGCAGGGACTCCATTTTGAACCTGCTGTAATCACCAGAGCACTGAGCCCTCGCTAACATCTCCAAACTGGTTATAGCGGGGTTGTTCCGGTGTAACTCGGCTCCCCACGGGGAGTGTTGGGCTGCGGTTAAGGGGCGACGCCTCTGAAGTTTAGTGAGAGAGATTGAGACAGGCGGTGACAGAGTTCGTGTGTGGCAGCTCGGATCTGATGCACAGCTGCAACGTGCGTCTTCAACCAGGTTGTCTCAGTCACAGTTCAAAGACTTGTGGGTGTAATCCTGGCAATAAAAGTGACACACTCTGACAGGGAGGTCCAGTGGGTGCTACTAAAATCCACATAGGAGCGTGCCGTCTGTTTAAATTCAGCAACAATGACAGCAAAGGAGCCCACAGTAAATAAAATATATTTTAGGTGCCATCAAAACTGTCATGTTTCAGTCACGCAGCCAAGTACAACAAGCTTTTCTATTAATCATATGACAGCACGCACTTTCGTTGACCTTGCGTCTCCAGGTTCGTAAACGACACCCGTCACTGTGACTGAAGGTTATCACTTCCTGTTCAGCACATCTCTGAGCACAGCTGTTACTCGTACCTTGCGCGCTTCCATCTGGGCCTCCTGCTGACAGCACTGTCCGCAGTCAGGCTGCAGCTTGGTCAGGCTGAACTCCCCGAGTAGGTCACAGGAGCTGCACAGCAGGTTGCTTGAGAAGCCCAGCTCTCTGCATGCTTCAGAGGACAGGTCGGCACCGTACGCCGACAGCTGGAAAAAAATAACGGAGAAAGAGAGAGGACACAACAGACAGCAGTGAGTGGGATATGACACCATTACTGACTGTGTCATATGTATGGAGGCTTGAGTTTCCCTTGGGATCAATAAAGTATTTACCCATCTATCTATCTATAATAGATTTTTTTCAACATCAAGTTTGGTGTACTTTTAAATTAATCTGTGAGATAGAAAACAGTAATATATTTAGCAACTACTGTGTTGTTAACGGATGGTGTTTTGCAACGATGACTAACTTAAAGCACTTCAAAAAACAAAATCAAAAAACAAAACTAGATTTTCAAAAACCTAAACTCAACCTGTTAATAAATAAGTTCAGCTCTGTTCTTGGGTAGATTATCTGGTAATGTGGTCAAACAGGTAATGAACTCATTAACAGGATGATTCAGTCTTTTAGGTGTATGGTTGTCATTAAATGACTTTCTGTTAATAACAGGCCTGTTAAATGTACTGTTAAAAACGAAAGAAGCTCAATAAAGCTAATCCATGTAGTTCAAACTAGTTTCAGTTTCAAGATTCAGGAAACCAGATTACTCTAAAATATGATAACCCCATATAATCATGTTTCAGGAACAACTATCAGATTACCTCTTGTCAGTAACTTTAAGCGCATTTTTAATTCAATAAAAGACTACATGCGTCTCCCTCACAGATTTGCACATTTTGAACACAAGTCTTACATTAGAAATGTTTGTCTTGGTTTTTCTTTTACCTTCTAACTAACTGGTTAAAACATATTGTAAACAAATGTGTAAATAAACAATAAGAAAGCCTGACTTTATAAACGAGGCTCTCGTGTTTTTTTAAGGTTTTGACGATAAGCCACGTCACGTTTAGACAAGCTGCGGATCACTATACTGAACATCACATTAAACATCTGTTTTCACATGTGTTTCAGCTAGTTACTATTACGACTCAAAGCGACAATAAATGCTTGTTGTATTAGTGTCTAAATAACTCACCGTCTGTAATAAAGAGAGGAGCCACAGTAGGTAAACCTCTCCCGACATTTTAGAGGAGCTTTGTTAGCGGAAACTACTCGAAGGACCCCGCTGTCGCTAAAGAAGAGGCTGCCCACATCGCGCCTGACTTTTAAGTGTCATGACTGGGCATATATGGCTTCAAACACAGTCAATGTCTGCAAAGATAACATCTGGGGGTGAAAGGAATGTTTCGTTAACATTTACACAAATATGTTGGTGTTTTAATAATACACTTAAGGCGTTTTCAACAGTCGACTAAAACACACTCTTCCTCGCCTCCGCGGCGGCATTATTGGCTCAAACATGAACTGCGACACCTGGCGTCCAAATTCAGGTCAGTTTATGAAAACGGTCCAATCCGGATTGAACAGACAGTCACAGTCGACGAATAGAAATCCGTGAGTGTGTGGTGGACTGTTGATACATCCAATGGTCTGGGTGGTGGTAGTAGTGTGTCCGTGGTTCGTCGGTGCGCACACTGCTCGGGACAGGACGGTGCTACATGGGGGACGCAGGCAGACAGCAGCGGGTACCAGCGATCACTACATCCCAGAGGAACTATTTCTTTCTGTGTGAGAAATCCCTCCGGCTCTACGGCGCTCAGTTATTGGGAATTGAATTAATTGAAATCAATGAGCCGAGCATGAATACATCGAGGTAACCAAAGGATCTGAACACTGGGAGATATCTACACACACACACACACACACACACACACACACAGAGACAGAGGGCCATGCACACACACTCCGCCGCTTTGTAATCACACCTCGTTTGTCTCTGTGTGTTTTCAGTGTCTCCTCCTCTGAGCATGGACTGACCAAATCCTTCTCTGGATGATTTGATGGGGCTGCTCAGAGTCATGATGCCGCCCAAGTTGCAGCTTCTGGCGCTGCTGGCGTTTGCAGTGGCCATGTTCTTCCTCGAGAACCAGATCCAGAAGCTGGAGGAGTCCAGGGGAAAGCTTGGTAAGTTTAAAGCCTGATTCAATCCCTGCACAACTCTCCAGGAGAGCCTAAGGAGGACGCTCCTCTTGTGCGGGCTGTGCATCACCTTTGTTGTGCATTGTGGTCAATAGAGGCAATCCTTTTTCATTGAACTCATACTGCAGGATTTGCTTCAGTCTGAGTCATGAAATGTTAAAGCATCTGTCCCACTGAACCTTGCATGACCGTGACACTAAAAATCTTTAACTATTCCGAGGAGAGTTTTACAGATGGTGTCAACATGTCATCCTGAGCTGTGCAGTGCAGTGTGAGACTGAGGAGCTGCTGTTGTCTTCAGTGTGTTACTCTTTGATACAGTCAGCAACAGTGGACTTACGGTGCAGTTTTCTAGATTAAAGTGGTTCATAGTCTCTGGTCTTTGTCTCTGTTCAGCAGCCTAGTATTCTGCATAAAATGATTGTTTAAAAAAACATTTGAGAAGCTGGTGCTGCAGAGATTCATGTTTTCTCTTGAAAAAAAAAAAGCCTCGAATGATCAGCTATTAAACAAATAAGCTGCCAAATCATTGACTTATTTAGAGGATTTAAACCCTGACTAATAGACACATTTTTCACCTTTTTTACTTTCACTTGACATGATTGTGCGGTCATTCATGAATAACAAGTGTATTCAGTACTCTAGAACTAGCAGAAAGCTCACTGAGGTTTTTTTTTTTTTTTTTTGGAGTAATACTCTGCATGCATTAGGACGCTCCAGTGCTGCAAATCCTCTCCTGCCCCTTCACCAAACTCTTCCCTGTGATTGAAATGTGACCGGCACAGCGTTCAAATCTCATTTCGGGCTCCCATCAGGGGCTCGATCCCAGTTAAGATCTGGGACATTGCAGGATTATCTCTCCAGTGCCTCTGCTGTGGGGATTGTGTAGTAACAGCAGAGCGGTCCAGCCCGTGTACCTCAGGGGTTCAAACAGCACCTCTAGTGTTGTCTGGTGAAATCGGACGGTTATAGCAGGGAATTCACAGGTGCAGTCACTTTAACAAAGGCTGCAGTGAGAGCTCCTTTTATAGGTGACATTTGTTTTGTGCTACGTGTGTCTGTGAATGCTGGCTCATTTAAAAGGCGTACAGTGACACTTAATGGGACAGATGCAACATTGATCCAATTAGTATTAGATACTGGTTATGGCAAAGGTTGGAATAATCTGCTTTTCCTTATCTTAAATATAGTGTTAAAGTAGACGATTAAAATATTTGCAATTTATTTTATTATCCTCCAGATGGTCGTCAGAGTATATGACTCTAAATAAAATGGCTGTAAAACATACTGGAGTTAGTTAATTGTACATTTTATGGGGGGCCTGTTTAGCTCTGTGGTTAAGTTACGTGCGCTGTTATCGCCCACAGAGGTTGAGGTCCGCTAAGCCACAGCTTAGGTTCGACTATACAACCCTATCCTTATGCTGTTTATTATTCCACACTCTCTCTTCCTGGATCTTAACAAGATCAACTATAAAATCTTTTGATTTATCATCGCTAACGTCGTCATCTTGGGTGTTGCAGAGTTTTTCTTTTTACAATTTGGGGATATTTACATCACTCGTGAAATAATTGGTGGATTAATCTGGAATTTAAAAAATAAAGAGTTGTAGCCTTGATCAAGTTTACCTTTAATATTCTGGGATCAAAATTTCTGTTGATTAATTTTTTTTGTCGGTCGAAAGGCCTAGATGTTTGTCATATATTTGTGAATAAATTGATTATGATTATTGATTATTTTTAGGTAAATGTTGACAGAAATCAGTTTGTCTTTCCAACAATGCAGCACAGAGGACCTGATATAGATAACATCTTATCACCCTTACTGGGGTGAGAGGTGAACCATTTTCTGATCAGCTGGTGAAAAATCATTCAATTAGACAAAAATAAAACGGCAGCTGTTTAGGGTAGGGGTTCATCATGGAAATGAAATGACCATCTTTTGGGTTTTTGAATGTTGGAATCATGTATGTGTGAAAGGCTTTGTGAAAAAAAACCCCAACCACATTCAGACTTTGAATCAGCTATGACTGTCACCATTACAAGTCTAAATCCTGTAATCCCGGGAATTACAAGCATCTAAGTAATCTGAGTCCGATTTTTGTCAGGTGAATTTTCAGCAAGTTTTGAGGCCAGATTGTGAAAATACTTTATCTTTGAGTGTCCCAGCTGAGTTTTCATGTTGTAACAACATGAGGGCTGGTGGTATAGATGGCTAAATTGGCCTGTGACATGGTTTACTGCTGCTGTAAAGAGCTATTCTTTACACCCTCGGAGACACACAAATACACATACCCTCTCCCAAAGCTGAAACGTAACCTCAGAGACCCCCCCCCGCCCCGACTGCCCAACACCCCCAGAATCTGTTGACTTGGCACAAAGCTTTCTGATGGATGACTGGACCCAGCAGACGTCTGTATACTGGAGCTTTGAATTATGTGCTGCATGGGGAAATAGTTGTGAGTGAGGCTTTCAGGGGCACAGCGCTGACAGACTGCTTCGGGAGGCGGACACATTAACAGGTTCGCCTGCTGCAGGTCTGTCTGTGCAATTCTGAAAAACCTGTGTCACTCACTACCACAACAAAGACGGACCCAAATCCTGCTCCGAAAACAAAATAAGCTCGAAGTGTCACCTGTTTCATGTGTTCACAGATGTCACTGACCTGCATCCTCTCCAAACAGAGAGGGATGCTGTCGCCTGAAACACGTTTGAATCAATTCCTCTTAGACTTTCCTCGCAGGGAGACAGCTGTGATTTGCTTCGTCGTCCCCAGGTTCCTCTGAGAGTCTCCTGCATTACAATCACGCCGCCGTGCAGCTGTGTGTCCTGCTGTGGGCCTAATCCATTATTCTGACAGGATTGCTCTCCGGCTGTTCGCTGCTGCTGCCGGCTTGGTCGACGGTAACGCAGGCTGACTGTGCAGAGATGGATGCAGAGAAGAATGGATATCAAGTTTCTTTAATAAGAAGCAACAAACAGGGATTTACGGACACTAGTTATTAACTTCACCTCAGTTCACATTATTTCCTGTGCTCATCTTGAAGAATTTCACCATCTGCAGTCTGAGGCCGAGCATCCTTTGTCTCACTGACGTCAGATAGGAAACAGATGCCTGAATTTGATTAACCTCTGATTAGATTTTCTCAACCGGTTGAGAAAATGTGATTAGATGCTTAAAAGTGAAGAAAACCCTGGGGATTTCCCTAAGTGTGGACTATATTGAACTTAAAGGCAACGAACAACGTTTTTTTGGGGGGATAAAAAAAAAAGAAATAGTGTCATTGTAGTGAAAGTAAGTGAATAGTCTTACAATTAGGATTAAATCAATCAGGATTAATGATAAATTGAATATCTTCATAGTACACAGGATTATGTCGACATCCGCACAACTCTTCTGTAAAGATTAATAATGATTCCCATTTGAATGTTTTTATACTACGTTGCACTGATTATGTTTATTTAGTGTAAAGCTGGCTCATGTGAAGAAGTCAAGACTGAAGGGTGAGTTCTCTTATCCCTTTGCAATAAGATTAGAAACGATGATACTGCAAACCAGTAGGATGTGTTGTGGGAAATACACGAAACCCATGGCAATCATTTTCAGTGGTGGCTCTGAAGCCACATCATTTTAAAGATCTCTCTCTCTTTTCTGGCTGAAAGTATGTTCATTACACAGTTGAGTGCATCATTATTTGCGTAACATCTGTCTTGCTATCTGCTTTTATAGATTCAAGCCCTGCCAGAGTTATTTCCTCAGGGAGAATTTTCATAAACACAAAGAAAAGCTGAGCTTGAAATCCAAGCTTTTTAAGCAGCGTTTCCACCCTTTTTGAATTGTGTAAGTTGTAGCGCTTGTCGTCAGGGGTTGGAGGTTATTAAAAGAGGACATCGATGGTATATTAAGAGCTGTGTGAATAGACACATTGCTATAAAACTGTCACTCTGTGGCCCCTGTAACTGGGCCAAACGACCTCTTCACCTCTGTGCTCTGCAGGCCATGTGAGGGCTGTGTGTCACCGAGCAGCAGAAATACTAAGAGACTTTTTTCCCCCATTGAATCATTGCCGTTTTAATCGTGCTGGCCATTACTCAGCCTGATTAAAGGAATTCAATTTCTATCTGTTGCTGGGTGATATTGAGCTCCAGACACAAACGGCTCTGTGATGAGCTGAGAGACCAAAGATGCTATTGAATGCAGAAAAAGGATAGAGATGCATGCATCCATTGTCAAAGGGTTTGCCAAGCTGACGTAACTCTTCAAAGCATTCAATTGTCCTGATCTGAATTTGAAACCACTTGCTCCAGGGCTGTGGTTTCGAATCTGACTTTGATCATCATGGAAAGCACTCACTGCTACAGGCCCCCCCCCTCGCTCCCTCGGGACCTGGGGCAACTGGTCAGGAATTTGCTCTTGAGAGGACATTTGTCAGGCATTGCTTGTCAAGTACACCATCGTCGCCTTTGATTGAAGAAGTTTATATCCTGGTGCAGTTAACACTCTCTTACACCCTGTCGCTGATAAGACTTTCAGCTGCTGTTGTGCTCTAAATTTTACTTTATTGATTACCCAAGCAGCTACCCGGTTCCTTTTACTCTGACACATTTGCTGAGTGTGTACAAACTATAATCTTTGTAACTCACTCACATAGCTGATACCCCAAAACATTGGCTTCCTTTTGAAGCTAATTGATGACCTTCGGTGAGGTTGAACCCAAACATCAACCCCCCCCCCCCTCTAAATCTGTACCCACCCAGTATTTCTTCCTCATGCTGTTTATTTTCCTGGCTGAGGACAAGGCAACAAGATTCCCTCTGAATTCTTTCTGATGCCCCACATCTCTGTTTTTAGCTTCTCTGAGGTGTATAACGGGTGCATGAGTCATTTGCTTCCCTGCACGTTGGCATCTGCTACCGTAAGAATCTGGAAGCGTCCGACACCTGGACCGTGCTGCTCACACTTTCTGTTACATGCCAAGTGAGCGACTAATGGAGGCTAGCCCTCAGCTGAGATGAGCATAGGTGTCATGGATGGATCTGTTTCTGGAGGTTGGGAAGAAGGGCGTAATGGCAATCCTGGGCTTTGGTTATATTGTTGGAAGCAGACTTTGATTAGTACAGAGTATTTATGGCTCCTGGCGTGCACTTTTGCCCGACAGGGAACGCGTTCCTGCAAAGTGGCACGCGGCAGCAACCAGAGCCGACTGCCGGGTTTGCTGCTGTAGCAGGATGACAGACAGGCTAATCGGGCTGTTATGGACGGTTTCACACTCTGGGTGTAATTGGAGGCTGTTCTAGAAGAATACCTCGCTCCAAACCCACCCGTCACTTGGCCTCAGCTGGCCCCTACCCAATACTCCCCTCCCTCCTCTCCACGCGGACACACTTTCTCCTCCTCGCAGGCTCCTCTCCGTCTTCATTTCTTCCTGTGTCACTGTTTCTTCAGAGGTGTCAGCTCACTCAACCTCGAGGCAGGGGCTTCAAATATCATGTGGCACAGCAACCCTGCCGGCCAGAGTGAATTTGCAGGGACAAGTAAAGCTCTGACTGATGGCTGAAGAGATAGCATTTAGTTGAAGTGATAAATCAGACGTCGGTCAGCAAATCATCCTGCAGAGACTCTCAGAGTGAACATTGGTCCTGAGTGCTGTGCTGAGGTGACGTTTAATATGATGTCTCAGAAATGATCGGGTTTTCAGCCTCCGCGATCTGTTTAAATGATGCCAGAAACTACAAGGTCCAATTTAACCTCTCTCGGTACCATTTTCGGCTCACACCTTGACATTTTTGACAAGTAATTAGAGCTGCAGCTATCGAATATTTTAGTAATCGAGTATTCTATCGAATATCCCGTAGATTAATCGAGTAATCGAATAAATCCTACTTTTGCTTAATTAAGGTTTAACTCGTCTTGGGTTGTCCCTACAAACCTGCTTCTTTGCAGTTACCATGGAAACGCCTGCTTGTTACAGCCAACCACCTCTGCTCTACAGCTGCTGATGATGCTCACCATATTACTGACAGGGTCCCAAATTCACTTTCTGATTCACTGGTCAAGGCGGCAGGTAGATGAAAAATACAGGCCAAACATGTTTTAATGGCTGAAATAGCAAATAGTGTTTTGTGTAGCCTACACATCTGTTACAGTATTTAATAGAGAAAGCATTATGTTCTGTTGAATCAATCACAGAATCAATCATTATGTCAGATAAGGAAATTGAGAAACTTTAAATATATATTTGCTAAATTATTATTCCACAAACAAGTTCTGTCTTGATTTAGCTTTGAAGACATCAGACATTTCATATAATCAGCCTGTATATTGTTAAAAGTGTATCTCTGTCTGCTCCTGCAGCGCGTGCATTCAGCGCGCTCACAGACTACAGAGACTATAGACGTGTCTATGACAGAGACTGTGAGAGGACGTTGCTATCATTATGTTAGCTGCAAACACGGAGAGAGTGAACGGAGAAAAGCCGACTGTTTGACCGGATCACGTGTTCTCGACTTGGTCGTATGGATCGCGGATCAACTGTGTGCTGACTAAAAATTAAAAGGGGCACGCCGCGCTCGCGTGTGTGCGCGTGTGTGTCCGTGTGCGCGTGTGCGTGTTAGCGCTGTGTGTCAGAGAGAGGAGCAGGTAGCTGCAGCTACATTAAACGTGTTTTATACTCATACCAAAGTTTTGATGACGCAAAAAAAATTTTTTAACGAAGCTTCGAGGCAGCGAAAATTCCTCGATGAATTTTTGTAATCGAATTATTCGAGTTATTCGAGGAATCGTTTCAGCTCTACAAGTAATGGAGTTTTTGTCAAAGAGGTTCTGATACCATTTTTTTGTTTTTTGTTAATGCCATACCTTAAATACTGTCAGATACCAAGTATCCATTCAAGCAGCATAACACCCTCAACAAGTTAATTTCTGTGGAGGCTTTTAAGTGATTGGATTGAGCTGGATTAAAAAAAACACCTTACTATCATTGCATGATCACTTGACTGAAAACCATTTAAATATTGGGGTTCCATCGACCTCCCATACCTGTACGGGAATCTTAGGTTGATGCATGTATTGGAACAACACATGTGTTTGGTCATAAAAAGCAGGTGTCAGTCATGCCCCCCCAACCCCCTTGTTTCCTCGAAGTTTTCATTTTTTCAAACCCCCTGTCACCATTATAACTTCTTACAGTCCTCTAATCCAGCTCTTTCCTGTAGCAATAGTTGTACTGTACACACGTTTTTTTATTTGCAGTCTCTGTGATATTCAGATCCCTCCTGTGTTTCTCTAACCCCACTGGATTGGTGCCTGGTAGAAGAATATCTGCTCCTGGCTTTGGAAACGAGGTGCTATCAAAGGAGGAGGAAGAAGTGAGGAGGGAGAGGGATTGGTGGGGGATGAAAATGAAAAGATGATTTCATTTTCATTTTGAGATAGAACTATTAAAAGACCCAGCTTGTGAGAATCATAAGCCTCAGTGGGGAAGGAAGGGGAATGTATAAAGGACGCCTTCAGGGTTTTACAACCAATTTCATCAGAGCACAGCGGTATAAAGGAGGAAGGAACATGGATGAGCAGTGTTGTTCTTCTTCCTCATCCTCTGATTAAACTTTGCTCCTGAGCTTTAGGGTTTCGCTTTAAGCTGCTGTTAATATGCTTACCTGTATAATGTCTTACACCTTCACCTCAGGGACAGACTGTTATGTGTCATCGCTGCTCTTCTTCTTCGTCTTTTCTCCTGCCAAATGGATCTTTTTGTCTATTTTGTGTTGTTTACTCCTCCTCTTTGTATGTGACTCTTCTTCCACTGCTCTGAATGTTCTCAGCAGCTTTGCCAAATTGCCTGAAAATCGCCTTAAGTCCATTAGACAGTCTACAAATAGGTACATGGTAAACAGCTGTGTGTGTGTGTGTGTGTGTGTGTGTGTGTGTGTGTGTGTGTGTGTGTGTGTGTGTGTGTGTGTGTGTGTGTGTGTGTGTGTGTGTGTGTGTGTGTGTGTGTGTGTGTGTGTGTGTGTGTGTGTGTGTGTGTGTGTGTGTGTGTGTGTGTGTGTGTGTGTGTGTGTGTGTGGCTCCCTGCTGAGCCACGATCAGTTGATTCATGTCTCTGCATCTCTTTCTCTTTTTTCATGACGTGTTCATTATTTCCCTCAAACACAGTAATGAAACACACGGCTGATCATTTTATTAGACCACTGCCTGTATATCCATCCTGCTCTACCTTTACAATGCACCACTCCAACACAGTGGATTGATGTGTCTGTTTATTCTGACCTTATTAAAAGGGTTGGGTATCGCCGAACAGAACTGAATGATATGGTGTCTTTGTCCCTGTGACTGCAAACACAAACATTTTGTTGACTCTTTAAAAAAAAGTTTAATTGAAAATTGCTCGTGCATGAAAATCATCTCAATGTCCAAACTTACAGACTGTATTAGGATTGCAACTCACATTTTTCCCTTTTAAATGAGTCAACCAGCTGCATTTCAAATAATCCATTAGCTTTACTTGGTATTTAAAATGACAGAAAATTGTTCAAACTTAATTTTCAAAAAAACAGCAAATATTCCTTCTCCATGCTTGTTTATGTGCAACTGATTGATGTTTTTTTTTTTTTTTTTTAAATAAACCCATATTAGCATATAAGATGATGTGTTGAAGGTGGTTTGGGATTCACAGCTTGTTAACCCAAATGCATGTAAAGAGCCTGCAAGACTGTAACCTAATTAAAAAGAACTTAAAATTCTATTAATTTTCCAGAAACAGTGTTTTTCTGACTTATTTTTGTTTATGTTGGAGCAGCGTTTTATTAGCATGATATAAATGCTGTTTCCACCAAGCAGTCCTGGTTGGTTCAGTACAGTTTGGCCAACTGTACCTTTTATTTAAGCGAGAGAGAGTCAGCTGTGTGATAGTGTGACATCATAGCAATCAACACATTGTAGCCTGCTATTATAATAAGTAAGAAGAGAAGAACAGGGACAAAGTAAACAAAGGGACCCTTTTGGGTTGTTCTGGTACTCTTGGCACCCCAACAGAAGTTTACTAATAAAGTAGGATGGTGTGGATTCCTTATTTTGGTACCATTCACAACTTTTGATGGTGGAAACGCCAATAAATGAGTACCA
Organism: Symphodus melops; assembly: GCF_947650265.1. Classification (NCBI taxonomy): domain Eukaryota; kingdom Metazoa; phylum Chordata; class Actinopteri; order Labriformes; family Labridae; genus Symphodus; species Symphodus melops. Next base: position 12,544,184 of record NC_136697.1, read on the forward strand.
TGCCGAACCGAACTGAACCGGACTGAACCGGACAGTTTAGTGTAAACAGGACTTACAGTAGGTCTGGTAATGAGGTCTGCCTCTGGTGCCATCATAACCCAAAATCCAATCCAACTTTATTTATAGAGCACATTTAAAAACAACAGAGTCGACCAAAGTGCTTTACAAGAAAATAGCATAAAAGAGAAAAAAAAAATAACAATAGACAGGGGGCTACAACTGCTAAGGCCTGGTCTGCCCTATATTTCATCCTAGTGTTAGGTGCAACCAGAAGTGACTGATTGGAAGACCTCAATGACCACGATGGGGGATTTGGTTGTAAAAGGTCAGCGAATACAAGCACAAGCTGCAGACAAGACAATAAGGCCTGGCTAACACCAACATAAAGAGCATTTCTATAGTCAAGGCGAGATGAGATAAAAGCATGTTTAACTTTCTCAAAGTTATTAAAGAAAGAAAAGGCTTGATCTTCGACAGTTGCTTCAGCCTGAAGAAACTAGATTTAACAACAGAATTAATCCGTTTGTCCATTTTAAACTATGCAATTCAACTAATGTCAGATTGGATGGAGATTGGTTCGAGGTGTTCAATGCTTGTCGAAGCCAATTTGGCCCGACGGAGTAGAACAAGTGACTTCTGAGTTCTGCAAATCGCCCTTCGATCTATCTTAATATCTGCAGATCATCTGATGATGCCTCATTGGGAATAGTGGAATAGCCATCAAGTTTCTTGCAGCTGCCTTCTGTATTCACAAAAGGCTTTGCATAGCTTCTCACAAATATGCTTTAGTGCTCCCAAAGAGAATCTCTCTCATCTGGATAATGGCCAGTAAACAGTGGAAGAGGTTTGGTATGCAAATCAAACTGATGCTTTTTTACACAACCTGTGACATAAACAGGGACGGAGTATGATCTCAATTAAATCCACAAAGTTAATGTCAAAAATTGGAAAAAATTGCCATTGGTTCAGATTCAGTCATCAGGTATTGGGTTAGGGTACCAAAATCCAAAAAAGATGACAGACAGGCTAATCAGGGTTTTATGTTCATAAAATTAGAACTTTCTCAGATAACATGAAATCATCAACAAAGTCAGGAGAAGACATTGTGTTTTACAACTGCTGTTTTTCTCAAAGGTGCCACGAGCAGAGGGTTGAGTTGTAAACAAACATTTAGTGTGGCATTATAATGTTTCTTGTAAAAGACTCCCAGAAGTGTAGCTGCAGACAGGTACTAGCTCCACCTCAGATCAAGAAATGGGCACCGATGACAGATGTCAAGATTCTGGCTATATTCTGATGAATGCAGAGCTGAAAAGAACTTAAAAGATAAAAGACAACCCAGATAAGCCTGCAGAGATGAAGTGATAACAAGTTGAAGTTTCGTTCCTGCAGCTCTTACACTGTAGCAAATTCTTTTTGTGGCACTGATTCTCAGCGGTGTTCACCTGGTCCTCCCACTCATCATTAAACCTATGAATAGCTGTCGTCTGCTCTGTGTAATAGAGTGTTGAGTTTTCCCTGGACTCCTATATATGCATTATTAATTATGTGCTACAGGGCTGAGAGACAGAGAAAGAACATCAAAAATCTGGGTTGTTCTTGCAACCGTATCTGCATTACCATGCAAACATTGCTCGTTGTTTTATTCGTGAATGATGACTGGGCATAATAGTTTATATTTCAGATAGATAGATAGATAGATAGATACTTTATTGATCCCGAGGGAAATTCAAGGCATCCAGTAGCAGTATACAGACAGGCAGGACACAAGACATTACCGTAAATTCCGGACTATAAGCCGCTACTTTTTTCTCACACTTCGAGCACTGCGGCTTCTACTCCGGTGCGGCTTATTTATGGATTTTTTATGGGGGACAATGAGCTTCTGCCGCAAAAACATTTGACTTCGTCACGTCGGATCTTAATATCAGTCATTTTGCGCTTCATGCACGCACCCTCATGATGGAAAACACACGGAGAAATACATATGATGCAGCTTTCAAGTTAAAGGCGATCGACCTGGCTGTCAAAGAAGCTAACAGAGCTGCTGCACGTTAAGATGACACTGACAGCGACAACAGAGACTGAGGAAGTGAGTAATGAAGTCATTCTGAGGCAGTGAATGGATGGACTTTTTCTTGTGAAATATATTACGGTCATCTTTTTCATCAGCCGTGTTACAGACACCGTCGGCTAGGCTTCGTATTGTAACGGTTCATGTTGTAAAGTCAGTAGTTGATAATGTGTTCATAATTCCGATTATGTGGAGAGTCAGTGAATGCACCAGCGAGAACGTGTTGAGTGGCTGTATGAGAGAACGCTGGGGGAGAGAGTTGGATTGTTACGGCAAGTTATGTGTTGCTCTCTGCTGTAAACGGCGTGGTCACGGCCGACAGTGATCGGGTTATTAAAAGTTATTATTTGAACGCTCTCGTCGTCCTTTAACGTCCGTACGGACGCTACAGTATTTGCGGATGTTACCGGTAGCCTACGTCTGTGTAAATAGCTCTTGTTATAGCGTGGACACCTGCGGCTTATAATCAAGTGCGGCTTATATATGTACAAATACATTTATTTACTTATTTTTAGCCGCTGCGGCTTATATCCAGGTGCGCTCAATAGTACGGAATTTACGGTAGTTACAATACACACCCGCTGTCCCCCCCCCCCCCCCCCCCCCCCCACAAGATTTAGCAGCCCCTATGTGACTAAGAATAAACATAATTATGTGTTGAACCTGTGCAGTTAGAATTAGCAATTAGACTTAAAACTTATATAGCATAATGTACATAACCTGTGAGGAGAGAAAAACATGTGTTGGTTAAAAGAGACCTGTAAACAGTTAAGGAACCTTAGAAACAAAGTGCTGGCCTTCAGGATGATTATATACATTTTCAGCCACTGAAATTTCTGTATTTCCACTTCTCTTGTTTTATGTGTCACAGTTTTGGCTGCAGGGTGGTTTCTGTCTTCCAGCAAATACATTTCATATCTTTCTTCTTTCTTTTTTTTTTTTTTTTTTTTTTACAAGACTTACATAGATAATTTTGACTCTGTTTGAACGCAAATACCTCTTAAATCTTGGCTAATTCCCCATGCTTCGTCATCGAAAATCTGTGCCAAGATGAGATCTGTTCAGATCAGCTCCCCTCTTCTTCCACAACCTGTCAGACCCACCTTTACTTAACAAGACGGGAATGATGGGATCTGCCATCTGTGTAAATTGCTCCATAATCTCATCTGACTTGATGTTTCTGATGAGACAGCTTGTGGCCCCACTTTCTGTTTTCCAGACATTATCGGCTCACCTGTCAGACGGCACTGAGAGCCTCGATTCCACATAAGATGTATAAGGGGGGGGGGGGGGGGGAACTGGCAGGTTGCACCACAATGATAATAATCTCCATCTATCCCAGATTGTTGTC